>NC_061510.1:71811454-71888948 GCF_022539505.1 Lolium rigidum | reverse complement strand
TAAATCAAGTGTGCACTCTCTAGTCCTCTCCAATCATGTCCACCATGTCTAGTACCCTGTCCTCACACCACTCAACCATGCCAAGCACCAGAGACAAGGATTGAGCATGATTTCATCAAAGGACAAGACAATGCCATGGCCTATGTCACTCACCTTTGCCAAAATCAATTGTGCACAATCTAGCTCTCTCTCATCTTGCTAAACATGTCACACACCTTGGCCTCACCTCAACAAAGCCTTCAATACTCAAAGACCAAGAAGAAAAGGCATAGAAGATCCAATGCCAAGCCATGCCATCCCCTTGGTCACCACCACCATGCTCATCATGTCACTCTCTTCACTAGCCTCACACACCTTGTCACATAGGCTTGCCTCTGCACACTGACCCTGCCAGTACCTTGCCCAAGCCCAACATCAGCCCTACCATGCCATCCATGTGCAAGGACACCAACTTGGGCACATAAAAGTACATGCCCGTACCCATCGACTGAGACTCTCCCCTGCCCTCTCCTTTCTCACGTCACCTCACCAAGGACCCAGCTACCTCCTAGACATGACCGTTCGGCCCAGAACGCCCTGTAGCCACGCGCCCGGCGACATGGCCATCATGCCGGCCATGCCCCGCCCCTCTCCCCTAGACACTATATAAACCCCTCCCCTCGCCCTGGATAGCACCACACCATCTCACAGCATCCCCTTCCTCCTCCTAGCACCTCCCTCTCGCCCTCCTCGCAGCACACCGGAGCCAAGAGCTCGCCACGGCCACCGGCGGCATCCCTCAAAAACCGCCCATATTTTCATCACCATAGCCACCGAGCCCTACACCAAAGTTGTAGCCCTTGAAAATACCTTTCCAACACACCTAACCACGCCTCAATCCGAGCTCCGAGGTGAGAGAAATCGCCCCCGCAAGCTAGATGCGTCGGGAGGAAGACGACGGCCCAGCGCTGTCGGATCCCGATCCGACGCGCCGGGTGCTCCGCCTGCACCCGACGTGCATGCGCCATGCACGCACGGCCGGGGCAGCAACTGGGCCGGCCCAACTTCTTCCCGCCCTCAGTTTGAATTTGAATTCCGTTTTATCTTTTTCCTTTAATATTGCATACTGGTGCAGTGCTAGAATGTAAATAGTTTCAAATCTACAAATCCAAATCTTGTGATTCAAAATGTTCTAGAAAGCTTATGAAATTATCTAACTAACCTTACTGGTCTCAACCTCATAGCTTTTGTAGATTTTGAATAGAAAAAATAACAAATCAGATACTTTTCAGTTTTCAAATAAATATTAAAAATCAACCCTTTTGAATTTTGAGGTGATTCCACCTCTCATAATTCACATTTCACCAACTCTAATTTACTATGTAAAAAGATGATATAGGCTCTGTACATGATCATGGGCTAGAAGCAAAATATTGGCTATGTAGTCAATACTAGTCCATTTAAACTATAGCAAATTTTAGGAATTTAAATCTATGAGGTGTAGCACCTCATTTAAATCATTTTCTCAAGTGATATGAAGTAATTTGATGACCTCTATTGCATAGGCTCATACTTGCTCACTTGTAGAATTTAAATCAAAATAGTATTTAATTTTGCAATGGTTATTTAAATCACATGAGATGATGAATCTCATTTAAATTATTTTTTCTCAAATGATAAGTGTGAAGTGTTGACCTTGGTCAACATTTGATCATCCCTGGTTATTTTAGAAGATTAAATCTTAAGAAGATTCAATGAGAGGAAATTATTTCTCCAAACCAAAGCGAAACCCTAATTCCAATTTTCAATGAGAGGAAATTATTCTCCTAATATTAAATAAGGAAACCCTAGCATAATTTGTGAATAAATGTTAAGTAGTAATGCTAGATCATTTGTGTGAGCCAATAAGGCTAATTAAGACTACTTAAGTGTTGTTTGGTGATTGTATCCTCGTATTCGTTTATAGACGCTAGTACCGGAGACTATCAAGAGGAAGAGGTCTTCTACCAATAGGAAGAGCAAGAAAGTTTTGATCACCTCACCAATCAAGGCAAGCTAGACTAATGCAAGCTATTTTGTTTGCAAGCTATTACCAATGCAACTAGACTAATGCAAAGCTCTACAAGAGCAAGGCACCATTACTTTTATTTTATGCTTAATGCTCCTATCCCAAGTTTTTTCCTTTACAAGCTTTACTAAATTTTGTTTATCAAAGTACTTTTTGATTCATGATTCACTTAGTTTAGTTATGGAGTAATGCAAGAGTATCAAACTTAGCCTAGAGCAATCCAAGTTGCTTAGCACCCCCTTATGACTAGTTGCTAGTGCGAAACTAAAATTGACTACTATAGATGGGACTTGTGAAAACCAATGACTTTGAAAACCTTGGAATGATGAGTCATTCTATTGAAAGATTTTGAAGGTGAATATGACTTGTGAATGACTTGGTGAATTTTACCAAAACTGATGGTTGGGTTCGGATGCGATACCATTCCAATTTTACAAGTACCCCTACAATACCTGAATCTGGGTAAGGCTTAGCTGGAAATTTATGTGTCTTAGTATGGGTTCCCTCTAAAACAAGCGTCATCGGGGTTATGCCTGAGGCTGCCTCTACAACAAAAGGAATGATGTGAAATGACGTGAAATGAGGTGAATGTCCGGCCCAAGCCTCGTGCAGTTCCCAGTGCTGACTCGTCTGTCTTCACTGGGAGGCCAAGCTCATGGGGAGAGGTGCCTATACTAGGGTATGTAAATGAAAGGTTAGGATTGGTAGTTCGCGTCATCGCGTACGATAAATCAGGGCCGCTACTCCCGACGAACTATTGAAATTGTTGTGGCACAAGTGTACAACCTCTCGCAGAGCGTAAACCTATTCGAATAGCCGCGTCCGCGGTCATGGACAGATTGGAAAGGCCATACTGTTCCGTCATCAGAACTTTTCTAAAAATATGAAGGGTGACTTGTGATTTGAATTGAAAGGTGACTTTGACTTTGAATCACAACTGAGTTGTGTGAATGACACTAATGTTCCCACTTGAGTTAAGTTAGGCAAATGAGGAGTTTTTGATTATTAAAATGCTTATGAAATAAAGTCGTAGCTTTCTCGCAAATGAAACTAGAGCTTAGAACCCCCTTACTATAGTTGACAGTTTTTACCTTAGTATTAGTTTGCGAGTACTTTAAAGTACTCATGGCTGTGTCCCCGGCTATTCAAATGGCCAGACTATGAAGACGAGTACCAGAACCCGGAAGAAGGACAGCAGGACGTCCACGACAACTAGGATCACTCCTGACGTCAACAGTTGCCTGTGGAACAGATAGACTACTATTACGCTATTTCGCTTCCGCTATGTGTTATGTAATGGATCAATAGAACTTCTATTATTGTAATGAGACTGGATCGTGTGATCCTTTATTTGTAAGACGATTATGGGTTGTAATGAATGATGTGTTGTGATATCAATCTATTATGTCTCGCAAAAACAATATTCCTGGGATTGCGAGGAATGGCATAATAGGCATCTGGACTTAAAAATCCGGGTGTTGACACGGGGTTGCCAAGAATCAGCACCGAAGCTGGATGCGAGGAGAGGCAACGTTGTCCATGGGGTGCGCATGGGGCAGCTATCGAGCCAAGCGCGGGGAACCGCAATGGGAGGAGAAGGGGGGCGGAGGGAATAGTGGGGGTGGTTAGGGTTTGTGTCGTTGATGCATGTAAAGTGCATGCATGGACTTTGTAGTTTGTTGACACATATTCCCACATATTTGCAACATATATTATGTTATATCCATGTTTTATATTGATTTTTGGGGATTTACCAAAGACCCCTTTATTTAACTATGCAGGACAAGCAAACCCTTTTTTCCTGTATTTTTGACTTTCACGGACCTAGACGGAGTCGAATTGAGCTAAGATTTCGGGGACATTAATATTTCATCACGAGAAGCATCTGGAGCACTTGGACCTCACGGGAGGGGCCTGGAGGCCCAAAAGTGGTGTGGTGGCGCGCCCAAGCAAGGAGGACACGCCACCCGTGGCCCCACTTCGTTATCTCTTCGGTCTTCCGGAAGCTTCGTGCAAAAATAGGACCCCGGGCGAAAGTTTCGTCCAATTCCGAGAATATTTCTTTACTAGGATTTACGAAACCAAAAACAGCAAGAAACAAGAATCGGCTCTTCGGCATCTTGTTAATAGGTTAGTTCCAGAAAATGCATAAATATGACATATAATGTGCATAAAACATGTAGGTATCATCAATAAAGTAGCATGGAACATAAGAAATTATCGATACGTTGGAGACGTATCAAGTAGCATGGTTGTAGTGATTGAATAGTGACAACAAATTCATTATCCATTATGGTTTTACCTTTTCCTTTGCTACCTCACTAGGGATTTAGTGAATGCATGTGCTATGTTTATCATTTGAAAACTGTGATAACCTTGTTTAATCAAGGTAGCATATTTGATATTCAACATCATGTCAAAATACTTAATGCTATGCTCTGTTATTTGTTTATACAAAATTGCTTGGAGTTTTCCCTTTCTTGTGGAATATAAGAGAGATGTGTTGCATCATCTCTTTGTTATGACGTGATGCCCATATGAATGCTTATCAAACACATATTGAATTTCCACCAATATTATGTCATTGATGAATTGTTAGTGTCAACTACAACTTAAAAATAGAGTAGACAAGTGAACCCATGAACCCCGGTCCAATTTTAATCATAAGAAACATCTTTCCAACACTTTTATCATACTTTACATTTGCAGCAATATTTTAATCCAAAAATCCAAAAATACTTTCTTTACTTAAATCCACACAAAACCCAAAAACAATTATCCCTTTACTGTTTTATCTAGTTTGCTTAATTTATTTACTTTACTTTACTTTCAATATCTCTTTTATCTACAATCACTAATACAAAACATTTTGCTTGACAACCACACGGTGGAGTTGGGGACACAAGGCAAAAGTTTGCTTTGCAGGATTGCTGGAAGAAGAGAAAGAGGGGACAACTCTGAGCCGATTCCTGGAGAGTTCGATATAAACCATCGACTCACCCTTCTGGGGAAAGTTACTATTGCTAAGACACTCTGCACTTGGAGTCCCAACGAATTGACGATATACACGAGCGTCGTCAAGTCAAGTTTTCTGGCGTCATTGCCAGGGAATTGCAAGAGCATCTCATAGTGGTTGCATTGTGGTTGAAGTCCCACAACAACAACAAGTTTTCTGGCTCAAAGGACATCATCAACATCTTCATCAAGCTAATGTGAGCACATCTTCTGACATCATCATCACCAACTTTGTGCAAACACCCAAGCTTGGGAAGGTTGCACCACTGTGAGCTTTTCTTTCTCTTTTAGATTTTGCAAAGTAGTTTTCTTTGTCTTGTTTTTAGTCTTTTTAATTATCTTTAAAACACAAAAACTCATAAAAATGAAAAATGGAAGATATCAAAAATACTCATGGTATGGCTATTAGCTAGTCTAGACAAAAATAAAACCTTGGACGAGTATTATGAAAATGCTAAGAAATATAGAGATTCATATGAAAGGATACGAGTAGGAAGTATTTTTATCCTTTTAAATAAAACTAGTACTGAGTTGCTTGCACATTATGAAAGGACTTGTTACTTTTGCTGTGGTGAACACTTTGACTTCCAATGTAGATCCCACAAAGAACATACCATTGCATCCTATCATACTCATAGTTATGTTCATTTAGGGATGAAAGAAGTAGAGCAATGTGTGATCTTTATGGCAGCCTGTGAATTAAAAAATTTCCTTGATGATATCTATAAAGCTTCTGGTGTGACTCATATATATGATTATGAGGTAACTCTTATCCTCAATCTTTGCATACCTGACTTTTCTAATAATATCCATGTTCTTGACTATAATGAGAGGAACACCACAACCCAAGAAAATGCTAGTTTATTACACAAAGAAGAAAATGAAGCAGCCATAGTTCCATATAAGCTTGGGGAATTGTGGGATCTTCCACTTTCACCACCCACATGTGTAACACTAAAACTAAATACGCTCTAGATGATGGCCTATTTTTACTTGAGAATCCTCCATGCTTAGATAATACTATGTTATGTGAGGATAAAAATGATAAACTTGCTAGTTGTAATGATACTATCATCCATGAGAGTCACATATTATTCTTAAAATCTCCTATTTACACAATAGAGGAGAAATATGCTTATGTTGAAAATATTTGTATGGTTTGCAACTATCTTATGCCTATGGAAAATCTTATTGCAGCCGTGATGTCATGATTCAAAGTGGTACTAATAATTATTTTGAAAGAGGAAAGCATGTTAATTAATCTCTTAATAAACTTAATTATCCTCTCTATATGCCTCAACTTTCTAAGATTCGTTATTACTTGTTGCATACTTTATGGTGTGCACTAATGTGCTTTAAAGTTTTGAAGATTTTTGTTGGTATGATCACACCATGGGACCCTGGCATCTTGTTGTCACATATTATTTATAATAATGAGAAGGGGATATTCAAGAAGCATCACTCCTACAACATAATTGTCCCTCTTGAAACAAGTAAGTAAGCCTAGTTAGCTATATGGCTCCAAAGAAAGTGCTTTACAGGAGGCAACCCGAGATGTTTTTATATTTGGTTTTTCTTTTTCATTCTTGTTGTTGCCAGAAAGTTTATTTTTGGTCTTTCTCTAGTTTTTCAAATAAAGTACCAAGTTTTACCCATTTGGATGTTTGAAGTTATGAAACAAAATTGGAGTTGCTGATTTCTGAACTATACTTTTTAGTTCACGATTTTTCTGATCTTTTTGGAAACTCCTAAAATCTTGAAAGATTCACTGAAGTTGCAACTTTTCATCCTCTATATGCACAAAAATTGGCAACATTCCTGATGTGTCTAAGTAGTCAAAAAATTATGTTTTGATGATGTTCATTCTTTTGACAATTCTGCCCCCTAATGTTTGAACCATTATTTTGGGTTTGAAAATGATTTTTGTTGAATATTTTGATTTTATAGGAATGTGTAGGAAATTATGTGCTCTCTTGATATAAAGTAACAATTTTGTATTTGAAGAAAATAGCAGCAAGCATGATATTTTTGTACCACTAATGTCACCCCATAGAAAATAAATGGGAGAAAGTTTTGTGTTGAAGTTTTTTCGCCGAGAATAGAGGAACACCACACCAAGAGCTATCCAATAATGGTGAAGACCATAAGCTTGGGGATCCCAAGGCACTTCACTAGATCCATCTTAAACTCTTGGTTTGCGCACCCCTAAACTTTGTTTTTTGAGCAACATAGAATTATCGCAAAAACTTAGAGCATCCGTTATTAGTGTTCTGTCTAGTTTTTCTTTGAAATAAATGAGACCACTGATGACCCACAAGTATAGGGGATCGCAACAGTCTTCGAGGGAAGTAAAACCCAAATTTGTTGATTCGACACAAGGGGAGCCAAAGAATACTTATAAGCCTTGACAACGGAGTTGTCAATTCAGCTGCACCTGGAAAAGCACTAGCAACAGGGTGATATGAAAGCAGTGGTAATATGATGCAGCGCCAGAAAATAGTTGGTACTACTTTGATGGCGTGTTGATAGGGAAATGTGATGCGGCAGTAATATGAGAGCAATAGTAACATAGCAGTAGCAGTAACACAGAGGAGATGGCACTGGAAAATATCCCAGCGCGCAGTTGATTGAAAAGCAATGATGATGAAATAAAGGACCGGGGTTCCCGGCGATCTACACTAGTGGTAACTCTCCAGATAACAAGTGTTGGGTGAACAAATTACAGCTGGACAATTGACAGAATTGAATTTAGCATTAAGACAAAATATCTAGTCTATTAATATCGTAGGCATGTTTTCCATATATAGTCATACATGCTCGCAATGAGAAACTTGCATAACATCTTTTGTCCTACCAGCCCGTTTGCAGCGGGGCCTCAAGGGAAACTACTGGTAATTAAGGTACTCATTTTAATAAAGCACCGGAGCAAATCATTAACACTTGGTGAAAACATGTGATCCTCATATCAAAGCCATCCCCTCCGGATATCCCAATTCGAGATCACTTTGGGGCCTCGGGTTCCGGACAAAGACATGTGCATACAATTTGTAGATACAATCTAAGCAACAATTATAGAGCCTAGATCTAAGATCATGCCACTCGTGCACTAGTGACAAGCATTAAACATAACAATATTGCAACAACAAATACTTCACAAACTTATAAGATATATTGAACATAATGATCAATCCATCGGATCCCAACAAACACAACACCGACTACATCATATGGATCTCAATCATGTAAGGCAGCTCATGAGACCATTGTATTGAAGCACATGGGAGAGAGTACCATCTAGCTACAGCCAAGAACCCATAGTCCCTATGGGAACTACTCACAAACCATCATGGAGTCGAAGTGGAGGCGGTGGAGTCGGTGACGATGGCTCCAGGAGCACTTCCCCGTCCCGGCAGGGTGCCGGAACAGAGACTTCTATCCCCCGAAACTTGGTTTCGGTGATGGCGGCAGCTATAGAACTTTTAATGGATGGAGGGTGATATGTTGCAGAGTTTTTAGGTCAGAGGGGTCTTATAGGCAAAGAGGCGACGCGAGGGGGTGCGCGAGGCCACCATACCACCCACACACGCGGACCAGGGCTTGTCGCGCCTGGGCCTGGTATGGGCGGCCTGTAGCCCCCCTCCGGCTCTCCTTCTAGCTCCCGGGGTCTTCTGGTATATTAGAATTTCTGTGATTTTTCCAGAATTTTCCGAGCACTTTCAATTTTGGATATTTTCTGCAATAAACAGACATAATAAACAAAAACTGGCACTGTGGCACTTGTTAATAGGTTAGTCCAATAAATGTCATAAAATGATGCAAAGTGCACATAAAACATAGAGGAATTGGTGTACAACAAGCATGGAGCATCAAAAATTATAGATACGTTTGCAACGTATCAACCACCATGAAAAATAAATTGCATGCTTATGAAAGAGCAACTGAAATGAATCATTCTTGAATACCGCAATGAAAATAAGTTGCATTCTATGGAAAGAAAAAGGGGATGAAAACAAAATCTAAAAGTCAAGTTATGCATGGTATTACTAGTTTCAACTGCCTTATTGAGTGATAATTTGCTAGTGCCTTATTTAGTGCTACTTCTTACTAGTATACATAGATGTTTAATATTAAGTATCATTACTTGATGATATATGAATACCACTATGGACATTGTTGCATGCTCTTCGATCTTTTGCTAGCAAAAAAATGAATTCTCACACAAGACTTGTATCCAAAAACAACTCAAACCAAATACCCACCATACTGACCTATATATATAGCACTTGCTATTCCAAGTATAGTATGTGTGTTATGCCTTCAATTATTTCAAAATATCCTTTTTGTGTAATTTTATGCTCATGAGAAAGTAAGGTATGGAAGGAAAAACACCACTATGTGAAGTTACGTGTTTGACAGATTATGAGTAAGTTGTGAATTCGGAACCATGCTTACATGGGGAACACTTCTGACATTGCACTTATTTTGAGTTGTTTATGATGTTTAACTTTTTGGTTACTGGATGGCCACCTTGGGCGAAATAAAGGGGGGTTATCATGCAGAAGACTGGAGTATGCATATATGTTACAGAAGAGCATTGGGCCCCTAATCAAAGCCATGCATAATCATGGTGGAAGTTTTCAGCATGGACATCGTCAATAGGAATATATAAATAAGAGAGAGAGTGAGACAAAAAAAAGGAGAGATATAAAAAAGAGAGGAGAAGGAAAGAGAGAAAAAAAGCAAGAGAGAGGTTTGTAGTAGAGGATGCTCATTTGTATGTTGTCATGTCTTCCCGGTATATAGGGCCTTTACAGTTGAGCTTGTAAAATCTCCTTGGGTTCTTTGTACATGAGGCATGGAGGTACCCCTTTGCGGAACTTAGTTAAAACAATATGCATATTGATAAGGTCTATGGTAATCTAAAATTGAGTAGTACGAGGTGTGGTTGTCCGTAATAGAAGGCATGAGGCATCTTACTTCAGAGGTAAAACACATGAATCATGAGTGTATCCAAAACAAAGTAAGAAATAGATGTGTGGAACCCCATCCTTATGATTACCATTGACATGAACTACATATCTCAAAACTTTACTTTATTGTTCTCATTTATCTTTTATTTTTTTGGAGGACTAGCACATGTATTTCCTACTTACTTTCTGTTATTCAAGAGTTAAAAGAGTCAAAAGTATCCAAAGAAAAGAAAAATAGTATTTCAAAAAAATTCTATAGTTTCATCCAAGCATGCTTTATGGTCTATAATATTATGCTTCTCATTTATTTGCTCACAACATCACTTATTATTAAGCATGCTTTGTAGAATGTAAGAGATATCACTTTATAGCTTATTTGCTTGTTGTTATTCTTTAATGACTGAATCGTGTGAAACTTTGCATGATAATGATATAGAGGCAATGTAATAAGCTCCAAAGTCCATGTTAGTTTATTCCCTTTATGCTCGAGGATGAGCATTGGTTAAGCTTAGGGATGTTGATGCATGTAAAATGCATACATGAACCTTTTAGTTTATTGATACATATTACCACATATTTGCAACATATATGATGTTATATCCATGTTTTACATTGATTTATGGGGATATACCAAGGGATCCCCTTTATTTGGGTTATAATTCCGCAGTACAGGAAAACCCTGTTTTGTGTATTTTTTTTACTTTTAGGGACCTAAAAGGAGTCAAATTAAGTTAGAATTTTGGGGATGTCAATATTTGATCAAAAGAAGCGTATGGAGCACTTGGACCTCATGAGAGGGGCCTGGAGGCCCAAAAGAGGGCAGGTGGCACGCCTAGTAAGGGTGGGCGCGCCACCCTGGCTCTTTTGAGCCTCGGCCCTCCATTTGACCTGATTCTTTTGCCAACCGACTTCATTTTCCTAAAACAAATCCCCTATATATACGATCCCCAAGTCACTCTGGCATTCAGAATTTCCCAGAATTTCGGGACGGGTAATTCGGGGAAAAAATTCAGGTTTCACAAAGTGACATCCGAAATTCGCTCCTAAATTTTGACACCCGATAATTCGGGTTCGGATTTGGGTAAATCCTGAATAGCCTGAAGTACTACAAACAATTCAGAGTTCATCTGTTCCGCAGCCCGAAAATGCATCACTGAAGTTCTTAGATGCAAAGTTGCAGATAGCAACGCATAGATGGTCGAGTTACTCAAATTCAAAGTACATGTCCAGTAGCTGGACAAGTGCATCTACAACTCCAATCATCCACGGCTCAAGCAAGAATTAGCAGATGTAGGCGTGGACGCATCGGAGAAGAGCTCGTCGTTATCGTTGTCTCGTCCAGGAAGATGCAGCGACTAGAAGGTTGATTGTGGGCGGCAAAGCACCAGAGGCCGGGGAAGCAACGCAGTGGGTGAGCGCCTCGCAAGTAGGCGTCAACACTCGGCAGTGGTGAGCGGTAGAGAGCGCGGCGAGTGGGATCTGCGCGCCGTCGCTGTGTGTTGTGAGTTGTGACGGCTGGGGAATGGGGAGATGGGGAAAGAAACTAACTCCTTGATGCGCAGTAGTGTTGAGAGCCTAGGGTTACCACGGGGAGAACACAACTTGGGCTAGAGGCTTCGTCTGTGCGGGTGGATTTTTCATGGGCTTTGTATTGTTTCGGGATATACGGGACAATCGGGTGCTAGGACTACGTTCCTGAATTACCTGAAATAAATTTGGGTATTAGAAACAGCTACCAGAACAAGTGATCGGGTTTTTTGGGTTCAGGCTATACGGGTTCGGGATCGGGAATTTCGGGTTAGGGAATCGGGTATCGGTTTTATGCCCGGCGTGACCCCCAAGGATTCCCTCGACGAGAGCGCCGCAAAAACACCAAAATAGAGGCTAAAGCAGCGAAGACTGGAGGGGGAAACTCCGTCAAATCCGCCCCCGCAGGGATCTCCACCTTCTCCAATGTCTTCCTCATCAACACCATGATCAATGGGGAGTAGTCCACCTCTTGACTATGGGTTGTTGGAAGTAGCTTGATCTATTTCTCTCTTGTTCTTCATAGATCTTAGTACCATATGAGCTGTCCAACATGATTATGATCATATATGTAATTCCTATGTGGTGGATCTTTATTCTTTGATATTGATATATGAGATTCGAATCTGTTATGTGGAAGAAGTATTGATGTATGCATATCCTGTATCCCGTTCTTAAGTAATTGTTCTGATCCAACTTGTATGCAAAAACATGTGCGGGGAGAGGTGCGCATTAGATGGAGTAGCATCGTTGTAGTGATTGAATAGTGACAACAAATTCATGATCTATTATGATTTTATCTTTTCCTTTGCTGGCTCACTAGGGATAAAGTGAATGCATTTGATATGTTTATCATGTGACAATTGTGATAATATTGTTTAATTAAGGCAATATATTTGATATTTAAACATTATGTCAAAATACTAACGGTTATGCTCTGTTAATCTTAATACAAGATTTCTTGAAGTTTTTCCTTTTTGTGGAGTATAAGAGAGATGTGTTGCATCATCTCTATGTTAGGACGTGATGAACATATGAATTCTTATCAAACATATATTAAAGTTCCACCAATAATATGTGATTGATGAACTCTTAGTGTCCACTACAACTTAAAACGAGAGTAGACAAGTGAACCCATTAATCTCGGCCCAATTTTAATCATAAGAAACACATTTCCAACACTTTTATCATACTTTAGATTTTCAGTAATATTATAATCCGAAAACACAAAAATACTTTTTTTACTTAAACACACACACACAAAACCCAAAAACAATTATCCCTTTACTATTTTATCTAGTTTGCTTAGTTTATTTACTTTACTTTACTTTCAATATCTCTTTTATCTAGAATCATTAATATGAAACCTTGTCGTTGACAACCACATGGTGGAGTTGGGAACACAAAGCAAAACTTTGCTTTGCAGGATTGCTGGAAGAAGAGGAAGAGGAGACAATTATGAGCCAATTTCCCGAGAGTTCGATATAAACCTTCGAGTCATCCTTGTGGGGAAAGCTCCTCATGCTATGACATTGCGTTTGGAGTCCCAGTGAATTGACGATATGCGCGAACGTCATCACCATCATGTCTTGTGATAACGCGTGAAGCACACGTCCGTTGGGAACCCCAAGAGGAAGGTGTGATGCGTACAACAACAAGTTTTCCCTCAGTAAGAAACCAAGGTTATCGAACCAGTAGGAGATGAAGGCCACGTGAAGGTTGTTGGTGGAGGAGTGTCATAAACTTTCTTAGGCATAACAGAAATACTTGCACCAAGATCACATAAAGCATTACAATCAAAATCATTGAATTTCATCTTAATGATGGGCTCCCAACCATCTTCCAACTTCCTAGGAATAGAAGCTTCAAGTTTTAATTTCTCTTCCCTAGCTTTAATGAGAGCATTTGTAATATGTTTTGTAAAGGCTAAATTTGTAGCACTAGCATTAGGACTTCTAGCAAGTTTTTGTAAGAACTTTATAACTTCAGTAATATGACAATCATCAAAATCTAAACCATTATGATCTACATCATTCTGGAAAATTTCAGCACTATTATCACAAACAGTTTCAGCAGTTTCAAGCAATTTTGCACGCTTTGTACTAGGAGTAGAAACATTGCCAACACCAATTATTTTACCATTGATAGTAGGAGGTTTAGCATCATGTGAAGAATCAACATTACTAGTGGTGGTAATAGTCCAAACTTTAGCTACATTATTCTCTTTAGCAAGTTTTTCTTTTTCTTCTCTATCCCACCTAGCATGCAATTCAGCCAACATTCTAATATTATCATTAATTCGAACTTGGATAGCATTTGTTTTAGCAAACTTAGCATCTTTAACTTCATCAGGCATAACTTTCAGTTTTAAAAGATCAACATCAAGAGCAAGACTATCAACCTTAGAAGCAAGAACATGAATTTTACCAAGCTTTTCCTCAACAGTTTTATTAAAAGCAGTTTGTGTACTAATAAATTCTTTAAGCATGACTTCAAGACCAGAGGGTACACTCTTATTATTGTTGTAAGAATTACCATAGGAATTACCATAACCACTACCATTATTAGAAGGATATGGCCTATAGTTGTTGTTACCATAATTATTCCTATAAGCATTGTTGTTGAAAGTATTATTCTTAATGAAATTCACATCAACATGCTCTTCTTGAGCAACCAATGAAGCTAAAGGAACATTATTAGGATCAATATGAGATCTACCATTAACAAGCATAGACATAATAACATCAATCTTATCACCCAAAGAAGAGGTTTCTTCAACATAATTTACCTTCTTACCTTGAGGAGTTCTTTCAGTATGCCACTCAGAGTAATTGATCATCATATCATCAAGAAGCTTTGTTGCGGCGCCCAACAAGTGATGGACATAAAGGTACCTCCAGCAGCTGAATCCAATAGGTTCCTTGAGGAAAAATTCAATCCTGCATAAAAGGTTTGGATGATCATCCAAGTAGTTAGTCCATGGGTAGGGCAATTCTTTACCAAAGATTTCATTCTCTCCCATGCTTGAGCAACATGTTCATTATCTAATTGCTTAAAATTCATAATGCTACTTCTCAAAGATATAATCTTAGCAGGAGGTTAATATTTACTAATAAAAGCATCTTTACATTTAGTCCATGAATCAATACTATTCTTAGGCAAAGATAGCAACCAATCTTTAGCTCTTCCTCTTAAGGAGAAAGGAAAAAATTTCAGTTTTATAATATCACCATCTATATCCTTATACTTTTCCATTTCACAAAGTTCAACAAAATTATTAAGATGGGCAGCAGCATCATCATTACTAACACCAGAAAATTGCTCTCTCATAACAAGATTCAGTAAAGCAGGTTTAATTTCATAGAATTCTGCTGTAGTAGCAGGTGGAGCAATATGAGTACATATAAAATCATTATTATTTGTGCTAGTAAAATCACACAACTTAGTATTTTCAGGAGTATTCATCTTAACAGTAGTAAAAGTAAATTAAGCAAACAGAATAGAGTAAAAACAAGTAACTAATTTTTTTGTGTTTTTGATATAGCGAAAACAAGACAGAAAATAAAGTAAAGTAAAGCAAGACAATAAACAAAGTAAAGAGATTGGATGTGAGAGACTCCCCTTGCAGCGTGTCTTGATCTCCCCGGCAACGGCGCCAGAAAAAGAGCTATTGCCGTGGGAGGCAATTCTCTGTGGTGTAACTTTTCTTCAGTTCCCCGGCAATGGCACCAGAAAAAGAGCTTGATAACGCGTGAAGCACACGTCCGTTGGGAACCCCAAGAGGAAGGTGTGATGCGTACAGCAGCAAGTTTTCCCTCAGTAAGAAACCAAGGTTATCGAACCAGTAGGAGATGAAGGCCACGTGAAGGTTGTTGGTGGAGGAGTGTAGTGCGGCGCAACACCAGTGATTCCGACACCAACGTGGAACCTGCACAACACAATCACAGTACTTTGCCCCAACTTAACAGTGAGGTTGTCAATCTCACCGGCTTGCTGAAAACAAATGATTAAACATATGGTGTGGAGAATGATGCTTGTTTGCGAAGAACAACGAGAGAACGAGATTGCGATAGATTGTATTTCAGGTGTAAAAGAATGGACCGGGGTCCACGGTTCACTACTTGGTGTCTCTCCAATAAGATAAATAGCATGCTTGGGTGAACAAATTACAGGTGGGCAATTGACAAATAAAGATTCATATACATATCATGATGATCACTATGAGATTTAATCGGGGCATTACGACAAAGAACATAGACCGCCATCCGGCATGCATCTATGCCTAAAAAGTCCACCTTCAGGGTTAGCATCCGCACCCCTTCCGAGTATTAAGTTGCAAACAACAGACAATTGCATTAAGTATGGTGCGTAATGTAATCAACACAAATATCCTTAGACAAAGCATTGATGTTTTATCCCTAGTGGCAACAACACATCTACAACCTTAGAACTTTCTGTCACTGTCTCAGATTCAATGGAGGCATGAACCCACTATCGAGCATAAATACTCCCTCTTAGAGTTACAAGTATCAACTTGGCCAGAGCCTCTACTACCAACGGAGAGCATGCAAGAACATAAACAACACATATATGATAGATCAATAATCAACTTGACATAGTATTCTATAGGGATTTCTATTTTCGTGCCCTCAAGTCCTTAGTTGTACTCAGTTTTCCCTAGCTCCTTAGTTTTTCCTCAGTTTTCCCCAAGCCGTTGTCTGAACCCGCAGAAGGAGCTCGGACGGAAGGAATCCGTTAAGTTGACCGTTCCGTGCTGACGAGTGGGGTCCTGTCGTTTGTGGGGTCGCGTCATGTGGGACCGCGTCGTGTGGGGCTGGTAGGAAGGGACCGCGTGGGACATGACCAGACCGTGATTATGTGGCCGTAGCGTGTGGGGCCATAGCGTGTGGGGCCGTAGCGTGTGGAGCCGTGTGGGTCCGGGACGGGGGCACGAGTGGTTTCTGTCTCTTTCGCCCAGATTAGCAGTTTTCAATGTACCTTTTTCCTCTCTCTCGCTCGATCTCATTCATATTTGATAGCCCAAATTGGTAGCAAATCTAGAGCAGCTTCTCCTTCTGTTTTTAACGCCATTCATTTCTTTATGCCTTCGTTTTTACCCAATCGGGTAGGAAATCTAGGGCACAAATCCGAGAGAGAAAATATAGGATAAGCTGCATACGGCAACCAACATAGCATAGATATATTCGGGACAGATCCAAAAGTAGTACCGATAGATCCAACATAAGCTACATTTTACATGAATTTAAGCTGCTCTACGGATAGAGCGAGTCACATACGAAGAGTGCGATAGGCACGTTCAACGCCTCCGGGTAGCGCGTGTGACTCGCTTGGAGGTTGCGCGGAGTGAATCCCAAGTGCTTTGTGTTTGGCCATGTACGCATGCACGTTCACGGTCCTTCCAACTCTAGCGCCACATCCGCCAATGGATTCAGCATGGTTCACCGGGGAGTTGAAGTCGGTGGCGCGGAGCTTCTGTTGCGAAGGGGCACTTGTAAATGCCTCGAGCAAAGGGGCCATCGTAATGGCCGGACTGCGGCCTCCGAGGACGTGACGAGTCTTGGTGTGGAAGGACTCGTCGTCGCTTGTCGACGTCGCTGCTCTGCACTGTCACGTAGCACCAAAGATCGTGCAAAAAACACGGAGTCAATTGCAACGATGATGGAACAGAGAGTGAACAAAAAATCATGCATGATAATATGGGCTCGAAAAAAAGAGGTAGCCTCAGTTACATTGGACACACTTATATCCAGGATTTGAGTAAGTAAACCAAAGATCATGCACAACAAATTTGTACACACCAATTGTTTACTGACCAAACCCTGAATCAATTTATGCCCAAATATTCATCATCATCGGCACAAATATTAAACAAAAGCAAATCACAAACACTAATAACGCAAGATCTAACACAAAAGGATCGAACTAGGAACAGACGAACAGTAATAACGCAAGATCTAACACAAAAGGATTGAACTAGGAACAGACGAACAGTACTAACGCAAGATCTAACACAAAAGGATTGAACTAGGAACAGACGAACGGTAATAACGCAAGATCTAACACAAAAGGATTGAACTAGGAACAGACGAACCGTAATAACGCTAGATCTAACACAAAATGATTGAAATGAGATAAGAACAAGGGAACAAAGGGTTACCTCCGGCTCGTTGTCGACGATGGTGGTGTCGTAGGGGTTCTCCGGCGCGTCGTACTTGCACTTGGTTCGTACGGGTCCCAATCGACGGGGGCGGACGGTGGCGGCGGCCGATGCGCCGGCTGCTACGTTGGAAGCAGCCGACGGGGGCCTCGACGGGGCGGCGGCCGATGCGCCGGCTGCTACGTTGGAAGCGGCGACGGGGGCACGGACGGGGGCGGCGGCCGATGCGCCGGATGCTACGTTGGAAGCAGCGACAGGGGCCTGGACGGGGGCGGCGGCTGATGTGCCGACAATGGGCATCTCATTCTTCTCCATCGCCGGTGATTTTCTTCGGGGTTTTTTCTTCGGTTGTGGAGAAGATGATGGGACGGGAGAGGCGGTTGCGGTGAGCCGGTGAGAACGTGCGTCGAGGGAGAGAAAGAGGGGCTCTATAAAGACGAAGGTGGCGTGTACCGCAACACGCGTCCGCTATGCACGGCTACGGCGTGCACCGCTACACGAGTCTAACCCTGGGACGTTTGGTGTACTCGGTTATAACCTCGGGCCTTATACAGAAATTTTATACGTACTCGGTTTTCCCCTCGAGGACTTAGACCGGCAAGTGCAATATACTCAGTTTTACCCTCAAGTAGCTGGTCAACGAGAGAGTCAACAAATGAGATTAACATAGCTAATTGAGTCATTTCATGCGCAAAAAAATCCAAAAAAATAAAAACATAGTGGCAACTACTCATGGAGTCTTCCTACGCAACTCTGCCACCTAGAAAACCTTAACAAACATATATAAATCAAGTTTTACCACAAATTGCCACTTCTCGGAATCACTAGTGTAGCTATGAAGATGCATGGTTTTCCACCCAAACCCCTTTGCAAAACATCTTTCCCAAAACATAGTTTGTCTAAATGATGCCATAATTGTCACACTCATGTATATTTGAATTGCAAATAATTTGATGTAGCCCAATATGAATTATATTGTACAAAACACACATTTTTTATTTTGTAATTCTTTTGTTTGAATCCCTTAGTCTATTTACTATTTATGTGCCCTTGGATTCTTAGTACTACTCAGTTTTGCCCTCAAGTACTTGTCACAAATGCTACGAGAAGCCCAAACTTATCCTGATTGGTTGAGCCGTTGTCACACGGATCGACTCCACGAACCGTTGATCCACTGATCTAACGGGCAGTATACCCCTATCCGTCTCTTCGTGGCAACCTCTCTCTCTCTATCTCTCTCTCTCTCTCTTCGTGGCCACCCATCTCTCTCTCTCTCTCTGTCGGTGGAGAATGCAATAACGAGTTTGCCACTTAATATAGTTTGGGATATAGTATTGGTATAAACATGAGGCATACATATTTGCGGATTTCGGTGATTGCATTATTTGTCAGCCCTCTAACAATTATCAACTATCTTGAGCTGTCCTTTTCTTTTAGGGAATATAGTTTGGGATATAGTATTGGTATTTTGAAACAGCCTAAAAGTGGTATAATTTTGTTATAAACATGAGGCATACATTTTTGCTGATTTCGGCGATTGCATTATTTGTCACCCCTCTAACAATTATCAACTATCTTTAGCTGTCCTTTTCTTTTAGGGAATATAGTTTGGGATATGGTATTGGTATTTTGGAAAGGCCTAAAAGTGGTATAATTTTGGTATAAACATGAGGGATACATATTTGCGGATTTCGGGGATTGCATTATTTGTCACCCCTCTAACAATTATCAACTATCTTGAGCTGTCCTTTTCTTTTAGGGAATATAGTTTGGGATATAGTATTGGTATTTTGAAACGGCCTAAAAGTGGTATAATTTTGCTATAAACATGAGGCATACATTTTTGCGAATTTCGGCGATTGCATTATTTGTCACCCCTCTAACAATTATCAACTATCTTTAGCTGTCCTTTTCTTTTAGGGAATATAGTTTGGGATATGGTATTGGTATTTTGGAAAGTCCTAAAAGTGGTATAATTTTGGTATAAACATGAGGCATACATATTTGCGGATTTCGGTGATTGCATTATTTGTCACCCCTCTAGCAATTATCAACTATCTTTAGCTGTCCTTTTCTTTTAGGGAATATAGTTTGGGATATGGTATTGGTATTTTGGAAAGGCCTAAAAGTGGTATAATTTTGGTATAAACATGAGGCATACATATTTGCGGATTTCGGTGATTGCATTATTTGTCACCCCTCTAACAATTATCAACTATCTTTAGCTTTCCTTTTCTTTTAGGGAATATAGTTGGTAATTTCGGTGAATGCACACACGAACTTTGAAAACAACTACAAGTACATGTAACTGAATAATGGATTTGTAACAAGGTATCCCTTATAACAACTTCTAGCGCCTGGTGAGCAATGATAAGAATCCGATCGTAATTATACAATAAAAAAAACAATCAGCCATCAGATTAGCTTGCTTCTTCAACTCGATCAGCTGCCTTAACTGCTTGTTCATTTTCTTCAGTTCTCCCTTCACTTCCACCAGTTATGCATTGGGAGCATTAGGCATAATCGGAAGGTCCCTAATCGGAACGGCTCCTCTCTCCGCCGCATTCTCTACAGACAAGTCCCCCCTCCCAAATTGCGCCCCCCAATAGCGCCAATTGATTCCTGCAAGCGAAGCCTACGAACGTACACATCGATCCACTCGAAATGTCTGCATTTCTTCAAGATCTGAAAACAACAACGTGAACCCTAAATCCCAAATTCGAGGGAATAACAAAAAAATCGAGAGAAAACAGAGAAATTGGAGCGAGATCTAACCTTATCCCCCTCTCTATATGGCAAGCTCTCGCATGCAATGAACTCACGTCCACGGTTGCCGTTCTCGTCCGTCTTACAGATCGACCGCTTCAGAGGCTCCTGGCGTGGGCAGTCAGGGCATCTTGTCAAAGGCACGGGTCCATACTGCGGCCATGAAGAACGGGAGGTCGAAGAGAAACTAGACATCACCCGCGTGCCGGAGAAGGGCTGCCGGCGGCGGAGAAGAAGAACAATGGGGCGCGGAGAAAGAAAGGGGAAGCAATGGCACGGGCACGGGCGCGGGGCTAGCTCGGGCTCCCATTTTGCAACGGTCACCTGGGTAAGCTGTGGGTCCGGCGCGCTAACGTGGACAAGTTGTGGGTCCCACGATGATCTGGATAAGTGGAGACGTGTCCACTGCGGGGCACCAACGGCGGCCCCACTTGCCGGCACCAACCAACGTCAACTAAACGGGATTCCTTCCGTCCGAGCTCTTTCTGCGGGTTATAGACAAGGGGTTGGGGAAAACTGAGGAAAAACTAAGGATCTGGGGAAAACTGAGTACAACTAAGGAGCCGAGGGCACGAAAATAGAAATCCCTATTCTATATTCATCGGATCCCACCAAACACAACATGTAGCATTACAAATAGATGATCTTGATCATGTTAGGCAGCTCACAAGATCTAAACATGATAGCACAAGAGGAGAAGACAACCATCTAGCTACTGCTATGGACCCATAGTCCAAGGATGAACTACTCACGCATCAATCCGGAGGCGGGCATGGTGATGTAGAGCCCTCCGGTGATGATTCCCCTCTCCGGCGGGGTGCGGGAGCGATCTCTCGAATCCCCGAGATGGGATTGGCGGCGGCGTATCTGGAACTTTTTCCGTATCGTGGCTCTCGGTAATAGGGTTTTCGCGACGGAGAGTTTAAGTAGGCGGAAGGGCAGGGTCGGTGGAGGCACGAGGGCCCACACCATAGGGTGGCGCGGGCCCCACCCTGGCCGCGCGGCCCTGTGGTGTGGGCGCCTCGTCGCCCCACCTCGTATGCTCTTCGGTCTTCTGGAAGCTCCGTGGAAAAATAAGACCCTGAGCGTTGATTTCGTCCAATTCTGAGAATATTTCCTTTGTAGGATTTCTGAAACCAAAAACAGCAGAAAACAGCAACTGGCGCTTCGATATCTTGTTAATAGGTTAGTGCCGAAAAATGCATCAAAACATCATAAAGTGTGAACAAAACATGTAGGTATTGTCATAAAACTAGCATGGAACATAAGAAATTATAGATACGTTGGAGACGTATCATCTTGCTTAATTTTTTCTTCTATACTTGCAACCATCTCTGTGGCAAGCAAACGAACCTCAAGAGAACCTAGAATGTTAAATAGAATCATACTTGAAAAAAATACACGCCTTATTGGCCACATGCAATCATTTTTAATAGTGATCCTTGTTTCTACCGTTGATGATGGGGTGTATCCCTGGGGGTTTGTTTGGACTGGTGTTGTAAGCTCGGGTCACATGAATTATTTTGTCTTAATGTTCTAGGCGAGTATTTTCCATAAAAAAAAATGTTCTCCCCCTCTCCTTCTCCCCTCTCACTCCCTCCCTCCCTTCCTATGCCTCTCTCTGTTTTGTCGATGCATTAATTATCGCTAGATAAAACCTCATGTGTTCCTGCACTATATCAGATTAATTCGTGATATGAAAAGATAGTACCAGAAGAAATAATATAAATAAGATAGTAAAAACAAGTTATGGTTGTTGAATACAAACAAATGATACATAGGTTTGGATGCATAGTCACTTTTGTTAAACCCACACTACTAGGAAATACGCTATAGGCCCAGGGTTACCACCGACGCACAAAAAAATGTGAACGATGGTGGTATTTTCCGCCGGCGCACCTACTTTACGGACCACCGGTGGTGCCAAAATACCATCGGCGCACCAAAGGAACTGTGCGCCGAGGATAAGGGTCGGGCCAGAAAAAAATGGCACCTCCTCTTACCACCGACGCACCAATAGGTAGTGCCCATGTGTTATGTGATATAATTTTATAGAAAATTTTAAAAATAAATTTTGATATATTATGTAAAGTGGCGTCATGAATTTTGATATATTATGCAAAATGGTGTCATGTGTCATGGTTGCATACTACCTCCGATGAAAACCATTTTTTATATCAAAATGTATCTAAGTGAAATTTCCTATGCGATTTCAACGATCTACGGTCGTTTAGACAATTTTTGGATTCGTCAAATTCAAAACAGAATCATAACTTTTTGAGGTTTAACATTTTGGTGAAAAAATCTCAAAAAATAAAAAAATGCGCCGGCGCACGGGCATGGTGGTGCGCCGGCGGTAACCTTTGCTATATATGCAAACCAGACCATCAGGCCGACCTCTTCTTCTTTCTCACTTTCTCTCCTCCACCTCCTCCTCCTCCTCTTTCCCTTGTCCTCCTCTTTCCCTCCTCCTCCTCCTCAACCCGGTGACTTCCCTTAGCCGGCGAGCTTCCTCTGGTGACCACCTCTCCTCAACCTCGTCGGGGCCTCCCTTTGGTGACCACTCCTCAACCTCGTCGGGACCTCCTTCCGGCGACCCTCCGGCGACCACCTTCTCAACCTCAACGGAAACCACCTCCTCAAGCTCGCCGGCGACCTCATGTCCGGTGACCCACCTCCTCAACCCTCGCTGGACACTGTGAAGAACGTGAAGAACACATCACGATGACACCTAGATCTAGATTCGTCTATTGAATTTTGAAAATTATACCGCCGGCACACTAGTCGAGTTACTGACGGCGGACTAGGACGTGCGCCGGCGATAAATCGAGATACTACTGGCGGACCAGGATGTGCGACGGCGGTAAGGCGATACCACCGGCATGTTCCCGCCAACGCGTGTTGATGCACCGGCGGTAGCTAAAAATAGGTGCGCCGGTGGTAGCCTATTTCCTAGTAGTGCCATCTGGTCTTTGTATGATATTTATCCATATTCATCTTCTTTTCGTCTTCTAACCCTAACATCTCATCTCCTGTTGTCGCTTCTCAATCCTTTCCTGTGTTCCTTGGGTCCCTCATATCCTTTCTAAGGAAAATGTAAGAGCAACTCTAATAGAGCCCATAAATCCCGCCGGAACCGAACTTTTCCGGTGGATTTACGGGTTCAGGCTGAAATGCGCGCAGATCAGAGCCTGTAAACATGGGCCGGCCCGAACTGGAAGTTCAGGGGCCCGAGAAACTCACCGCACGGCCCCTATTAAAAGGGTTCGCGGAGGGGAGTTCGGTTCGGAAACCCTACTCCCCTCCCGCCGCTCCTCTCCCGCCGCCGCAGCCCGCCGCCGCTCCGACGAGCAATCCCGGGCACTCGGACGCCGCTCCGCCGCTACGGCCACCACCCCGCCGTCCGAAATGACGCGTTTAAGACGCGTGGGTAGGGTAGGCGGCCGATCCGGCGTCGGAAGGGAAAGTCGCCGTCCGCCGGGCGTACGGGCGGAGACGGAGCGCGGCAGGCGGGCGCGCTTCGACGGCGCATGGAAGCGGGCCGGCCGCAAGTGGCCGGACGTAATGGTGCGCCACCTTCAAGCGCGCGCGGAGGAGGCTGCGGCTGCAGCTGCGGCTGGGGAAGCGGAGGAGCCCCCCGCTGACGGCGGGTGCAGCCCGCAGCTGCCGCTGTTGCCCCCGAGCAGCGACGACGACGACGCAGACGGACCGCCTCTGCTCTGCGGGAGCGCCTCCGGCGCGGCGGCCATCGAGCTGGCGGCCCTCGTCGTCGCCTAGCAAGCGGCGGCGTCCAAAAACCCTCCGCCGAGGCCCGGTGACTGTATAGTCGCCGGGAACCTTAATTTCTAGTCTAATTAGGTCCGTAGTACGTAATTTAGGTTCAATGCGGTTGTATTTTGCCACTATTAGTGTGAATTATGATCGAATTAAGCTTGATCGGATGAAATCGACTGCAATCACGAAAATCGATTTCCCGCGTTGTTTGATTTTCCCGAGTTCGGTTTGGGTTTACAGTTTCTGTTCTGCGCCGTGCCGAAATGCGCTCTCAATTCGTTTTTCGGTAAACTGAACTCCGTTTTTTCGGTTTAGACAAATACGAGCTCTGATAGAGATGCTCCAATAACCTTCACCATCTCGCTGACCCGCTCACTTATCTAAACAATCATATCGATGTCTATGTTGTCTTAGCTGGCACAACCATGAAAACTCTATGCTACTCCTCTGGCTTTATGGTATCTCCAATCTCTCCTCCACTACCGACGATGTTGCTCTATGGTATCAACATCCCTTCTTGCTTAATTATTGGCACTATAGTTGCCACGTCTCTGTGGCAAGAAGTAAACGAATCTCAAAAGAACCTGGAAGGCGAAATAATATCATACTTGAAGAAAACACACGCCTCATCAGCCACACGCAATCATTTTTCTTAATTCATAGCTAGGCCTTGTTTCTACTATTGATTGAACTAGCAATCATCGGCGCGGCGGCACGCCGCACCAGTATGGTGGCTTACTAATAGAAAAGTAGGTGAAATAACATAGATATATCACTTAGATTGTAATGTGTACAATAAAGTAAATCAACTAAAACGGCTAGGCTACTTGTGGGCTTCTATACTAACGATGAATACATCATTCTGCCAATAGCTTTATTTCCTTGCATGCATTTCCTTATATGCACTCGAAAAATGTGAGCACAATATATATGATGTAGATCACAAAAGGATGGACACGATAAAAAGCAAGGAGAGGATGGAGTGTATTAGGGAGCCAGAGAGGTCTCTCTACCATGATCAACTACTTGGCCTCTCTAACCTGATCAACTACCTAGCGTTATTGTTCTCATCTTCGAACGAAATGATAATAATATATTCGTTGTTCATCCTTGAGGAGTGGGGGCGTGTAGGGCAGTTTGGTTTCTTGGTAGAGGGGCTTGTTGCGCCACCGCCGTTTGCATAGATGGGTTTTGGTTCGAGGTGCCAATTAGTGGTTGGTTTATTGATGGTGTAGATGGCGTTCCTAGTGAAGTTGTGAGATGAAAATTTCTTAGTTGTGTTCTTTACACTATTTAGAAGCCAATTAGACCAGAATACATATTTGTATTGTTCTACATGTTGTTAGAAATTACAGGGCACTAAAACTGTACTTTACACTTTTTAGAAGCCAATTAGACCAGAAGACATATTTGTATTGCTCTACATGTTGTCAATGTTACAGGGCACTAAAACTGAACGTACACATGTTCTAATGCTCAAGGAAGTAAACAAACATGCATGGTTTGAGGAAGTTGATGGAACGGTGATTCACTTAGGGCGCCTGTAGTATCATATTGTTGCTGTAAGAGACCTCTAGCGAACATGATTAATGTTATGCATACATACAATACATGCATTATACATTATACCACTACTTGGAGCTACATTATTGATGATAGCACTGCTTGCAGCTGCATAATTACATACTCTCCAGACATACTAAATGGAAACTACGTGGCATACATTTAGATATTCTGGTACTAACTTATTTTGTAGATCAAACTGGAACTACAGTACATAAACTTCTACACCACCAGCGTCTATCGCTGAGAAATCTTCGCTTTACTCTTTTCGTGCCTTTCGCTGAACAGCAGTGTCAATAATGCTGCTGAATCCAAAAGCTAGCATTTCAGCACTGATTGTCGGTCCTATGTAGGTAGCATCTTGCTTGTACTACATACAAAGTAGTATGCTTCCACTCTCAATGTGTCTCTGGAGACACAGAATTCTATTCATGCCTATCTGCTCGGATCACCAGTTGAACCCCAGAATATTCTCCTAAGACCTTGATATGTGAAATGATGAAAATTAGTCAAGAAGGTAAATCTACTATATTCTAACAAAACATAGGCATTGCAATAATCTAGAAACAATGTGAAACCCCTTTCATGGTATACCTTCCCATGCCTGCATCAATTGAAGAGACAACAACCTCTTGACAAATTTCAATTCATGACCTTAAAGCGGAAGTCAATCACAATACGGACAAAAAGAAACCTCACAATCTCAATAAATTATATTTTGCTCAAATCCCCCCTGATTAGCAACTCTCTTCAGAATTGAAAGCGGACAATTGAATCAACCTAAGCTTGATTGGCCCAGAATCACCACTATTAGTTGTTTTCAAATGCTAGGTATTAACCTTATGATAGACAGCTTATACAAAGATATATGGAGCACATAATATCGCCCTTGCGAGAAAGAAAACTGAATTAAATAATCTGCAGACCTGAATAGAAATCTGAAGCATGAAGTTGCTTGCAACATTTAAAGAATCTCAAAATAACAGTAAGAGCATGTAAATTCATCTAGTCCAGGTATAATACCAGAACTTCTCAGTTTCACCTATAACTTCAATAATGCCTGTCATTTCTTCAGGAGTAACATTGGTAATCTTGTTGGTACCCTTAGAATGAAGTACATATTCAAATGTTCAGAATCAATAAAACAGAGCTTGGAATTAACAAACTATCAGACAAATAAAAGACTTCCTATATTTTGCAAGTCTAAGACATGTTGCAAGTCTATTTCATTGCGAATTTTAAGTTAAAATATGCATAAGAGTATGCAAGGTCGCATGAACTATTTCCATCTTACAGCATAGCAAGAATGTTAAAGGCCAAATATAAAAGAACAAAAGTACAAATTTCTGAACAACCATATACAAATAGACAAAGCAAAGTGAAACAAAATAGTGGACCCTAGTGCGCTCCATGTAGAGGTCGGGGCTCCGTTCCCCTCTTCGAAAAAAAACAACGACCGATGAAAAATCATGCAGAACACACAAACCGGTTGTAGCACTAAGACTTAAATTTGCATTGGGGATCGCATGTGCTTGCATGGAAACTTGAAGCACTGGGTGTCCTTCACCAAAGTCACTTGACTCGACTTATATTGAATCATTGGCACTGAATTTAGATTGCACATACTATGCTTTTCCAATTTGTTTGCAGCTTTAACTAACTTACCAAGTATCAATGAGAACAAAGAACAATCAGTCATAGATAGATGCAAACGAAAGATTGGTAAAATCAATTAAAAGGAGGAGCACACAATAATAATTACCTTATTGTAACTACAAATATGTATATATGTTGGCCATAACTCAAAAGCATGAATTGGTAGGACTTCCGAAATGCAAACTGAATCCGACATCAAGCGGAACATTGGGTAGCAGATTCTAGTTTTTTCCCTACTTGATTACATCGTGATTCTCTGATGTTGTTAATATTTAGTTTAAAAGGGTGTGGTATTTTCCCTTTTCAAAAAAAAAGGTGTGGTATTTAATTGAATAATCGTGAATAATGCACCAATAGCTAGGAAAAGAGAAGTTATAAAATATTTAGACCTCTCCCCGGCTTTTCGACGACTGAATTGCATCCAAGATACATATCATTAGCTAGTATGGAAACTTCAAGCACTGGCTGTCCTTCACCAAAGTAACTTGACTCGACTTATATTGAATCATTGGCACTGAATTTAGATTGCACATACTATGATTTTCCAATTTGTTTGCAGCTTTAACTAACTTACTAAGTATCAATGAGAACAAAGAACAATCAGCCATAGTTAGATGCAAACGTGAAAGATTGGTAAAATCAGTTAAAAGGAGTAGCACACATTAATTAATTACCTTTTTGATACTGCAAATATGTAGATATGATGGCCATAACTCAAAAGCATGAATTGGTAGGACTTCCGAAATGCAAACTAAATCCGACATCAAGCGGAACATTGGGTAGCAGATTCTAGTTTCTTCCCTACTTGATCACATCGTGGTTCTCTGATGTTGTTAATATTTAGTTTAAAAGGGTGTGGTATTTAATTGACTAATCGTGAATAATGCACCAATACAAAGGAAAAAAGAAGTTATAAAATATTTAGACCTCTCCTCGGCTTTTCGACGACTGAATTGCATCCAAGATACATATCATTTAGCCGTAAGACATGCGATGTTACTTTTATGCCCCATGTCTGAATCAAAAAACAACCAGTAGAAGCTTCCTAAACCTTTACGAAAGCACCATACTCTGGATGGACATGATAATACAATTTCTATATGAACATGAATGCACATGATGTAGGGAGAAATCAAAACTTAACTGAAGCTACAAATAGTTCAGTTGAGGAAAAATAACACCTAGGCATATCATTAGGCATTCCTTTAAAACGATTGTCATGCATAAAAACAATACTATACGTACAGGAAAGAACCAATATAGCCCTCAATTCACATATTTTTACTGAATGAAAAAATTTCTGTAAAGGTCGAATGTTTTCATTATCTGAGCTCACCGTAACTATACAGGAGGGGGCCTGTTCTTCTTTACTTCGGCAGTGCTAGTGCCACCCTGCGATAGAATGAAACCATTAGTTAGCCATAAAAAGAAGGTTCTTCTTTATTTGTTATTAAACGAACAATGCGTTTGTACTGACCTTGTTGCATCCTAAACTTTAAATTGCGTCAGCTTCGTGCCATCTCAATTCGCACAGTTAATCCAATTTAAAAATCGGCTAACCGTCAGGCCAGCAAACTGGATGCTGCCTAGAGTAACGATGGCTGTTTCTGAAAATGTTGTGTTAAGCACAATACCTCAGCAGTTGACGATGAAGAAATCCAATTCATACAGGATGAGGCGACGTAGAAGGCAGCTGGACTCGCTGCTGGCCGGAAATGCCACGTGCATTTGTACTAAGACCTGCACCAAACACATCACACACAACTGTAAAACGAAGAGAATAACAGAATGAAAAGTTCACGATGAATTCAGATTGACCATGCACCTATAAAACTTTCCAAACATGTCTTTTATTCAACTCATATCAGGATCAAAAGACATATGTTTTTGGATCTGTTCTCATAATTCTCATTGGATCTGGAAGAAAATCATCAAACAAACTTAATGCGCGGTGAACAAATTAGGAAAAAAAGCAAGAAAGAATGGCGAACACAGTGGAAAACTGAACCACACAAATTCACCAGGAAAGCTTCATCGTCAGAGAATATAAAATCAATGTTTCAGATTAGTCATGCAACGCCTGCAGCTGAGAGCAAGAAGCTATTATATATTTATATTCTACTTTTGTGCTTCATTGAGATGGTGAAAAGGCAAAGGCACAAGGAAATAGTCATCTGTGGATTTCAGTTAGGCCGCTGGACAATATACGGAAGAGAGTATTTGGGCTTCTTCATTGCTAATTCTTTGACCATTCACGGCTAACCTACTGATTCTTACCATTACTACTCCATGTATGCTGCTTAAGAAAAATAGTTCCGTTCAGAATTTGCAGACGCTATTGCCTGTATGACTGAACTGAAAAGATGAAATAAAAGACAGAAGATATGAGCAGATCAAGGGAAGGAAGGAAGGCGGAGAAAGGATAGGTCACCTGCACGCTGGAGCTCCCGCGCCGGTAGTTGCCGGAATAACTGCTACACTCGCGCACACCACGACTCGTCGTCACGGAGTCACCAGGAAGATCTTTTGCCTGGGCGTCGACCGTGTTAGAGCAACCGAACATACATCGTGCACATCACAGAGGAAAGACAGATGCGGCATATACCTAACCTGCCGCGACGCACACGGTTCGGCGACGCCGCTGCTTCCACCCATGCGGAATCCTCGCAACACGTCCGGGTGGCAACGTCGGCGGCGCTTAATCTCCTCCCTGCGATGGCCTGGCTCCCACCCATGGGAGGTGGCTCCTCCAGGTATGACTGTGTGACGCATCGACCCGGAGACCCGACCCAGGCGAAGACGATTGCGGTTCACGGAGGAGCAGCGCGGTGCTGCTACATGCGGCAACCCCACCGGATGACGGCGGCGCGGCTCCTCACGCCCCCATGGCTGCCGGCTCCGCATCGCGCCTGAGGTCGGCCTGGCCCCTCCTCCACGGCGGCGGCCTCGTCTTCCAGCGACCACGACCCCAGCGTGGCGTGGTGTTCGTCGCCGGCGAGTAATCTCTTCGCCGGGACGGCCGCCCAAGGCGCAGAGGCGATGTCCGGTGACGCGCGCGTAGGGTCTCCCTGACGCCACCACCGCTTCCACCCCTCTCTCCGCCGCCTCTATATGCCGCCGCCAGCCGCTCGCGGGCACCCGAGGATCTCGAGATTTGCATCGAGAGAGCGCACAGGGGCGGTATATGGGCAGGGGATCTTTCGAGAGGTCACCCAGCGCGACAAAGAAAGAGTCAAAGCGGTTCAATAAAATGGTACACGCACCCTGCTCGAAAGGAAGCACATCTAAAACGTAGTATTAAAGGAAAAGGACCACAAAAATTTCTATAGAGCACCCAAAGGGTACACGGAAAAAGAACCGCTGAAATCAACCAGAAAACTACTTACGTGTCAGCTGCAGGTTAATCCGAAAAAAACTTCAAAATTAGGAGAACAAAGATGTTTGTTAAGGTTTAATATAGTAGTTATAGTTATGGAAGTATTTTGTCCTGTTGTTCTAGGTGGATTACCATCGATGATTAAGACATGATTTAGATTATTTAGTTTTCCGCATGATCTCACACTCTACATGTTCTTCTTCCAAGATTGATTCTCCATCATTCAGGGATGATGCTGGAATCAAACATGTTTTCCTTGAATACGAAGACAACAACGTTTTTTCCCGTCATCTCATTGAGTGTGCTAATTTCCATACAATTATTATTGAAGTGTTGATACAACATATTGTCGTATGCACACATTTGTGCATTCCTTTGTGAACAAACAAACTAGTGGATGTTGTCAGCTTCCTTCGTGGAGAGCTAGCTCATTACCTATGTTTGATCAATTCGCCCGCTGATCGATTCAACATGTTGTGAAATTGAATTGCAAAAATAGTTTGCAATTGAGACATATGAATACAATGTTCATAATATAGGCGAAGTGAAAGAGAAAGCATATAATTTATAAATCGGTTGGTACTTCTGACCGTTCACATCACCAGGAGAGAAAAAATGAGGACCTTCATTTTCACAAAATTGACATGAATTATGTACTAAGTCTAGAGATAGACAGTTCACCGATTAACCTGTTATAATATTATTGCTCCCGCTCTTGAAATTATAAAAGGTTAGCAGTTGGTGTTTTCATGGGTATGTTTTCTAGTTTAAATAATAAAAATAAATAGCTGTACACACCATATCGGTGTGCGTGTGTGCAGATTGCACTAAATATCTTCTACTTCTACTTCTACTTCAAGCTAATTAAATAATGAGAATGCTAACCCACATGTTCCATGTGGTGCCCGTTGTTCTCAGAAACACGGTTATAAACCGCCAGAAACTTTCTTAGCCAAGCCGTGTGGTACTAATTATTCATTGATTAAATCGAACCTTTTAGCTTAGCAAGCCGGGCTTTAGCCCAAGCCCCTGTAATATGGAAAGATCAAAATTGTGAACATCAGCTTGGCGAAGGCACACGTGATAGCCAGCCACAGGCCACAGCCCAAGAGATCGGCCTACATTAGCTCAAGTGACATATGTAAGTTTTGCACACGAATCGATCGCCAGACCTAGTTACATATAACACTTTCACGAAAGGAATTGCGTCTAGATACATTGATAGAAGGACACGGCTAGCTAGCATCATGTCCATCTCGGCACTCATCTTATAAAAGCAAATATATTTATATCTAAAAAAAAAGGAAAGTTGGGAACAGCTCACGTAAAACCCTAAAAAACAGCACATGTGCATTTAATTTCATTCGGAGAGAAATAAAAAAGTCATAACTCTTAAACCGTATATCGAAATTGCATTTCGTTTTCACCCTTAGGCCTCTCACGATGAGATCTTCGAAACCAGATCTCATTTGTATATGTTTCGATAAACTTTTTATTTTTGAAAAGCAACTCTGTTGTAGCGAAAAATCAACTTTAGTGGTGTAGCAAAGCAACTTCGTACAAAGAGATGCTTTCACTATCTTTTTATATATATTTTTATAGCCAATTTAGTTTCTAAGATACTTACTTAGCAACAACGGCAAATAACTTCATAGTAACGAGACTTGCAGCATTGCACTACTAGTTGTCCACCATAGTTTCTAGTATCGTTGGTAACCAGACAACTTATTAGCAGCTAAAATACAACTTCATAACCAAATAGTATGTAACTTAAGCGCGGTGGTAGACAACTTAGACGTGGTGAAAATATATTAGACAATGAATGCAACTTAATCATAGTTGGTATACAACTTAACAAGAGTGTGTATGTCACTTAACAACAGTTGGTATGCAACTTAATAGTAGTGGGTCTATAGCTTAGAAATAGTGGTATGCAACTTATCACATGTGTGAAGCAAAAATTTACTTTCTACAAACAAAAATTAGCAAATGTATAGGTGAACAATTTATTGCGTGCAAAAGTATAATTTAGCTCATATGTTGAACCCATAATATACCGTCGGCAAAAATACAACCTATCACTTGTGTGAAGAAAAAAATTGTTCTCTTCATGGCAATTTTTGCCTGGAGGTACACGACTCCATCTCGATCAACACGAATGTGGCCGATCACACGAGCCAATACATGGGAAGCTATGCGAGATGCAAGAAGCCAAATGGGGTATCGCCTTAATACCGATGGTGCTTAGGTGGGAGCTCTAGGACGGTGGAGAAGGCGAGATGTGGGCGGACTATCTAGCTCGGCATATGTCAGCGGCAAGTGCGAAATCAAGCGAAGAGAGGTTGCAACATCGCGATTAGAAACTCATGCAAATTAATTAGCACTATAGGTAGACAACATAGGAGGCGAATACATGTACTAATAGATACGACCGCTCCTTGAATTAAGTTGTTTCCACTCTCGTGTGTAGAGGTAGATAACATCACATACGGGATATGCAACTTAGCACTGATGGTGTATATAACTTAGCAACAATGGGTATGCAACTTAACCTATTAAGGATGCAACTAAACCCTATAGCTATTGCAACTTAACCTAATACTAGATGCAACTTAACCCTATCGATGTTGCAATTTAACCTAATAGTAGATGCAACTTAACCTAATGATGGACACAAGAAAGCCCTATGGATGTCACAACCTAACCTACTAATGCATCCAACTAAGCCCTGTAGTTATTGCAACTTATCATCTTCAACATGCAACTTCGCTTGTTCAACTAAAACCCATTTGGTAAATGGATGAATCTCGAATAAAAGCAAGCAACTTGTGTCGATCGAGTTTTAAGTTGCAGCCATACCCCTACCGTGTTGCATTTTGTGCAAGCTATGGCTGATGCACTTCTTGACATAAGTTGATGCTACTCTGGTGTAGGGTCATACAACTTCATATATGAGGTATGCAACTCACCACTATGTGTATACAAGTTAGCGATGATGAGTATGCAACTTAGCACAAGTGTGAAGCAACAAATTAATATCTACAAAAATATGTGAGAAATCAATTTATTGTGTTCAAATAACAAAAACTTAACACATGTGGTGGCCTTTACTCCGACCCCGCCACCCTCTCTGTGTAGTCGTGACACCGCTACCGCCCGCTGTGGTCGCCTATACCATGACGTCGCCCCGCTGCGGTATCCTCCGCCATGATACCATCGGCAGCAGGAGCTCGAGTAGGCAACCACCAACAGGAGAACAAAGGGTCTGTTTGGTTAGCAGCCAATAGTAGCCATACCAAAAAAATCGGCGTGCCCATGACATTTGGTGGCTGTTTGGACTACGATCAAAAAATTGGCTCGCCCAGCTCGTCAGCGCGCTCTATGCCTCATTCTCGCCAGCGCGTGGGCGAGTTTGCGGGCGTGAAAAAGCTCCGCCAAAAAATTGGCACGGCAGGTTTCCATTCTCTCTTGTGGGCCCCACGTAATTTATACTGTATCATTTTTGTTTGTCATGTGGTGCATGCAGCACCGTAAATTGCTTGTGGACGCCATTCCGCCTGATTAGCAGCTTCCGGCGATTCTGTGCCCTGAGTTTGTTTCCAAATGAGTACTCGTATTGCGATCATCTAAAAAATCGTACTTTGAGAAAACTGCATCTTTGATCTACGTATTTTCTTGGTTTTGGACGATAGACGTGTTTAATTATTTGTGCGAACAGTTATAAAGTCACGGTTGGTCTGTTGAAAACCAAACAGAAGTCTATTATGCAAAAATTTGTGAACGGCACATTGGCTGCAATCCAAACGACAACCACATACCAAAATTTTGGTCATGCCCTTGATTTGGTCGTGCCAAAAAATTGGTGAGGCTAGTTGGGGCATAAACCAAACGTACCCAAAGAGATTCACACTGCAGAGCGCGTCGTGGCCCATCCGAGCTCCATGGCGAAAAACACAACTTAGCGAATGTATAAAACCATAATTTACTATCGATAAATGCAACTTAGCAAATTTATAGAAAAATACAACTTACGTTACGTGCGTGTGAGACACCGCGGACTTTGGAGACAAAGGGAAGGGACCCCTGGACCAGGCAGCCCAACTAAGACAGCCCAAGAGGCCAGCCAGCCCAGCTAGCCAGCGCCAAACCCTGTCCTAACGCACCCGCGCACGGGAGCGCCTATTCTCCGCCTTAAGCGGCGATCCCTATTCCCCGCTCATTGCGGGAGCGATTTGCTCCCGCCTGAAGCGGTGGACGGGGTGGGCCGGCCCATTAGCGGCAGGGTGTGTTTTTTCCTAGTTTTCTTCGGTTTTAGGCGGTTTTCTCTGGTTCGCTATGGTTTTTCTTCCAGTTTTTGGTTTTCCGTCGTTTTCCCGACTTTTCTGACCAGTTTTTGAACATTTTTTAAAATCTTGAATTTTTAAATTTTTCGAAGTTTTTCAATACAAACATTTTTTCATTTTTTTGAACTGTTTCGAATTTTGAACAGTTTTAAATTTGAACTTTTTTCATATTAGAACAATTTTTAGATCTGAACATTTTTTAAATTAGAACATTTTCAGATTCAAATATTTAAAAGTTCACACTTTTTTAGATTTGAACATTTTTTAGATTTGAACATTTTTAGAATTCGAATATTTTCCAGATTTGAACATTTTTAAATTCGAACATTTTCCAGATTCGAACAATTTTTAAATTTGAACATTTTTAAATACAAACTTTTTCCAACTATGAACTTTTTCGGATATTAGTATTTTAAAATCAAACTGAAACAAAAAGAAAAGAGAGAAAGAAACCGTACCTTTATTGGGTCGCAGTTCAAACGGCCCAGGAAGGAGGCCTTGAGCGGAGCCACCATCGCTCCCGCTGGAAGCGATGTATAGGAGCTCCCGCCTTAAGCGGGAGGCAGCGCTCGCTCCGCCTGAAGAGGTTTCCCGGCGGGCCGCTCCGAACCTTGGCCCAACAAAAGGTACTGCTTCTCCCTTTTCTTTTCTTTCAGTTTAGATCTTTAAAAAAATATTCAAATCTGTAAAAGTTTAAAAATAAAAAAAGTTCGAACTAAAAATGTTTGAATCTAAAAAACTTCGAATCTAAAAAATTTCAAAATTTAAGAAGGTTCAAATTTGAAAATTGTTCAAACATAAAAATTGTTCAAAATTGAAAAATGTTCAAATTTGACAATTGTTTAGTTTAAAAAACAAAGAATTTTAAATCGAACAAAATTCATATTTGAACAAAATTCATATTTGAACAAATTTCATATTTAAACAAATTTCATATTTGAACAAATTTCATATTTAAACAAATTTTGAATCTGAACAAATTTGTAATATAAACATTTTTAAAATCAGAGCAAAAAACAAATCTGAACAAATTTCGAAATCAGCAAACCAATGTAGCAAAAATAAAAAAGAAACCAGAAAAAAACGAAAAAACCTGAGAAAAAACGAAAAACCAGAAAACAAAGGGCAAAAACCATACCTGGTAGCCGGTAATGGGCCGGCCCACACCGTCCGTCGCTTGAGCGGGAGCGAATCGCTCCCGCATTGAGCGGCGAATAGGGATTGCGCCCGCGCACGTTGGAACTCCACCCATCGGTCGATCCCCTTCACGACCTCGATGCCCCGGCGGCCGGCGCCCCTGCTGGCCTTGCTCCGGCCACACGCGAACCGTGCCCCTACACACCTCTCGTTCTCCCGACTAGCGCCACCTCTCCCAGCTCGTCCCTAAGCTCCCAGCCACCTCCGGCTCCGGCCTCCTTCACCGATGACGGCAGTTGCAGCGGGAGGAACTGGTCGGCGGAGGAACTGCAGCATTGACAAGGCGGCAACGCTGCAGGCATCTGAGCGGTAGGGGTCAATGCTGCCGCACAAGACTACCAGCCTGAGAGCATCTCCAGTCGCGTCCCTCAAAAAACGTCCGGCACAAATGATTTGGGGGACGTTTATGACCGCGCCGGACAAAAAGAGATCAAAAATATGTACAGAAAAGAGGCCCTTTCCAGCCGTGTCCCTCAAACAGCGTCCGGATGCATGTATCTTCTCTTTCTTAATACTTGGTCCCATTTTGCTGGCCTCACATTGAACCACGTCACTGGGTCAAATTTTGTGCCACACCCACGCGCCCCGACACGTCTGGTTGCCCTTCCTCTCAACACAACACGCCCGAACGGACGTCCAGACCACCACGCCCCCGTGGGCCTTCCTCTCCAGCCGCCACGCCCGACCGGAGGCAGGATCGACCACGCGCGCGGGATCCTCTCCCTTTCCTCTCCAGACGCCATGACGGAGCTCGGAGGCAGAACCGGCGCGCAGATCCGCGCGGATCCTCTCCCTTTCCTCTCCAGAAGCCCGAACGGAGGCAGAACCGGTAGATGGGTTAGGAGGCCGGTCCCTTTCTGTAAATACTAGGTATAGGCTGTTGTGGTTTCTGGCTGTATGTCGTAGTTTGAGCTGGCCTCCGGTTCTGGGAAACCACCGGTGGGTCGCCTGGGCCGTGGCTCTTATCCTCGTCGTTGCCTATGGTGTCGCCGGCGGCAGAGTCCTCTCGCACAAGCTATGCTCCAATAAAGGTGCCCCTTCGGATCCAATTTTGCGGCTTCCGGTGTTCTGCTTGCTTCGATCTCACGGATCGAAGGCGGGGCGAAGGCTTTGGATACGGTACGGTTGGGTCCGTCGATCCGTTGTCCATGGCGGCGAGTCGGTACTCGTCTGCGCTGCTCCGTCTTCGATGTCTCCTTCCCCGTCTCGGTTAAGCCTCTCCATGCCGCGTACGAGCTGCGGCGGGGAGTTGCCGGCGATCTCCTGCGTTCCGCCTCCTTGGTGTAGGCCACGGATGGGGAGCGAATTTGGCACGAGCTTCTTCAATAAGCTCGGTGGAGCTCGTCTTCTTGGTGTTCTTCCCCGATCCGAGCTGTCGTGGTGGTGGCGGAGAAGGGAAGATACAAGGATCCGAAGCTCCGGGGATTAACCGTGAAGCTCTTCTCGCGGAGTTCATCCACGGAGGCCATGATTGCCAACGTGATCCGCGGCCAAGGGCGGCCACTCCGCGGCTGTGGTGTTCGAGCGGCACTACGGCTTCTTCTTCCTCCGAGCCGGCGAGCCATCGCGGAGGATCTTCGGTTTCGAGCATGGCGCGACACGGCGGCCTCGACCCAAGTGGCGTAGTCCCCGGTGTCGTTGTTGGTGGCCATGTATCGAGACCTTGGCAGAGCTGCGGCGAAGACGAAGGACCCGATTGCTTTTTTGATTTTACTTCTAGGGTCTTGTTTGCATATGCTGAGGGCCAGGTTGTTATTTCTATTTTTCTTACTGTCCTCTTTGTAACTTGTTCCGCCGCTTAATACAGCTTCCGGGGCCGTTGGGCCCTTTCCCCGTTCAAAAAAAAAAAGGCAGAACCGGCGGGCGGATCCTCTCCCAGTAACAGCAGCCCCCGTTTCATCTTCCTAATCAAGATCAAACTCCTCCGCTGCCCCGCGATGCGACGTACGGCCTCCTCGACATAAATGCTCCCACAGCCACAAAAAGCATATGAAGCACAACCGGCCGCGCGGCCACTCATCTTCTATTCCCATTTATCTTGCCATTTATTCCCCTCCCATCCTTTTCCAGTACAGGTCCCGCATACACCCTTCATCCTGTGTTGCATCCGGCCGCCTCCAAATCCTACTGACCATGCTCTTCATCCATCCACTCCTTCCCCACTAGAACGGTATGAATTTGTTGCTCCAATCTCTCTCTCTCTCTCTCTCATAGAATTTGATGATTTATAATGGAATCAATTTGTTTCTTCCGGATCTATTTTTGTTGTCAGGCAAGATTTCTTTGTTATTTAGCAAACTGTAAGGATTGTTTACCTACTTTCAGGATATGTTGCGAATTGTTAGACAAAAATCGAATTTCTCCCCTTGCAGCCTTGCCGGAAGACAGTATGATACTCAACATTTGGTATGTGAGCCCCAGTTCCTCTTTCAATGATTCTGATTTTGTGTGCTTTGTCGAGTTGAATTGCAGATGTATCGATGCTGACTCAGGGGAAAAAATCCGACAGACATGCACAGGTGAGTTTCCAATCTCTCGATCTTGCAAATTTGCTTCTGATCTCTCAACACTACCTTGAGCTCTGCTTAAAGCAGAGCGTCCAACGTTGGTCAGAGGAGGGACTTATTTCATGCATGGTGGCGTTGGCAACTACAACAACAGCTATCCTTAATAGTTTTGATTATGGTTCTATCAGTTTATTACTCAAAACAAATCGAGCTGCTGCCGGATGCTCCTCTCGATGCAGCTGCGCCAATGCAGGCCCTTTAGGAATTCGCCAACATCCGCCCTCTAATCCGGTTGCAATGATAGGATACAACGGTAATTGGCATGTCAATGCACTTATCTATGCTTCGCCCGAAAGGCCTTTCAAATTATCTTTTATTAAGCATCATCACAGCAGTCTGAAATAACATAGGCTTCATTTATAATTGGTTAAGTAGAATCCATCTGTGAATCCAATATTCTGCAACATTTTCATTGGGGATTCTTTCTGAAACATTTATCATTGAGTCCGTCTTATGACAGCTCCAGCCTACCTATGTTTGAGCTATTTATTTTTGATTTTTTACCAACAGATTAGAACACCAAGAACCACCTCAATGTCAAGGATGTATCATGTTACTCATTCTCTCAAAAATATTATATTTCCCGATATGTTTAATAGAGTATTGTATGTTCTTAACAGGAAGTCCAGAAGGTATGCCATTCCAAGCCCCTTTCTCTCTCATTCATTTTGCTACGGTGTTGTTTATGCGGCAAGTGCTTTATATTGTTTGACTGCTTATGCCCATGATTGATACTCCACTTACATTTAACTTTTACCATCCTTTTAGGTCACCTACATTTTAATTGGTTTGTTCGTTCATAAATTTACGATTCTCAACATTTGAGTTGGAGAATTTATCATGTTAAGCAGCAACATACAGGCAAGGCATTGACAAAACCAGTAGTATATTTTTCTATGTTATGTTACTAATTAATTAATTCTCCTTTTTTTTGGATCATGACATCTACTTTGGATCTTCAGTTTGTACCGTCCTTTTCAGCTAGCAACTTTTGCCCTACCAATACTGGCTTTGCTGGAGCATGGCACACCACTAATACACTCATAAAAGTATTATTATTTTTGCATCCCTTTCTCTGTTAGTTTGCATGCTGAAGCATAGAAAATAATATGCAGATTTGTATTGGTGATAAGACATTGTTTTATATGCAATAAAAATCTTCATCTATCGATTGTGGCATTTTTGTACCATGTTTCAGCTCAACATATTGTTCACCATAGTGTTCTCTCTTATGTGCAATGTGCTCTTCATCAAGTTGTATTCTCATAGTTGATGTTCCGGAGAGCTACCCACTCAAATTTTTGACTGATTTCCTTGCATTATTCCTTCAACTATTTTAATGCTACTACAGACCAGACAAGAAGGTATTTATCCAACTCTGTAATATAAAATGGTTAATCATGTTTCAAATTTATTATTCATCAATTGCTTATTGAGCTTGCTTTGACCAAAATTTTCTGATATACAGATGAGTCATTAGACTGCAAAACACTGCCCGTGCGTGTTTTAGATTAGTCTTATTAGCTGAACGGATGGATCACCCCACCTGAGCGCATGCTACCATTTCGTGTAAAATGTATTGTTTATGTTAGCGCAACCGAGCTCATTAATTCTCTGCATACCATTTTTCTCTCCTCATTGACCATTTTCTTTATAAAGTTCATACACTGCAATTGTTATTGGTAGCCTCTTATCTCTGATGTCCTGCTGCAACGCGCGGGGTATCATCTAGTTTTAATAGAAGGGATCACCCCATGTGAGAAAAGTAGGTGAGAGAAATTGTAGGGAAAGAGAATGACATGTGAGGACTAGAGGCTGCATGCATGCATGTGGGCGCTTATTTTGTGTCCGGCGTGACACTACTAAGACGCGATTTTTCTCATTTCTTGTCCACCGTTCCCCAACACGACTGAAGATGCTCTGAGCAGCCACTACTTATTGGGATGAAGTTGTAGCATCTTGGACGACGCGAGTTCACGTCACCAAGGGACCGAAGCCTTTCCTTTTCGGCCGCTCAAGTACTCCAGTACTATACTATGACGTCCTTGATGTCCATCAGCATCTCGTAGTACCGCCTCTGCCACTAGTGCAGCAGGTCGTAGCTTGCCAAAGTATCGGTATAGGTATTTCCAACCGAGCGATCCAAACGGATGCGCTGGGTCGTCTGTTTTGGACCGTTTGTATGGCCGTCCGGACACGCGGACAGCGCCCCGTGTCCGTGTGTTCGTTTGGGTCGCGCGCTGCATCCAACGCAGCGGCTACTCATTTGGCCATTTCTTTGGGAAATAGGCCATCTGGCCACACATTCTTATGTTGCGTGCACCGATGGACGGTAACTGCGCGCGCTCGGCTGACAAATCGTCGAACAGTTTGCGTGTACCGGCCATCGCAGCTGCTCCCAGGTGCTTGGGGCATTTGGAGTTCGTCAGCGCACGGTTGAGGTCCATGGACGAAGGTGACGGCCCCGTCATGGACTCGCCCACCTCCGGTGACCCATCCCGTGACGGGTACGCGTGCCGCCCTGAATGTGCCCCTATTTCGTGCGCAAACGGGGCAGTCGGTGGGGCAGTTGACCTTGGAGAAAGGGACCGGGTCACGGACGAGGCCGAGCTCCGCCCCGAGGCCGTGCCGGTGCCCGGGATGATCATGTGCTGGCCGAGCGCTGCGTGGCCGTAAAAGAGCATGGCCTGCGCCTGCTCTTGAATGAGACTCGTCTTCGCCTGCGTTTGGAGTTCGAGGAGCTGCTCCGCCGCCCGCAGCCGCTCCTCCGCGGCGGCGGCCTCCCTCTTCCGTTGCTCGAGCGCCCTCTACCAGTCCCCCCGCTTCTTGGTCTCCATGGCCCTCTGCTCCGCGGTGATTTCGGGCTTCGCCTTCTTCGTCGGCGGCCCGGGCTCCACGACCACCGGAGCGTCCAGTTGAGGAGCCGCCTCCACGGGAGGAGCGGCAACGGCCGCGAGCTGTGCCTCGTCTCTGATGGTGGCGGTGGCGGTGGCGGGAGACAGACAGGCGGGCCAGGGGCGGACAAGGGGAGGACGCGAGCGACCAGCCTTTCGCGTCCGCGGCCACGCAAACTCGTCCCAGATATAGGCCGAATTTGGATCGTCCCGGACGCCGCGGCCATCCGTTGTAGGGATGAGTCCGCGCGCTGGGCCACGGTTTTGTCCGTTTCGACCCATCCGAACGCGCGGGCGCTGGATGGGTCGCCCCGTTGGAGATGCCCTAATGTCCGAGTAGCCGCCTCGGCACCACTCATGGTTCACCCCAAGACCAGAGCCATGAGCTGTCCACACGAGCTGCATCGCCTGTCTCAGGAAGCCTCACTTCTGTCTGAAGCAACTTCTTGTTGGTAACCTGGACAAGCTGTGGTCGAAGCATTCCGTGAAAATTCCGACTTGCATAACAACAACACCTTGTAAAAGTTGTGTGTTGCTTTGTTCTTCGGGAAGGTAAAGCATTGCAACATGACTGAAGAATATTTCCAATCACCATTGTTGCCTTATCAATGAGGATATCAAATTTTGGAAGCAATCTAGCTTTTATTAGTAGCATTGGAATTTTGCGCCGTAGCAACGCGCTGGTTTTGTGCTAGTTCAAGATAAGATATGGCTGATAGCCGCTAGACAAACATTACAACTGAGACCACCGAACAAAACCTGGCCTAGATGCCATCCATGAAAGCACACGAAACGCGTGCCCCGCCACACGAGGAAGAATCTAATCTGCAGACCGGGGCAGAGTTGAGCCACTTTAGAGGCTGTGCAGCCTTTGGCTCGCATCGGCTCAGCAAAAATCGGTTTATTTGGTTGTAAGTTTTTCGCGTTGTGCCTCTTTTAAAGCACCCTTAGGACAGGGCCTGCAGGAACGTCTAAATCGGCAGTTTCCAGCAGGTTTGTCCTGTTGTCGTGCCATTTTGCACGCCATTGTGCAACGGTTGTACGCGTGGAGAAGCGCGGGAGACACCGCGTTCTTGGCCCTCGCTCCCCACTTCCAGTCACCGGTTTCCTCTTTCTCTCACTCCATTCACTCCTTTCACTGACACTCACAGCCATGTCGCATCAACCGCCGCCCATGGCCTTCTCGCCTCCTCCGCCTCCTTCCGCTCCAGCGCCGATGGATCCTGCCATCCGGTCGACGGTCACGAGGTCGAACAAGGCGCACTTGTGCATCGTCCGCGAGTACGAGGCCGGCGGCTGCGATTCGGCGGCGCATATCGATGCCGGTCGCGTACCGGTGCTGAATCGGGCTGTCGCCGTTCGCGAGTACGAGGCCAGCCGGCCGACATTGCAACTCGCAGCGCGGCCATAGCGACTCTTCAAGCCGCCGGGATTCCACCGGCGGATCCCTCGACTCCGGGGGTGATACGTTGCAAACGTATCTATAATTTTTTATGATCCATGCTTGTTTTACACAAATTTCTATATGTTTTATTTACACTTTGTTGCACTTTTATACATTTTCCGGAACTAAGAGCATCTCCACCGGTAGCCCCCAAATAGGCGCCGGCAGGGGCGCCGGCACAGTATCCTCTATTTGGGGACGCTGCTTCCACACCGGCGCACCCAAACAGGCGGCCCCGATAGATTTTGACATTTAAAATGATATTTAAAAACTGAAATTCATAGGAAATTCATACCAAGTTCATACAAAGGTAGCTCAAATTTAAACATAACTAAAAGTTAAACTTAATCCTATCTACTAGCCGTCGGTTTGGCCGCTCAACGGCCCTACCTCGTCGTCGTTCTTCGCCATTGCCGCATGCGTCTGTGCCCGCTTCTCCTCCCTTGCTTCGCGCATCTGGCGGTGGAGCATGACGGCAGGCGTCACAGGGGCTTGCCGGCGGCGCTGTCCCCGCGCTACCAGCCTTTCCCAAGAAGTTTCGATCTCGGCGCGCCTCGCCACCTGGCGGGCGAAGGCCTCGTAGTGGCGATGAGCATTGAGTTTTGCTAGCTTCTGTCGCTCCGCCTCCATCAGGCGGCGTCCCGCCTCCTCCGTGGCTGCTCGCTGGCGCGAGATCTCGAGGCCGTGCTGGAGGTTCGCGTCGTTGATGAACTCGTCCCTCTCCTCCTTCAACCGCTGGTATCGTTGTGCCTTCAGCGACGTGAGGATCGCCGCCTGATCCGGGTGGTCGGGGGCCTGCGGCGGCTCCCCCGACTGCGCTGCCTCCTCCGCCGCCTCTTCTTCCGCGGCTGCGACGTGGACCTCGTCCCACGCCACGAACCGTGGGTCTACGTCCTCGTCGGTGCTGTAGTCGGCGTCGGCCTGCGGCTCCGGCTCGGGCTGCGGCTGCGGTGGTGGCGGAGGCGGCGCGCGACCGTTGAGGCTAACCATCGAGTAGGTGGTCTTCATACGGCGCAGCTTTTTGATGTGGAGAGGAGAGAATGGAGCGGCGGTGGTGGACGGCGTACGTACTATGTAGCGGTGGCAACTACCCACATTTACGCTGACTGGACGCCGCGTGGCCAGTCGTTGCTCTCGTGGCCGCCTCGGTTTCTGCGTGGGAGGCCATTAAATGCCGACGACCAACCTTCCCGCGTCGCGGCCGATGCGAATCGTCGCGTCCTCTCGCTGACAAGGCGCCCCCACTGATGGCGCGTGATGCACACGTCTGTTGGGAACCCCAAGAGGAAGGTGTGATGCGCACAGCAGTAAGTTTTCCCTCAGAAAGAAACTAAGGTTATCGAGCCAGAAGGAGATGAAGGCCACGTTAAGGTTATTGGTGGAGGAGTGTAGTGCGACGCAACACTAGGGATTCCGGCGCCAACGTGAAACCCGCACAACACAATCAAAATACTTTGCCCCAACTTAACAGTGAGGTTGTCAATCTCACCGGCTTGCTGAAAACAAAGGATTAAACGTATGGTGTGGAGAATGATGTTTGTTTGCGAAGAACAACAGAGAACAGAGATTGCAGTAGATTGTATTTCAGGTGTAAGATAAAAGGATAGGGGTCCACAGTTCACTAGTGGTGTCTCTCCAATAAGATAAATAACATGCTGGGTGAACAAATTACAGGTGGGCAATTGACAGAATAGAGATTCATATACATATCATGATGACTACTATGAGATTTAATCAGGGCATTACGACAAAGAACATAGACAATTGCATCTATGCCTAAAAAGTCCACCTTCAGGTTAGCATCCGCACCCCCTCCAGTATTAAGTTGCAAACAACAGACAATTGCATTAAGTATGGTGTGTAATGTAATCAACACAAATATCCTTAGACAAATCATTGATGTTTTATCCCTAGTGGCAACAACACATCCACAACCTTAGAACTTTCATCGTCATCGTCCCGGACTCAATGGAGGCATGAACCCACTATCGAGCATAAATACTCCCTCTTGGAGTTACAAGTATCAACTTGGCCGAGCCTCTACTAGCAACGGAGAGCATGCAAGAACATAAACAACACATATATGATAGATCAATAATCAACTTGACATAGTATTCAATATTCATCGGATCCCACCAAACACAACATGTAGTATTACAAATAGACGATCTTGATCATGATAGGCAGCTCACAAGATCTAAACATGATAGCACAAGAGGAGAAGACAACCATCTAGCTACTGCTATGGACCCATAGTCCAAGGATGAACTACTCACGCATCATTCCGGAGGCGGGCATGGTGATGTAGAGCCCTCCGGTGATGATTCCCCTCTCCAGCAGGGTGCCGGAGGCGATCTCCTGAATCCCCCGAGATGGGATTGACGGCGGCAGCGTCTCTGGAACTTTTTCCGTATCGTGGCTCTCGGTACTAGGGTTTCGCGATGGAGGGATTCAGTAGGCGAAGGGGCAGCGCAGGGGGGTGCCCGAGTGGCCCACACCATATGGTGGCGCGGCTAGGGGTGGGGCCGCGCCGCCCTATGGGGTGGCCGCCTCGTCGCCCCTCTTCGTCTCCTCTTCGGACTTCTGGAAGGCTCCGTGCAAAATAAGACCGTGGGCTTTTGTTTCGTCCAATTCCGAGAATATTTCCTGTGTAGGATTTCTGAAAACCAAAAACAGCAGAAAACAGGAACTGGCGCTTCGGCATCTTGTTAATAGGTTAGTGCCGGAAAATGCATAAAAACATTATAAAGTATGACTAAAACATGTTGGTATTGTCAGAAAACTAGCATGGAACATAAGAAATTATAGATACATTGGAGACGTATCACCCACCCGCGAAATCGTCGTTCCGCGAGGCTCCGGCGTGCCCGATTCGCACCCCTTGGCGAAGGGGCCGAAACGGGGATGCCGGCGATTCTATTGGGCTCAAAAAATGGCCGGCGCCGTTTGGGGCGCGCCGGTGCGAGCCCAAAAACGACGCCGGCCCCCAAATCGCTATCGGGGCCACTATCAACGAGACCAGTTTTGATCTGTGTACCTCCGTCCATCGCGTTGCTTGCTATCGATGATGTTGAAGATGTTGTCGAAGATGTTGTCGATGCCATCGAGATCAGCTCCTTGTCGCCTCCAATTCCCACAGACGGTGCCAACTGACAAGGTTCTAACTTGTCAATGCCTACAGATTGTAGACTAGGGTTTCGTGGAAAGTAGAGGGCAAGTAGATCTCGAAGGTTTCAGCCGAAAAGGTGCTCGACTGCTAAAAACTAGGGCTAGTGTTGACAATGAATTGATCCTCTCTTTGTCCCTCGACTCCCCCTTATGTAGGAGGCGGAGCCGAGGGTTTCGTGACGTACAAGTTACAAATATCGGGAGACTCTTTCAGTTCGTCCCGTATAGTTACAAATCTCTTTATTCCTAATCTATCTCTATTTTCCATATCGACGCTTCAATGGGCTTCCGGGATTTGTAAACTTCGGGTCATGGGCCTTCAGTAAACCCCGGGTACCTTCTTCGGCAGGCCCATTCGGGATGCCTACGTCACCACCGGTGGAGATGCTCTAACCTATTGACAAGATGCCACAGTGGAGTTCCTTGTTTTCTGCTGTTTTGCATTTCAGAAAAGTTGTATAGGAAATATTCTCGGAATTGGACGAAACAAAAGCCGAAGTTCCTATTTTACTGTAACGAAGACGTAGTCCAGAAAGGATACGAAGAAGCGCCACAAGGCGGCCACACCAGGCATTGGCGCTGCCCGGGCCCTCTCTGCTACCGAAAATGCCTCAGCTACTCTCGCTGTAATTCCTTGGTAAGACTACCGGAGCCGCCGGTGGTGCGATGTCGTCTGGAGCGGAAGTTCTTGGGCTTGGCGCGTTTGAACTAGGCAGTCGAAGAAATCCTCTGGAGTCGATGATGAAGTGAACACCACCGAAGGTTGTATCCATGTTGTCGCGCGACCCTGAATAGATCGGATGCGAAGCCTCAACGCGTGGTGTGAATTCGAAGGATCCGCAACGAACCGAGTTTCTTGGACTTGGCGGCATTGGCGATTCCAGCACGAACGCCGCAGGTGTGACCGGAACTGCCGATGACATGCCTTGTGCCGACAGTCTTCCCACAGACGGCGCCAATTGTCGAGGGTGCTCCCCGGCAATGCCCTCCATAGGGGGCTTAGTGACAAGGGATTAACTTGTCAATGCCTACGAGTTGTAGACTAGGGTTTTGTTAGAAGTAGAGGGCAAGTAGATCTCGAGGGTTTCAGCCGGAAAAGTACTCGACTGCTATGAAAACTAGGGTTCTGTTGACAATGATTCGATCATTTCTTTGTCGCTCGACTCCCCCTTATATAGGAGGTGGAGCCGAGGGTTTCGTGATGTACAAGTTAAAAAGTCCGGGAGACTATCTGAGTCTGTCCCGTAATAGTTACAAGTCGATATTCCTAATACAACTCTATCTTTCCAAAATATCTCCTGACTGGGCTTCCGGGCTTCATAAACTTCAGGTCGTGGGCCTTCAGTAAACCCCGGGTACCATCTTCGGCAGGCCCATTGGGGATGCCTATGTCGGTAGCCCCCGAGATTTTGCTTGAATCGAAGAGTCAGGGAAAATCTCCCTTTTTACAATTACCATATGATTTCTTTGACTTGATAAATAACCTTTATAAAGCAATTATATTGTACAGGGATAACGGTAATTGGGGCTGGTTCATCTGACAGATCAGGTACCAGTTAACTGCTCTTGTGGCAATCCACAAAAACCTACTTGAAGATCACGTCTCTGGACATGATCTAGGGATACTGGCGTAATTCGACATGTGCCGCATAAGGTCTTACCAGATGCCGAATTCCAGTTATGTTTTATCGGGTACCTAACGCGTCCGTTAGGATTTTTCTTCGTATCTGTTGATACGGAAAAAGTAGCGAAACGCTGTCAGAGGCGGTGCCACGCCTCACAGGACGGATCCCGGGGACTTACCTTCGCAGAGTTTTGCGGAATTCAGAGATTAATTCGCGACTGAGGCGCTCTGAGAATATATTGTCGAGTGCCTTTTTCGGCTGCTGGAATAGCACATTTATTCGAGTCAACGGATGACTTGTATATTGTTATCTTATAACTCCCGATGGGAGTATATGAAGAGTTACTTGATAACTCGGAATATGCTCATCATTCTTCAATTTCATCGGGCACGCGAACAGCGTTCCCGATGGGAGTAGCCCCCAAGGCTATAGCCAAGTGCTTGTGCTTGGTTGTAGGCTCACCTTTTTAGTATATTTGTCGCTATATTGTCATTTCTTCTCCCTCTCTTATCTTTATCGGGTACGCGACCAACGCTCCCGATGGGAGTAGCCCCCGAGGCTAGAGTCGAGTATTTATACTTGGCTGTAGGCTCAACTTTGTCTTTGTCGCAATATTTGAAATATCCCCTGATGAATCAACTCCTCCATCAAACTTCCTCAATCTCCTTTTAAAAGTAGCCCCCGAGCATTTGAACAAAAACTTGTATTTGATCAAAGGCTCTCGAGCTTATTAGTATTACTCCTGCTGTCGACGATCTTCAAAAATACTTGCATCCGCAGTTTTCTTTATAATGACGTCATTGCTGATGATAGCCACGACTGATGACCCACAAGTATAGGGGGTGTATCGTAGTACCTTCGATAAGTAAGAATGTCGATCCCAACGAGCAGCAGAAGGTGTTGACAAGCAGTTTCGATGAATGATTCACTGTAAATGCTCACAGACAAGTATTCAAGGGGTTTTGATGTAACAGATGAATAAAGTACGAGTAAGTAAAGTGCGAGAGAAATAATTGCAGCGAGTGGCCCAATCCTTTTTAGCACAAAGGACAAGCCGGTTTGTTTACTTATAATGACCAAACGTTCTTGAGGACACACGGGAATTTAGTCTAGTGCTTTCGCTTCATACGACTAATTAATCTTCATTGTTTTGATAAGTGTTGTGTGGGTGAACCTATGCTAATGCACCGCCCTTCCTAGGACTAATACATACTTGTGATTATACCCCTTGCAAGCATCCGCAACTACAAGAAAGTAATTAAGATAAATCTAACCACAACCTTAAACTCTGAGATCCTGCGATCCCTCTTGCATCGATATACCAACGGGGGCTCAGGTTTCTGTCACTCCGGCAACCCCGCAATCAGCAACCGAATACAAGATGCACTCCCCTAGGCCCATAAATGGTGAAGTATCGTGTAGTCGACGTTCACACGACACCACTAGAAGAATGACACCACAACTTAAATATCATAACATTGAATATTACTCAACCATAGTTCACTACTAACATTTAGACTTCACCCATGTCCTCAAGAACTAAACGAACTACTCACGAGACATCATATGGAATACAATCAGAGGTGATATGATGATGAATAACAATCTGAACATAAACCTTGGTTCAATGGTTTCACTCAATAGCATCAGTAACAAGTAGAAATCAACACCGGGAGAGTTTCCCCTATCAAACAATCAAGATCCAACCCAAATTGTTACAGCGGTGACGAGGTGCAGCGGTGGTGATGGCGGTGAAGATGGTGGAGATGATGATGATGATGATGGAGATGATGTCCAGCTCGATGACGATGGCGATGAGGTCGATTTCCCCCTCCGGGAGGGAATTTCCCCGGCGGATTCCTGCCCGCCGGAGAGCTCTTTTCTCTCTTGTGTTCTCCGCCCCGCAGAGGCGGCTGTAACTCTTCGTGAGGTACCCCCTGTGGCTTAGGTTTTCGGGACGAAGAAGTACGCGAAGGAGAGGCGGCCAGAGGGGGCTGTGGGCCCCCTCCCCACAAGGCGGCGCGGCCAGGCCTGGGCCCGCGCCGACCTATGGGGGAGCCCATGGTGGCTCCTCCCGGCTCCTCCTTTTGGCTCCCTTCGTCTTCCGGAAAAATAGGAATTTACGTGTAATTTCCTTCCACGGTTGATCTTCCGAAATATTGCGTTCGACGGTGCTTTTTCCAGCGAGAATCTCGGCTCCGGCGCTTGATCCTCCAATAATGATGGAACATGCAAAATAGATGAAATAATATAAGTATTGTGTCCAAACATGAAATATATCAATGAATAACAGCAAATTATGATATAAAATAGTGATGCAAATTGGACGTATCAACTCCCCCCAAGCTTAGACCTCGCTTGTCCCCAAGCGAAACTGAGCTCAATAAACAAGACCACATGTTTATGGAGTGAAGAGTCGATAAATAAAATACGGACAAGAAGCATCATATTGATTCACACAAGATATTCTAATACACATTCTCTTCATATAACTCAACTTGAAATAAGTAAAGAGAAATCACAAGTAAAGGTGCATAGGAAATCATAGATGGTTATGGCAAACTTTGTTCTTGGTCAGAGAACTACTAACGGATTGCTCTTATTTAATAAGCAAGGCTTTCATATTAGAATTTATATAGCAGGTCTTTCATTCTCAATCATAACAATCTCCTCATAATCATTGATAACTTTCAAAGTCATATTCATCCAGATAAAATTTGTACTAAACAAGAAAGTATAGAAGACATGATTAACTGAATCATAACATAAATGGTTGGTTTACAACAACTCAATTGCTTGCTTAAGATAGAGGGAAATAGGTTTACTGACTCAACATAAAAGTAAAAGATAGGCCCTTCGCAGAGGAAGCGAGGGATTAAATCATGTGCTAGAGCTTTTCAAGTTTTGAAATCATATAAAGAGCATAAAAGTAAGATTTTGAGCGGTGTTTGTTGTTGTCAACGAATGGTAGCGGGCACTCTAATCCCCTTGCCAAACGAACCTTCCAAGAGCGGCTCCCATGAGGGACGACATCTCTACCAGCAAGGTAGATCATCCCCCTTCTCTTTTGTTTACACATGTATTTTAGTTTTATTATGGATGACACTCCCCCCAACCTTGGCTTTCTCAATCCATGGCTAACCGAATCCTCGGGTGCCTTCCAACATTCACATACCATGGAGGAGTGTCTATTGCAAAATTAAGTTGCTTATTGATAAATCAGGGCAAAACATGTGAAGAGAATTATTAATGAAAGTTATTAATTGGGGCTGGGAACCCCGTTGCCAGCTCTTATTGCAAAATTATTGGATAAGCGGATGTGCCACTAGTCCATTGGTGAAAGTCCGCCCAACAAGATTGAAAGATAAAACACCACATACTTCCTCATGAGCTATAAAACATTGACACAAATAAGGAGTAGTATAGTTTGAATTATTTAAAGGTAGCACATGAAGTATTTACTTGGAGTGGCGCAAAATACCACATAGTGGGTAGTTATGGTGGACACAAATGACATGGGTTTGGTCTAAGGTTATGGATGTATGAGAAGCATTCCCTCTCAATACAGGTTTTTGGCTAGCAAGGTTTGATAGCAAGCATAAAGGTTGAAGGAAACAAAAAAATATACATATGATAGAAACAATCATGCATCTTTCTCATAAGCACAAGCAATTTTAACTTCAGAATACTAAACCCATTAGCATAGAGATAATAGAGTAATATATCTACATGTGTTTCTCTCTTCTATTTAAACATCAAGATGTTGTTGCTATTGACCAATGCTAAGTTTGCCAAAACCAAATAGATTTACTTGATGCTCCCAAAGTGATATCAATACTAATGTCAAGAGCAATCATATGATGGAGATTGCAAACTAAAATAAGGTGTGCAAAAGGTAAATGATAAGACTTCTCATTAATATTCCATAACGATAACTGATACGTCCAATTTGCATCACTATTTTGTATCATAATTTGCTGTTATTCATTGATATATTTCATATTGGGACACAATACTTATGTTATTTCATCTATTTTGCATGTTTCATCATTATTGGAGGATCGAGCACCGGAGCCGGATTCTCGCTGGAAAAAGCACCGCCGAACACAATATTTCGGAAGATCAACTCGTGGAAGGAAATTATACCAAAAATCCTATTTTTCCGGATGACGAAGGAAGCCGGAAGGGGAGCAGAGAGGGCCCGAGGTGGGCCCGGACCATAGGGCGGCGCGGCCCATGGCCCGGCCGCGCCACCTTGTGGTGTGGGGGCCCCACGGCCCCTTTCGCCTCCTTTTCTTCGCGTACTCCTTCGTCCCGAAAACCTAAGCCACGGGGGTACCTCACGAAGAGTTACAGCCCGCCTCGCGCGGAGCGGAGAACACCGGAGAGAAAGAGCTCTCCGGCGGGCAGGAATCCGCCGGGGAAATTCCCTCCCGGAGGGGGAAATCGACGCCATCGCCATCGTCATCGAGCTGGACATCATCTCCATCATCATCATCATCATCTCCACCATCTACACCGCCATCACCACCGCTGCACCTCGTCACCGCTGTAACGATTTGGGTTGGATCTTGATTGTTTGATAGGGGAAACTCTCCCGGTGTTACTTTCTACTTGTTATTGATGCTATTGAGTGAAACCATTGAACCAAGGTTTATGTTCAGATTGTTATTCATCACCATATCACCTCTGATTGTATCCATATGATGTCTCGTGAGTAGTTCGTTTAGTTCTTGAGGACATGGGTGAAGTCTAAATGTTAGTAGTGAATTATGGTTGAGTAATATTCAATGTTATGATACTTAAGTTGTGGTGTCATTCTTCTAGTGGTGTCGTGTGAACGTCGACTACACGACACTTCACCATTTATGGGCCTAGGGGAGTGCATCTTGTATTCGGTTGCTAATTGCGGGGTTGCCGGAGTGACAGAAACCTGAGCCCCCGTTAGTATATCGATGCAAGAGGGATCGCGAGGATCTCGAGTTTAAAGGCTGTGGTTAGATTTATCTTAATTACTTTCTTGTAGTTGCGGATGCTTGCAAGGGGTATAATCACAAGTATGTATTAGTCCTAGGAAGGGCGGTGCATTAGCATAGGTTCACCCACACAACACTTATCAAAACAATGAAGATTATTTAGCTACATGAAGCGAAAGCACTAGACTAAAATCCCCGTGTGTCCTCAAGAATGTTTGGTCATTATAAGTAAACAAACCGGCTTGTCCTTTGTGCTAAAAAGGATTGGGCCACTCGCTGCAATTATTTCTCTCGCATTTTACTTACTCGTACTTTATTCATCTATTACATCAAAACCCCTTGAATACTTGTTTGTGAGCATTTACGAGTGAATCCTTCATCGAAGCTGCTGTCAACACCTTACGCTCCTCGTTGGGATCGACATTCTTACTTATCGAAGATACTACGATACACCCCCTATACTTGTGGGTTATCAAGACTATTTTCCGGCGCCGTTGCGGGGAGTGAAGCGCTATTGGTAAGTGGAATTGGTAAGGAAAACCTTTACTGTTTGTGCTGATTTTATTTCTGCCTGCTGCTATAAGTCATTATGGAGAGATCTTCTCTTCAATTTCTATTTGGGAAATCTACTACTACTACTGCAACGGTAGTGGATGAAGCGCCAGGTGAGGAACTGATACCATATAAAATACCTATGAAAATTATTGAACGTGTTATGGATAACCGCTGTGAAGGGGATGGAACTGTTCATCCTGGTGATCATTTACTGTTTTTGCATGAATTATGCGGGTTATTCAAATGTGCAGGTATTGCTATGAATGAAGTTAGAAAGAAACTATTCACTATATCGCTGTCCGGTAAAGCGGCGCATTGGTATAAATTGCTGAAGAATGGTGATTCTCTTGATTGGGAGGACATTGTGCTTTTATTCTATTCTAAATTTTATCCTGCAAGTGAAATTCACAAAGATCGGAACCGCATATATAATTTCTGGCCTCATGATGGAGAGAGTATTGCCCAAGCTTGGGGGAGATTGAAGTCTTTAATGCTCAAATGCCCCATTCATGAGCTTCCTGGTAATGTTATTATTGATAATTTCTATGCAAGACTTTCTTTTCAAGACAAGACCTTGCTGGATACTTCTTGTTCGGATCATTTACACGCAACAAAGAAGAGTTTAAAAGGGACCTTCTTGATCGGATCCAAGAAAATACTGAAGGATGGGAGAACGACAAGGATAGAGAGTCAGGTATAATTTATGATTATAAATGCATTGAAGCTTTTATGGATACTGATAAATTTCGTAATATGAGTGCTACATATGGTCTTGATTCCCAATTTGTTGCAAATATTTACAAAGCTTTTGCCTCTCATTATGAATTGCCTAAGAAGAATTTTGATAAGTATCATGAACCGTTAAAGATAAAATTGATTCATCTGTAAACAAATGTGTAATGATTGAAACTGTTGATAATGTTATTCCTGAAGTTTATATTGAAAAAACTCCTTTCCCTGCTAAAATGAAGGAGTACTCTGTCATATCTAGTGCGGTTAATAAAAGTGAAAAGAAACCTAAAGAACCTACCTGCTGTTGCAATAGTTAAAGATCTTGTGACTGAAAATGTGGAGGATGGCCATATTATTTTCTGTGAAGATGCTTCTAATATTGTTTCACATCCTAATAAACCCAAACAAGTTAGTGTTCCTATATTATCTGTTAGAATTGGTGATCATTGCTATTATGGTTTATGTGATATTGGTGCAAGTGTTAGTGCTATTCCTTATGAGCTTTACACGGAGATTATGCACGAAATTGATTCTTGTGAACTTGAAGATATTGATGTGGTTATTCAGCTGGCTAATAGAGAAACTATTTCTCCAATTGGTATTGTTCGAGATGTGGAAGTTCTATGTGGTAAGATTAAATATCCTGCTGACTTTTTGGTACTTGGTTCTGCTGCTAGTGATCATTGTCCTATCATTTTTGGTAGACCTTTTCTAAATACTTGTGGAGCTATTATAGATTGTAAGAAAGAGAAAATTTTGACTAAATTTGTTGGTGAACCATATGAATTTAACTTTTCTAAATTCACTAAAACTCCTTATAAAGCTGACCTGCCTAGTAATGATTTTAAAATGGAGCGAGTGTGCATCTATTGTTCTTGTTCCCGATAATCCTTTGCAGCAACATTTGGAGAATAGTGAAAGTGAAGCTTTTAGGAAAGAAAGAGATGAGCTTGAGGAAATTTTTCTTCGCCAACCTATTCTCAAGCATGATTTACCGGTGGAAGATTTGGGTACAACACCGCCACCAAAGGAAGATCCTGTTTTCGATTTAAAGCCTTTACACGATAATCTTAAATATGCTCATATTGATGATAAGAAAATATATCCTGTTATTATTAGTTCTAAGTTTTCGGAGATTGAGGAAGAAAGGTTATTGGAAATATTGAAGAAACACCGAGGAGCTATTGGCTATACTCTTGATGATTTGAAAGGGATTTCTCCTTCTATTTGCCAACATGCTATTAATATGGAAGATGATGCAAAGCCTGTTGTTGAACATCAGCGTCGTCTAATTCCGAAGATGAAAGAGGTGGTAAGGAACGAGGTATTAAAACTTCTTGAAGCTGGTTTTATATATCCTATTGCTGATAGTAGATGGGTTAGTCCTGTGCATTGTGTTCCTAAGAAAGGAGGAATGACTGTTGTGCCTAATGATAATGACGAGCTTATTCCTCAAAGAGTAGTTGTAGGGTATAGAATGTGCATTGATTTTCGAAAAGTTAATAAAGTTACTAAGAAAGATCATTACCCTTTACCCTTTATTGATCAAATGCTAGAAAGGTTATCTAAAAATACTCATTTTTGTTTTCTTGATGGTTATTCTGGGTTTTCACAAATTGCTATTAAAGCTAAAGATCAAGAGAAAACCACGTTCACTTGTCCTTATGGAACTTATGCTTATAGGCGTATGCCTTTTGGTTTATGTAATGCTCCTGCTACTTTTCAAAGATGCATGTCCGCTATTTTTCATGGCTTTTGCGAGAGTATTGTAGAGGTGTTCATGGATGATTTTTCTCGTCTATGGGAATTCTTTTGATAATTGCTTGCGAAACCTCGATAAAGTGTTGCAGAGATGTGAAGAAACTAACCTTGTTCTTAATTGGGAGAAATGCCACTTTATGGTTAATGAAGGAATTGTATTGGGACATAAAATTTCCGAGAGAGGTATTGAAGTTGATAGAGCTAAAGTTGAAGCAATTGAGAAGATGCCCTATCCGAGGGATGTTAAAGGTATTCGTAGTGTTCTTGGTCATGATGGGTTTTATAGGAGATTTATTAAAGATTTCTCTAAAATTTCAAAGCCTCTTACTAATCTTTTTCAAAAAGATGTACCTTTTGTTTTTGATGATGATTGTAAGGAAGCTTTTGAAACTCTAAAGAAAGTCTTAACAACTGCTCCTGTAGTTGAACCTCCTGATTGGAATTTGCCTTTTGAAATTATGTGTGATGCTAGTGATTTTGCTGTAGGCGCTGTTCTTGGACAGCGAGTAGATAAAAAATTAAATGTTATTCATTATGCTAGTAAGACTCTTGATGCTGCTCAAAGAAATTATGCTACAACTGAAAAGGAAATGTTAGCTGTAGTCTTTGCTTATGACAAGTTTAGACCCTATATTGTTGATTCAAAAGTCACGATTCATACTGATCATCGTCGCAATTAGATACCTTATGACAAAGAAAGATGCTAAGCCAAGGCTTATTAGATGGGTACTTCTTTTGCAAGAATTTGATTTACATATTATAGATAGGAAAGGTGCTGATAATCCTGTTGTTGATAATTTGTCTAGATTGGAAAATATTGCTTATGATCCTGTTCTCGTTAATGATAGTTTTCCAAATGAACAATTGGCTGTAATAAAAGTGAGTTCGCGAGAGAGCCCTTGGTATGCGGATTATGCTAACTTTATTGTTTCGAAGTATTCGCCTCCAACCTTTTCAGCTCGAGCAAAGGAGGAAATTCTTTTATGACTTGAGGCATTATTTTTGGGATGACCCACACTTATATAAAGAAGGAGTAGATGGTATTATGCGAAGATGTGTTCCTGAATATGAACAACAAGAGATATTGAGTAAATGTCATGGTAGTGTTTATGGAGGACATCATGCTGGAGATAGAACCGCGCAAAAGGTTCTACAATCAGGTTTTTATTGGCCAACACTTTTCAAAGATGCAAGCAAGTTTATCTTATCTTATGATGAATGTCAAAGAGTTGGTAATATCTCTAGACGCAATGAAATGCCTATGAATTATACTCTTGTTATCGAACCATTCGATTGTTGGGGATTCGACTTCATGGGTCCTTTTCCCTTCTTCAGAAGGTAACACTCATATACTTGTCGCTGTTGATTATGTTACTAAATGGGTAGAAGCTATACCTACAAAGAGTGCTGATGGTGAGACCTCTATAAAAATGCTTGTAGATGTTATATTTCCTAGATTTGGAGTACCTAGATATATTATGACTGATGGAGGTTCTCATTTTATTCATGGAGATTTTAGAAAAACTCTTGCTAAGTATGGTATTAATCATAGAATTGCTTCTGCTTATCACACTCAAACTAGTGGTCAAGTAGAATTATCAAATAGAGAGATTAAATCTATTTTGGGAAAGACTGTTAATAAATCTAGAAAGAATTGTGCTAGCAAATTGAAGGAAGCACTATGGGCTTATAGAACTGCTTATTAAAATCCTATGGGAATGTCACCTTATAAAATGGTTTATGGAAAAGCTTGTCATTTATCTTTAGAACTAGAGCATAAAGCTTATTGGGCTGTTAGAGAACTAAATAAAGATCCGAAACTAGCCAGTAATAAGAGGTTGCTGCAATTAAGTTCTCTAGATGAATGGAGAAATAAAGCTTATGAAAATGCTAAACTCTTTAAAGAAAAAGTTAAGAAACACTACAACACGAATAGGCCCACAGCTACACATATCTTGCAACGATGCTTATATGTGTATCTACAGTCCACGTCCCAACGTCCCCACCAAAAAAACAAAGCCGTTCCATAAACCATCCCTCACCTCTGCAACCCCCAACACACCTCCCGATTCCCCATCTAAAAAAGCGTCCAAATCCCGACCCCCTCCTTCTTCGCCAATACAACTTACCCTAGTTCCTCTATCTTCCGATCTGCAGGCCACTCGAAGCCCAGCGCGGCGGCCGCCTCATCACCATCGATCCCCTACAAGTCGCCGCCTTTGCCCTCCCATATCTCTCCTTCCCCAAGGTCTAATAGGACGACGCACTGCCGCGGATCCCGGTTGCAACGGTGGCCTTCACGACGTCAAAATCTGGGTTCGGGCGGCAACTGTGTCTCCGACCACTGCTAGGCATCAGCCGCCGCCTACAGGGCCATGTTCCGCGATGGGGACGTCTGCTGCGACTAATGGATCTTCAGTGCGGACATGCACAGATGCAAACAAGGTACGTCCGGCACCTGGAGTGTACTGATCGCTACTCCTATCCTACACTCTTATTCGTGAATCATCTATTGAATGGAGTACACTTGTTGTAGTGCTGGTCTTCATGAAATCACAGATTTGTAGGTTGGCCGTGAGGATGAAGCCAGAGAAGTTCTGAGTATTTCTTAACTGTAGATAATAGTTTGTCTGGTATATTCTTTGCTTCTACATGCAGGAAAACTTCATAAGAAAGAAGAATCAAACATTTTTGTGCAGGAAATATGCCAACTTACTTCTATTGTGATAGTTGCCTGGTATGAACCTCACTGTTAATTCAAAGGCCATAATAAAAATCTAACGTTTAAGGTTGAGCAGACTGAAGATTTGAACCTCCGGCAGATATTACATTCAAAATTTTCTTTATCAAAAACCCTTTGTGGTCAGTTGACTGAATCCTGACAACACTTATTAGCATGTAGGGTTACAACAGGTATGTTTGTGCCGTCTTTTTTCAGGCACACTTGGTGTTCAGACCTAACTATCAAAACAATGCAATGGCAGCTTAGAAAAACAAGAAGATTTTTAAGGAGACGCGTGGGAAGAACTCCAAAGCTCTCAATCAATTTTATTGCCTGATGCATGATATCTCGGCAAAACTGGAATGTGCAAACCAAATATCATGTCAGGTTGGTCTGTCTCTTGTCACTTCAAATGCAGTACCAATATTGTAGTATGCTGACATACTCATTGCCAGACTCGGCATATCTGTTAGCATCCCCATCGATCTGCTATATTGTTGTTTATTTTATCTAGACCCTAATGTCATTTGCAACTCAATGCCTCTACTTGTATGTGATATTGTGTGCTGACTCCCGCCTGCAATGCATAGATCAAGAGTTGATAACTAGCTACAAATTGCAATTCTTATTTTTCTTGTCATCGGTCCTTTATACCAATATTGATTCCTGATTTGAGTTATTTTTATATTGTTGTCATGTGCAGCTCAATCGGTAAAGGAACTACGTAGTCAGGTCAGGAAGTTTTGATGTTGTCTAAATGATTCCATTTTCACCTCTGGCCCCATGTAAGTGCCCCTCATCCCTTGTTTTCTCCAACTCTTTAAGCCGCGTAATTTTCGCCTTATGTTTGGTTTCTTCCATATAAGTTGACGTGCTAAGTCTGGATATCTTGTATGTTTGTTTGAGAATGATTGTTGCTAGTATAATTAATAGTCATGTATAGTTCTAGTCCCTAATATATAGTAGATAACTAGTTACTCTGATGAAAATGTTGAAATATGTCTAACAATATAATTGGTTAATTCCTATGGTTGTTGAAATCCTAAATTTCTGTAAGAAACTACTATAGCTTTTGGTCTAGTGGATGGTCTATCATTGTGCCCAGTTGTGTTCGTATATATAGTGGCATTATTATTCATTGATCTGCTCGTGAGATCAGCTAGGAACATTGGCTTTTGCCACATTGATCATAAAATTGTAAATTATTTTTGCAGGCCCAATGATCAGGAAGGACTACAATATTCGTATATTAAACTGTACATTACAAGGCAGAAGACCAATTTTCCCTTTTTCTGTAGATTCAAATCAAAAGATAAATGTATGATGGCATTGGTGACAAGTTGAATGGAAGGAGGACAATGTTGTTGCTGCTTGATAGTCTACATCACATCTCTGTACCTTTAGTTTTCTCGTAGGAAGGAGTGATGTTATAAACATAATATCGATGTATGTACCACGTCGATGATGTTCCCCTTGTAATGCTATGATTTTAATTCAATATCTAATATGTTTCTCTTTTCTATTAATAGTGTTGTTTTTTCTCACTTTACGTATGTCTTGAAGCATAGCATGGACCCAATTCAAGATAATAGCCAAAAAATACTAATGTGGACCACCGCTTGAAAAAACATAAATGACAGATTAAAATCATACAGTTCATCAATTCAATCGTGTAGTGCAAACACCAACGCATGTAAGTGTTGTCCACCCTTAGTTCTATATGTTGCTGCCTAGCAACGCTCCTGTTACCAACGGACCTATATGCGTTGCATTATACCCTAGCAACACCCAAAAACGCAAAGCATCATTATTCGTTGGTAGAGGCCCTAGCAACGCCTAAATTGGTATTTAGATACAGATAAATCCGTTGTTGTAGGAGGGGTCCTGTTGTAGTGAAATGGCATGATAGAAGGATCATCAAAAGAGAGTTTAATATTGGGGATAAAGTCCTATTGTATCGGTCTCGTCTCAGATTCTTTGCAGGGAAATTACTCTCAAAATGGGAAGGACCATATGTTGTTGAGGAGGTGTATCGTTCAGGAGCAATTAAAATTAGCTCTCTCCAAGGCAATGCCACACAAGTGGTGAATGGACAAAGACTCAAGCATTATATCTCGAGTGATTCTTATAATGTTGATGTTGATATTATTCAAGTGGAAACACCGGAGGCTTTCCTCAAAGGACAAATTGATAGTCCGCCAGAACTCGACTTTGAATAGGTAACAGTACAGGTAATAAAAAGTCCGCGTTTAGCTTTCCGAACAATATTTCTGCTGTTTTTGGAAAATATGAAAAATTACGGAATCGAAAGGGAGTGGAAAAGACGCGCGAGGGCCCGTCACCATAGGCCGGCGCGGGCCCCACCCTGGCCGCGCCGACCTATGGGGACAGCCCCTCGTCGTCCCTTTTCCACTCGTTTTCGGCCTGGAACCTTCCTTTTATCGTAAAAATATTTGCTATATAATCCCCCGGATCCCTGGAGGTCCGTATATCGTTTTCTCGTCGTGTTTTGTTTCGAGCTGTTTTCTGCCAGGATTTGTTCGGATCTAGATCCACCATGTCCTCGTCGGGAACTCAGAAGGACAGCTTCTTTGAGGACGTCGTTAACCCGTACATGAACGAGCTGAAGATGCACCCCAAAGAATTGCTGCTCGTGGATGGAGAGTTGCAGATCAAAGATGTCCAGGGTCCTAAGGGAGAAGGGAGTTTGGAAGACAGGATGGAGAAACTGGAACAAGAGGTCTTCAACTACAAGAAGATGGCTGAGCATGAAGTGGACATCTTTCACAAGATTGTGTCTGAACTCATTGATGGACACAAGAAGGAGACTGCGAAGTTGTGGGACGATATCTTCTCACTTCACGACACCACCAACAAACTCCAAGCTCAACTCTATGTTGTTCATAATCAAAACTGTGAGTATGAAAACATGTTTAAGCGCATAAGTCATGCTGCTAGTTTCAGGTTTCCGGAGACCAAGATGTCTTTTGTTGATGGAGAGCCTCTTCCATGGAAGTCTGATGACGGCAAAGATTCGCCATCATCACCGAAGGAGTAATTCATCATCGGTATTGGCATCCCCTTGGTTTGTTCCAAGCTTGGGGGAGTGCCGCGGTATCACATCATCACTACCTTTATCTTTTACTATCAAGTAGTGTCATATCATGAGTAGGGAAGTTATCATATGGAATAGTATGCAATGTGGAAGTATCTCTCTTAGTTGGTTATCTATGTATCCGTTGGTGTGAGTTATCGTTATGGAATATTAATGAGAAGTCTTATCATTTACTTTTTGCACACCTTATTTTAGTTTGCAATCTCCATTATATGATCACCCTTGATATGAGTATATATATCACTTTGGGAGCATCAAGTAAATCTATTTGGTTTTGGCAAACTTAGCATTGGTCAGTAGCAACAACACCCTGATGTTTAAATAGAAGAGAGAAATACACTTAGATATATTACTCTATTATCTCTATGCTAATGAGTTTAGTATTCTGAAGTAAAATTGCTTGTGCTTATGAGAAAGATGCATGATTGTTCTATCATATGTATATTTGTTTGTTTCCCTCAACCTTTATCCTTGCTATCAAACCTTGCTAGCCAAAGACCTGTATCGAGAGGGAATGCTTCTCATACATCCATAACCTTAGACCAAACCTATGCCATTTGTGTCCACCATACCTACCTACTACATGATATTTTCTGCCATTCCAAGTAAATACTTCATGTGCTACCTTTAAATAATTCAAACTATACTACTCCTTATTTGTGTCAATGTTTTATAGCTCATGAGGAAGTATGTGGTGTTTTATCTTTCAATCTTGTTGGGCGGACTTTCACCAATGGACTAGTGGCACATCCGCTTATCCAATAATTTTGCAATAAGAGCCGGCAACGGGGTTCCCAGCCCCAATTAATAACTTTCATTAATAATTCTCTTCACATGTTTTGCCCTGATTTATCGGTAAGCAACTTAATTTTGCAATAGACACTCCTCCATGGTATGTGAATGTTGGAAGGCACCCGAGGATTCGGTTAGCCATGGATTGAGAAAGCCAAGGTTGGGGGGAGTGTCATCCTTAATAAAACTAAAATACATGTGTAAACAAAAGAGAAGGGGGATGATCTACCTTGCTGGTAGAGATGCCGTCCCTCATGGGAGCCGCTCTTGGAAGGTTCGTTTGGCAAGGGGGTTAGAGTGCCCACTACCATTCGTTGACAACAACAAACACCGCTCAAAATCTTACTTTTATGCTCTTTATATGATTTCAAAACTTGAAAAGCTCTAGCACATGATTTAATCCCTGCTTCCTCTGCGAAGGGCCTATCTTTTACTTTTATGTTGAGTCAGTAAACCTATTTCCCTCTATCTCAAGCAAGCAATTGAGTTGTCGTGAACCAATCATTTATGCTATGATTCAGTTAATCATGTCTTTTATACTTTCTTGTTTAGTACAAATTTTATCTGAATGAATATGACTTTGAAGTTATCAATGATTATGAGGAGATGGTTATGATTGAATATGAAAGCCCAGCTATAAATTCTAATATGAAAGCTTTGCTTAGAAGTACAATCCGTTAGTAGTTCTCTGACCAAGAACAAAGTTTGCCATCACCAACTATGATTTCTTATGCACCTTTACTTGTGATTTCTCTTTACTTATCTCAGGATGAGTTATATGAGGAAGTTGTTTACTAGAATGTCTTGTGTGAATGAATATGATGCTTCTTGTCCGTATTTTATTTATCGACTCTTCACTCCATAAACATGTGGTCTTGTTTATCGAGCTCGGCTTCGCTTGGGGACAAGCGAGGTCTAAGCTGGGGGGAGTTGATACGTCCAATTTGCATCACTATTTTGTATCATAATTTGCTGTTATTCATTGATATATTTCATATTGGGACACAATACTTATGTTATTTCATCTATTTTGCATGTTTCATCATTATTGGAGGATCGAGCACCGGAGCCAGGATTCTGCTGGAAAAAGCACCGCCAGAACACAATATTTCGGAAGATCAACTGTGGAAGGAAATTATACCAAAAATCCTATTTTTCCAGATGACGAAGGAAGCCAGAAGGGGGAGCAGAGAGGGCCCGAGGTGGGCCCAGACCATAGGGCGGCGCGGCCCATGGCCTGGCCGCGCCACCTTGTGGTGTGGGGGCCCCACAGCCCCTTTCGCCTCCTTTTCTTCGCGTACTCCTTCGTCCCGAAAACCTAAGCCACAGGGGGTACCTCACGAAGAGTTACAGCCACCTCTGCGGGGCGGAGAACACCAGAGAGAAAAGAGCTCTCCGGCGGGCAGGAATCCGCCGGGGAAATTCCCTCCCGGAGGGGGAAATCGACGCCATCGCCATCGTCATCGAGCTGGACATCATCTCCATCATCATCATCATCATCTCCACCATCTACACCGCCATCACCACCGCTGCACCTCGTCACCGCTGTAACGATTTGGGTTGGATCTTGATTGTTTGATAGGGGAAACTCTCCCGGTGTTACTTTCTACTTGTTATTGATGCTATTGAGTGAAACCATTGAACCAAGGTTTATGTTCAGATTGTTATTCATCATCATATCACCTCTGATTGTATTCCATATGATGTCTCGTGAGTAGTTCGTTTAGTTCTTGAGGACATGGGTGAAGTCTAAATGTTAGTAGTGAATTATGGTTGAGTAATATTCAATGTTATGATACTTAAGTTGTGGTGTCATTCTTCTAGTGGTGTCGTGTGAACGTCGACTACATGACACTTCACCATTTATGGGCCTAGGGGAGTGCATCTTGTATTCGGTTGCTAATTGCGGGGTTGCCGGAGTGACAGAAACCTGAGCCCCCGTTAGTATATTGATGCAAGAGGGATTGCAGGATCTCGGAGTTTAAGGCTGTGGTTAGATTTATCTTAATTACTTTCTTGTAGTTGCGGATGCTTGCAAGGGGTATAATCACAAGTATCTATTAGTCCTAGGAAGGGCGGTGCATTAGCATAGGTTCACCCACACAACACTTATCAAAACAATGAAGATTATTTAGCTACATGAAGCGAAAGCACTAGACTAAAATCCCCGTGTGTCCTCAAGAACGTTTGGTCATTATAAGTAAACAAACCGGCTTGTCCTTTGTGCTAAAAAGGATTGGGCCACTCGCTGCAATTATTTCTCTCGCATTTTACTTACTCGTACTTTATTCATCTATTTCATCAAAACCCCTTGAATACTTGTTTGTGAGCATTTACAGTGAATCCTTCATCGAAACTGCCGTCAACATCTTCTGCTCCTCGTTGGGATCGACATTCTTACTTATCGAAGATACTACGATACACCCCCTATACTTGTGGGTCATCAATAACTCACACCAACGGATACATAGATAACCAACTAAGAGAGATACTTCCACATTGCAAACTATTCCATATGATAACTTCCCTACTCATGATATGACACTACTTGATAGTAAAAGATAAAGATAGTGATGATGTGATACCGCGGCACTCCCCCAAGCTTGGAACAAACCAAGGGGATGCCAATACCGATGATGAATTACTCTTTCGGTGATGATGGTGAATCCTTGCCATCATCAGACTTCCAAGGAAAAGGCTCTCCATCAACAAAAGACATCTTGGTCTCCGGAAACCTGAAACTAGCAGCATGACTTATGCGTTTAAACCTGTTTTTATACTCACAGTTTTGATTATGAACATCATAGAGTTGAGCTTGGAGTTTGTTGGTGGTGTCGTGAAGTGAGAAGATATCGTCCCACAACTTTGCAGTCTCCCTCTTGTGTCCATCAATGAGTTCAGACACAATCTTGTGAAAGATGTCCACTTCACGCTCAGCCATCTTCTTGTAGTTGAAGACCTCCTGTTCCAGTTTCTCCATCCTATCTTCCAAGCTCCCTTCTCCTTTAGGACCCTGGACATCTTTGATCTGCAACTCTCCATCTACGAGCAGAAATTCTTTGGGGTGCATCTTCAGCTCGTTCATGTACGGGTTGACGACGTCCTCGAAGAAGCTGTCCTTCTGAGTTCCCGACGAAGACATGGTGGATCTAGATCCGAAGCAGATCCTGGCAGAAAACAGCTCGAAACAAAACACGACGAGAAAACGATATACGGACCTCCAGGGGTCCGGGGGATTATATAGCAAATATTTTTACAACAAAGGGAAGGTTCCAGATCGAACAAGAGTCGGAGGGGGACAACGAGGCGGTGTCCTCATAGGGCGGCGCGGCCAGGCTGGGGCCCGCGCCGGCCTATGGGGGCACGCCCTCGTGCGTCTCCTCCACTCCGTTTCGATCTCGTAATTTTTCATATTTTCCAAAAACAGCAAAAATATTGTTCGGAAAGCTAAACGCGGACTTTTTATTACTAAAACTGTTACCTATTCAAAGTCGGACTCTGCAGAACTGTCAATTTGGTCTTTGATGAAAGCTTCCGGTGTTATCACTTGGATAATATCAATATCTTCATTATAAGAATCTCCAGAAATATAATGCTTGAGTCTTTGTCCATTCACTACTTGTGTGGCGTTACCTTCCAAAGAGCTAATTTTTATTGCTCCTGAACGGTATACCTCCTCAATAACATATGGTCCTTCCCATTTTGAGAGTAATTTCCCTGCAAAGAATCTAAGACGAGACCGATACAATAGAACTTTATCTCCAACATTAAATTCTCTTTTAATAATTCTTCTATCATGCCACTTCTTAACTTTCTCCTTAAAAAGTTTAGCATTTTCACAAGCTTTACTTCTCCATTCATCTAAAGAACTCAATTGTAGCAACCTCTTCTTACTGGCAAGTTTGAAATCTTTATTAAGTTCCCTTACAGCCCAATAAGCTTTGTGATCTAATTCTAAAGGTAAATGACAAGCTTTTCCATAAACCATTTTATACGGTGACATACCCATGGGATTTTTATAAGCAGTTCTATAAGCCCATAGTGCTTCCTTCAATTTGCTAGCCCAATTCTTTCTAGATTTATTAACAGTCTTTCCCAAAATAGATTTAATCTCTCTATTTGATAATTCTACTTGACCACTAGTTTGAGGGTGATAAGCGGAAGACATTCTATGATTAATACCATACTTAGCAAGAGTTTTTCTAAAACCTCCATGAATAAAATGAGAACCTCCATCAGTCATAATATATCTAGGTACTCCAAATCTAGGAAAAATAATATCTAAAAGCATTTTTAAAGAGGTCTCACCATCGGCACTTTTTGTGGGTATAGCTTCTACCCATTTAGTAACATAATCAACAGCGACAAGTATATGAGTGTTACCTTCTGAAGAAGGGAAAGGACCCATGAAGTCGAATCCCCAACAATCGAATGGTTCAATAACAAGAGTATAATTCATAGGCATTTCATTGCGTCTAGAGATGTTACCAACCCTTTGACATTCATCACAAGATAAAATAAACTTCCTTGCATCTTTGAAGAGAGTTGGCCAATAAAAACCTGATTGTAGAACCTTTTGTGCGGTTCTATCTCCAGCGTGATGTCCTCCATAAACACTACCATGAAATTTACTCAATATCTCCTGTTGTTCATATTCAGGAACACATCTTCGCATAATACCATCCACTCCTTCTTTATATAAGTGTGGGTCATCCCAAAAATAATGCCTCAAGTCATAAAAGAATTTCCTCCTTTGCTGAGCTGAAAAGGTTGGAGGCAAGTACTTGGATACAATAAAGTTAGCATAATCGGCATACCAAGGGCTATCTCGCGAGTTCACCTTTATTACAGCCAATTGTTCATTTGGAAAACTATCATTAACAGGTACAGGATCATAAGCAATATTTTCCAATCTAGACAAATTATCGACAACGGGATTATCAGCACCTTTCCTATCTATAATATGTAAATCAAATTCTTGCAAAAGAAGTACCCATCTAATAAGCCTTGGCTTAGCATCTTTCTTTGTCATAAGGTATCTAATTGCAGCATGATCGGTATGAATCGTGACTTTTGAATCAACAATATAGGATCTAAACTTGTCACAAGCAAAGACTACGACTAACAATTCCTTTTCGGTTGTAGCATAATTTCTTTGAGCAGCATCAAGAGTCTTACTAGCATAATGAATAACATTTAATTTTTTATCTACTCGCTGTCCAAGAACAGCGCCTACAGACAAAATCACTAGCATCACACATAATTTCAAAAGGCAAATTCCAATCGGGAGGTTCAACTACGGGAGCGAGTTGTTAAGGCTTTCTTTAGAGTTTCAAAAGCTTCCTTACAATCATCATCAAAAACAAAAGGTACATCTTTTTGAAGAAGATTAGTAAGAGGCTTTGAAATCTTGGAGAAATCTTTAATAAATCTCCTATAAAACCCAAGCATGACCAAGAACACTACGAATACCTTTAACATCCCTCGGATAGGGCATCTTCTCAATTGCTTCAACTTTAGCTCTATCAACTTCAATACCTCTCTCGGAAATTTTATGTCCCAATACAATTCCTTCATTAACCATAAAGTGGCATTTCTCCCAATTAAGAACAAGGTTAGTTTCTTCACATCTCCGCAAAACTTTATCGAGGTTTCGCAAGCAATTATCAAAAGAATTCCCATAGACAGAAAAATCATCCATGAACACCTCTACAATACTCTCGCAAAAGCCATGAAAAATAGCAGACATGCATCTTTGAAAAGTAGCAGGAGCATTACATAAACCAAAAGGCATACGCCTATAAGCATAAGTTCCATAAGGACAAGTGAAAGTGGTTTTCTCTTGATCTTTAGTTTTAACAGCAATTTGTGAAAACCCAGAATAACCATCAAGAAAGCAAAAGTGAGTATTTTTAGACAACCTTTCTAACATTTGATCAATAAATGGTAAAGGGTAATGATCTTTCTTAGTAACTTTTATTAACTTTTCGAAAATCAATGCACATTCTATATCCTACAACTACTCGTTGAGGGATGAGCTCATCATTATCATTAGGCACAACAGTCATTCCTCCTTTCTTAGGAACACAATGCACAGGACTAACCCATCTACTATCAGCAATAGGATATATAATACCTGCTTCAAGAAGTTTTAATACCTCATTCCTTACCACCTCTTTCATTTTCGGAATTAGACGACGTTGATGTTCAACAACAGGCTTTGCATCATCTTCCATATTGATAGCATGTTGGCAAATAGAGGGAGAAATCCCCTTCAAATCATCAAGAGTGTAGCCAATAGCTCCTCGGTGTTTCTTCAATATTTCCAATAACCTTTCTTCCTCAATCTTTGAAAGCTTAGAACTAATAATAACATGATATATTTTCTTATCATCAATATGAGCATATTTAAGATTATCAGGCAATGGTTTTAAATCTAAAACAGGATCTTCCTTTGGTGGTGGTGTTGTACCTAAATCTTCAACTGGCAAGTCATGTTTAAGGATAGGTTGACGAAGGAAAATTTCATCAAGTTCATTTCTTTCTTCCCTAAAGACTTCACTCTCACTATTCTCCAAATGTTGCTGCAAAGGATTAGTAGGAGCAAGAGCAATAGACGCACACTGTTCAACTCTAAAATCATTATTAGGCAAATCAGCTTTATAAGGAGTTTTGGCAAACTTAGAGAAATTAAACTCATAAGATTCACCAGCAATATTAGTAACAATCTTTTCCTTCTTGCAATCTATAACAGCTCCACAAGTATTTAGGAATGGTCTACCAAAAATAATAGGACAATACTTACTAGCAGCAGAACCAAGTACCAGAAAGTCAGCAGGATATTTAATCTTACCACATAAAACTTCCACATCTCGAACAATACCAATTGGAGAGATAGTTTCTCTATTAGCAAGCCGAATAACCACATCAATATCTTCAAGTTCACAAGAACCAATTTCATGCATGATCTTGATGACCCACAAGTATAGGGGGTGTATCGTAGTATCTTCGATAAGTAAGAATGTCGATCCCAACGAGGAGCAGAAGGTGTTGACAAGCAGTTTCGATGAAGGATTCACTGTAAATGCTCACAGACAAGTATTCAAGGGGTTTTGATGTAACAGATGAATAAAGTACGAGTAAGTAAAATGCGAGAGAAATAATTGCAGCGAGTGGCCCAATCCTTTTTAGCACAAAGGACAAGCCGGTTTGTTTACTTATAATGACCAAACGTTCTTGAGGACACACGGGGATTTTAGTCTAGTGCTTTCGCTTCATACAGCTAATTAATCTTCATTGTTTTGATAAGTGTTGTGTGGGTGAACCTATGCTAATGCACCGCCCTTCCTAGGACTAATACATACTTGTGATTATACCCCTTGCAAGCATCCGCAACTACAAGAAAGTAATTAAGATAAATCTAACCACAGCCTTAAACTGCGAGATCCTGCGATCCCTCTTGCATCGATATACCAACGGGGGCTCGGATTTCGTCACTCCGGCAACCCCGCAATTAGCAACCGAATACAAGATGCACTCCCTAGGCCCATAAATGGTGAAGTGTCGTGTAGTCGACGTTCACACGACACCACTAGAAGAATGACACCACAACTTAAATATCATAACATTGAATATTACTCAACCATAGTTCACTACTAACATTTAGACTTCACCCATGTCCTCAAGAACTAAATGAACTACTCACGAGACATCATATGGAATACAATCAGAGGTGATATGATGATGAATAACAATCTGAACATAAACCTTGGTTCTATGGTTTCACTCAATAGCATCAATAACAAGTAGAAATCAACACCGGGAGAGTTTCCCCTATCAAACAATCAAGATCCAACCCAAATCGTTACAGCGGTGACGAGGTGCAGCGGTGGTGATGGCGGTGTAGATGGTGGAGATGATGATGATGATGATGGAGATGATGTCCAGCTCGATGACGATGGCGATGGCGTCGATTTCCCCTCCGGGAGGGAATTTCCCGGCGGATTCTTGCCCGCCGGAGAGCTCTTTTCTCTCTGGTGTTCTCCGCCCCGCAGAGGCGGCTGTAACTCTTCGTGAGGTACCCTCTGTGGCTTAGGTTTTCGGGACGAAGGAGTACGCAAAGAAAAGGAGGCGAGAGGGGCTGTGGGCCCCCCTCCTCATAGGGCGGCGCGGCCAGGCCTTGGGCCGCGCCGGCCTATGGGGTGGGCCCACCTCGGGTCCCCTCTTCTCCCCCTTCTAGCTTCCTTCGTCATCTGGAAAAATAGGAATTTACGTGTAATTTCCTTCCACAGTTGATCTTCGGAAATATTGCGTTCTGACGGTGCTTTTTCCAGCAGAATCCTGGCTCCGGTGCTCGATCCTCCAATAATGATGAAACATGCAAAATAGATGAAATAACATAAGTATTGTGTCCAAATATGAAATATATCAATGAATAACAGCAAATTATGATACGAAATAGTGATGCAAATTGGACGTATCAACTCCCCCCAAGCTTAGACCTCGCTTGTCCCCAAGCGAAACTGAGCTTGATAAACAAGACCACATGTTTATGGAGTGAAGAGTCGATAAATAAAATACGGACAAGAAGCATCATATTGATTCACACAAGACATTCTAGTAGACATTCTCTTCATATAACTCAACTTGAAATAAGTAAAGAGAGATCACAAATAAAGGTGCATAGGAAATCATAGATGGTTATGGCAAACTTTGTTCTTGGTCAGAGAACTACTAACGGATTGTTCTTATTTAATAAGCAAAGCTTTCATATTAGAATCTATATATTAGAGCTTTCGTTCTCAATCATACAATCTTCTCATAATCATTGATAACTTTCAAAGTCATATTCATTCAGATAAAATTTGTACTACACAAGAAAGTATAAAGGACATAATTAGCTCAATCATAGCATAAATGGTTGGTTCACAACAACTCAATTGCTTGCTTAAGACAAAGGGAAATAGGTTTACTGACTCAACATAAAAGTAAAAGATAGGCCCTTCGCAGAGGGAAGCGAGGATTAAATCATGTGCTAGAGCTTTTCAAGTTTTGAAATCATATAAAGAGCATAAAAGTAAGATTTTGAGCGGTGTTTGTTGTTGTCAACGAATGGTAGCGGGCACTCTAACCCCCTTGCCAAACGAACCTTCCAAGAGCGGCTCCCATGAGGGACGGCATCTCTACCGACAAGGTAGATCACCCCCTTCTCTTTTGTTTACACATGTATTTTAGTTTTATTATGGATGACACTCCCCCCAACCTTGGCTTTCTCAATCCATGGCTAACCGAATCCTCGGGTGCCTTCCAACATTCACATACCATGGAGGACTGTCTATTGCAAAATTAAGTTGCTTACTGATAAATCAGGGCAAAACATGTGAAGAGAATTATTAATGAAAGTTATTAATTGGGGCTGGGAACCCCGTTGCCAGCTCTTATTGCAAAATTATTGGATAAGCGGATGTGCCACTAGTCCATTGGTGAAATTCCGCCCAACAAGATTGAAAGATAAAACACCACATACTTCCTCATGAGCTATAAAACATTGACACAAATAAGGAGTAGTATAGTTTGAATTATTTAAAGGTAGCACATGAAGTATTTACTTGGAATGGCAGAAAATACCATGTAGTAGGTAGATATGGTGGACACAAATGGCACAGGTTTGGTCTAAGGTTATGGATGTATGAGAAGCATTCCCTCTCAATACAGGTCTTTGGCTAGCAAGGTTTGATAGCAAGCATAAAGGTTGAGGGAAACAAACAAATATACATATGATAGAAACAATCATGCATCTTTCTCATAAGCACAAGCAATTTTAACTTCAGAATACTAAACTCATTAGCATAGAGATAATAGAGTAATATATCTAAGTGTATTTCTCTCTTCTATTTGAACATCAGGGTGTTGTTGCTATTGACCAATTGTAAGTTTGCCAAAACCAAATAGATTTACTTGATGCTCCCAAAGTGATATCAATACTAATGTCAAGAGTAATCATATAATGGAGATTGCAAACTAAAATAAAGTGTGCAAAAAGTAAATGATAAGACTTCTCATTAATATTCCATAACGATAACTCACACCAACGGATACATAGATAACCATCTAAGAGAGATACTTCCACATTGCATACTATTCCATATGATAACTTCCCTACTCATGATATGACACTACTTGATAGTAAAAGATAAAGGTAGTGATGATGTGATACCGCGGCACTCCCCCAAGCTTGGAACAACACTAGTGGAAAAAAGGCTATCTGTGGCGCACCAAAATCAAATTCTGTGGCGCATATCCAGGTCGCCACAGTTACCACGCGACTAGTATTGAAACTTCTGTGGCGCATATGTACGTGCGCCACAGAATTTTGAAACTTCGTGGCGCACCATGCCAATATGCGCCACGGAATTGTTCTGTCAAACTTCGTGGCGCACCATGCCAATATGCGCCACAGAATTTTTTTTCGAATTTCAAAAAAAAGTGGCGGCCAGATCTAGATCTAGATCTAGATCTGGGGCCGCCGGAATTTCGCCGATTTTTTTCGAATCTCGCCGGGAGGTGGTGGTGGGTGGTGGGTGGTGGAGGAGGAGGAGGCCGGCCGGAGGTGGTGGTGGTGGTGGGTGGTGGGTGGTGCGTGGTGGGTGGAGGAGGAGGAGGCCGGCCGGAGGTGGTGGTGGTGGTGGTGGTGGTGGAGGAGGGGATGGTGGAGGAGGAGGAAGTGGTGGTGTTGGTGTTGGCCGGAGGAGGAGGAGGAGGAGGTGGTGGTGGTGGTCGCCGGAGGTGGTGGTGGTGGTCGCCGGAGGTCGCCGAAGGTGGTGGTGGTGGTGGTGGTCGCCGGTCGCCGGAGGTGGTGGTGGTGGTCGCCGGAGGTCGCCGGAGGAGGTGGTGGTGGTGGTCGCCGGAGAAGAATGGAGGAGGATGTGGTGGTGGTGGAGGTGGTGGAGAAGAAGGGATGAGGTGGTGGTGGTGGTGGAGGAGGAGAAAAGAGGAGAGGAGATGGAGAAGTGAGAGGAGGTGGAGGTGAAGTGGAGGAAGAGATTGGCGCCTCCGGTTTTCAAATTTTCGGCCAAACTTCTGTGGCGCACCTCCACATGGTGCGCCACAGAATTTTTTTTCTTTTTTTTTTGCATTTTGCAGGAAAAACACTTTAACTGGCCGTAACTTTTTACTCTTTTCGAATTTGGTGATTCTAAAAATTGTCCAACCGGGCAAGCCCAGGTGAATTCGGATGTAGATTTTTCGTGGGAACATTTTGATATATTGTGCGTTTTATTTCGAGTTCGTATGCAATCAGAAATCCAGTTTGATGATTTTCCCACGCAATTTTGCAAAAAAAGTCAAAATTCATGTTTGTTAAATTTCAGTGGTGCTAGATGACATAATATATGGGAATCTCGAACGATTTTATTTTTTGAAATTTCTATCTATTTCTTTTATTTTTTACAAAGGTAAAAAAGGCGATCCACTGGGGGGGGGGGTGGAGTTGCGTGGGGAGAAAAAACCTGCGAGAATTCTGTGGCGCATATTGTTGGTGCGCCACGAAGTTAATAATTCCGTGGCGCACATGCCACCATGCGCCACAGAATTTTGAACTTCGTGGCGCACATGCCACCATGCGCCACAGAATTCTCTTCGTCCATGTGCGGTCTTGGACCCCGCGTGGGCCCATGGAAATTCCGTGGCGCATCCAGCCACATGCGCCACGAAAGTCGACATTCCGTGGCGCACCGGTCCATCCATGCGCCACGGAATGTGGACTTTCTGTGGCGCATATTTTTGGTGCGCCACAGAAATAATTTTTGTGGAGCATATTTTTTAGGTGCGCCACATATGTCATTTCTACCTATTATGGTTTTCCTACTAGTGCAAACCAAGGGGATGCCAATACCGATGATGAATTACTCCTTCGGTGATGATGGCGAATCCTTGCCATCATCAGACTTCCATGGAAGAGGCTCTCCATCAACAAAAGACATCTTGGTCTCCGGAAACCTGAAACTAGCGAGCATGACTTATGCGCTTAAACCTGTTTTCATACTCACGGTTTTGATTATGAACATCATAGAGTTGAGCTTGGAGTTTGTTGGTGGTGTCGTGAAGTGAGAAGATATCGTCCCACAACTTTGCAGTCTCCCTCTTGTGTCCATCAATGAGTTCAGACACAATCTTGTGAAAGATGTCCACTTCACGCTCAGCCATCTTCTTGTAGTTGAAGACCTCTTGTTCCAGTTTCTCCATCCTGTCTCCAAACTCCCTTCTCCCTTAGGACCTAGGACATCTTTGATCTGCAACTCTCCATCTACGAGCAGCAATTCTTTGGGGTGCATCTTCAGCTCGTTCATGTACGGGTTGACGACGTCCTCAAAGAAACTGTCCTTCTGAGTTCCCGACGAAGACATGGTGGATCTAGATCCGAAGCAGATCCTGGCAGAAAACAGCTCGAAACAAAACACGACGAGAAAACGATATACGGACCTCCAGGGGTCCGGGGGATTATATAGCAAATATTTTTACGACAAAAGGAAGGTTCCAGGTCGAACAAGAGTCGAAGGGGGACAACGAGGCGGTGTCCTCATAGGGCGGCGCGGCCAGGCTGGGGCCCGCGCCGGCCTATGGGGGCACGCCGTCGTGCGTCTCCTCCACTCCGTTTCGATCCCGTAATTTTTCATATTTTCCAAAAACAGCAGAAATATTGTTCGGAAAGCTAAACGCGGACTTTTTATTACCTGTACTGTTACCTATTCAAAGTCGAGTTCTGGCGGATTGTCAATTTGTCCTTTGATGAAAGCCTCCGGTGTTTCCACTTGAATAATATCAACATCAACATTATAAGAATCACCCGAGATATAATGCTTGAGTCTTTGTCCATTCACCACTTGCGTAGCATTGCCTTGGAGAGAGCTAATTTTTATTGCTCCTGAACGATACACCTCCTCAACAACATATGGTCCTTCCCATTTCGAGAGTAATTTCCCTGCAAAGAATTTGAGACGAGACCGATACAATAGGACTTTATCTCCAACATTAAATTCTCTTTTAATAATTCTTCTATCGTGCCATTTCTTAACTTTTTCTTTAAAGAGTTTAGCATTTTCATAAGCTTCACTTCTCCATTCATCTAGAGAACTTAATTGCAGCAACCTCTTATTACCGGCTAGTTTCGGATCTTTATTTAGTTCTCTAACGAGCCCAATAAGCTTTGTGCTCTAGTTCTAGAGGTAAATGACAAGCTTTTCCATAAACCATTTTATAAGGTGACATTCCCATGGGTTTTTTATAAGCGAGTTCTATAAGCCCATAGTGCTTCCTTCAATTTACTAGCCCAATTCTTTCTAGATTTATTAACGGTCTTTCCCAAAATAGATTTAATCTCTCTATTTGATAATTCTACTTGACCACTAGTTTGAGGGTGATAAGCGGAAGCAATTCTATGATTAATACCATACTTAGCAAGAGTTTTTCTAAAACCTCCATGAATAAAATGAGAACCTCCATCAGTCATAATATATCTAGGTACTCCAAATCTAGGAAAAATAATATCTAAGCATTTTTAAAGAGGTCTCACCATCAGCACTTTTTGTGGGTATAGCTTCTACCCATTTAGTAACATAATCAACAGCGACAAGTATATGAGTGTTACCTTCTGAAGAAGGGAAAGGACCCATGAAGTCGAATCCCCAACAATCGAATGGTTCAATAACAAGAGTATAATTCATAGGCATTTCATTGCGTCTAGAGATATTACCAACTCTTTGACATTCATCACAAGATAAGATAAACTTCCTTGCATCTTTGAAAAGTGTTGGCCAATAAAAACCTGATTGTAGAACCTTTTGTGCGGTTCTATCTCCAGCGTGATGTCCTCCATAAACACTACCATGACATTTACTCAATATCTCCTGTTGTTCATATTCAGGAACACATCTTCGCATAATACCATCTACTCCTTCTTTATATAAATGTGGGTCATCCCAAAAATAATGCCTCAAGTCATAAAAGAATTTCCTCCTTTGCTGGAGCTGAAAAGGTTGGAGGCAAATACTTCGAAACAATAAAGTTAGCATAATCAGCATACCAAGGGCTCTCTCGCGAGCTCACCTTTATTACAGCCAATTGTTCATTTGGAAAACTATCATTAACATGAACAGGATTGATACGTCTCCAACGTATCGATAATTTCTTATGTTGCATGCTACTTTATTGATGATACCTACATGTTTTATGCACATTATATGTCGTATTTACGCATTTTCTGGAACTAACCTATTAACAAGATGCCGAAGAGCCAGTTCTCGTTTTCTGCTGTTTTTGGTTTCAGAAATCCTAGTAACGAAATATTCTCGGAATTGGACGAAATCAACGCCCGGGTTCCTATTTTGCCCGGAAGCATCCAGAACACCCGAGAGCCGCCGGAGGGGGCCCCGTGGGCCCCGGATGATAGGGTGGCGCGGCCTGGGCCCTGGCCGCGCCAGCCTATGGTGTGGTCGCCCCTTCGACCTTCTGACGCTGCCCTTTCGCCTATATAAAGCCCCTGCATCGAAAACCCTTACGGAGGAAGCCACGGTACGCGAAACCTTCCAGAGCCGCTTGATGTCTACGTGAGCTTCTATTCTTGTAGACAGTGTTGGGCCTCCAAGAGGAGAGGTTTGTAGAACAGCAACAAGTTTCCCTTAAGTGGATCACCCAAGGTTTATCGAACTCAGGGAGGAAGAGGTCAAAGATATCC
>NC_061510.1:71751381-71811354 GCF_022539505.1 Lolium rigidum | reverse complement strand
GAGAACCACTTGGCCTGCTAATCATGAATTGCTTCTTCTTTGCTACGTTAGTATGCTCCAATCCATCCTATTCAACTCCATGTAATCCCGTTCCTGTACAATCTAATTTTTTTAGCTACATCACCTTCCAAGTTCTGACCTATGACCACACAGTAACCTACCATCTAATTTCATTCCAGCAAAATAATATATCCCACACAGTAACCTGTTCAATTTTGGCTTGCCTACAAATAAAATAGTTGACTACAAATGGAAACATCTCCAAATGGAAAATGTACACCCTTTTATAAGAATGAAATGTGATGTGGAGATTGATTATGCCGTTGTTGCCATCCTTCAGTGTTTTTTAATCTCCTCAATAATTATTCAGTTTTTACCTTGCAACAAGTATTAGATCGATACTAGGTATGCGGTCTGAGGAGATGAATAATGTTGGAAAGCTTGGTTTCTAGACTAAAAAGCAATATTCATCAAGGATTATATTTTTAGCTGAATTAATTATTGAGTTACAATTCCTCATTTTTAATGCAGGTATCATGATGATCCTCCATTGGATGATATTGAAGTGCAGATCCATCGCCTATTGTCGAATAATGATGTTACTCATCACATGAGCTTGTAGCTTAACAAATGCACTACTCTTGAATAGGAAGGGATTGAAGATCCTGAGAAAAACGAGGATGCCCATGATGATATTGTATGGAGTGAAGGTGAAGAAAATGAACATGAAAAGACTGTGTGCCACGCAATACATCAAAATATTTGACAAGTATGAGCGTGCCCTTGGCACATGTGCTTTAATTTGGAGATAAGGTAGACTTCTATGTGAGTACACCATAGATTTAATGAGTTCATTCATATTAGTAATTTAGCCTTTGGTATCTGTAGCATGAATGCTCCAGTTATGGTTGAGCTTGAGGGTGAAACTAGTCCTCTTGAGGTCAAAAGCTTACACATATTTTTTCTTGCATATACTTTTAGTCTAGGCTGCCAAATAAGGATAGCCTTTGTTTTTCGTTTTCATTATTTTAGATTCACTTGTCATGCTTCTTCCATTTGTAGCGAAACTCTGATACTTCAACAAAAAAATACTTTTTGAATAAAGATTGATCTTGTTGAAACTATGGAAATTTTCAAGCCTCAGTTATTAAAAAGGCATCTGTGAAGCAACTTCATGTCCAGCTGTAGACGTAAGAATATCCTTCATAGTTATAAGACATGATTGAAGAAAAAAATAGTTGCAATTATATTCCTCAGACATTTCTCGATCTGCTCAAGATGTGTTATGGTTGCTTCCACAAATATGTCGAAATATCCACTGGATAATAACCCACATGTGCATTAACATGCTGATATTTGATTTGTCCTGAATGCCAGAATCTCTGAAATTCTATTTTATCTATCCATTAGTCAGCAATCATGATGTGTATTTCGGTTCAGCTTTGATGGTCCAGGCTCGATTTGTACACTCACTATAGATCGCGCTTCCGTTTGTAGGATTTGTGGATACGTGAATGCTCCATGGATATACCAGTGAATTCTGAAATTTCAGGATGTGTGGAGGATCCAGGTCTGGGAATGTTGTAGCCTTTGGAAAACATAATTTTCTTGGGTTTCTAGGGTTGTTAGGTAGGATTATGTGTTGTTTATGGTATTCCGTTGGTGAGATAGGCGTGCCCATTGTCTTGTCTTGCAGGTTTGTTGTCTTCCTAGGTCTGCTAGGCACCCACCTGTTTGTTTAAGGGACCCATTGGTGCACTAAAAAAAGGCGTGTAGCTGCTCCATCGATCATCATGTGTCAATTCACTTGCCTAAATTTCCCCTCTAATTTTTTAGAGCACTAAAAATGGCAAATCATGTATATGAGAGAAAAATAGATAAGAGCATGTCCTTACGGGAAAGAAAACTTGTACATATATCATAGACACATCTCTTGCCTTTGTACTGAGCAGTTTCTTATTTGCAGGTGCAGGTTAATTCCAAGTCTGATTGTAGCTGATTTGAGCTCTAGGTCTTTCATTGTCAAAGAAGATGGCTGCTCCTCCTTGCTCGGCGGTGGGAGCTTATCGTTGTTGCTGGGACGCCTCTGTAATCTTTTAATTCTGTGTTGCACATAACTGTTGTATTGTGATCCAAATTAATATACTAAAGGGAGGCTAACTTCTGACGAGCGGAGCGAGGCCCGTCGCCGGAGGCTTGGGCCGGTGCCAACGATCCGTACCGTACCGCGGGGGGCTGCCGCCCCCCGCACCCCCCTTCGCAGGCGTCCCTGCAGGGCACGACGAATGGGCCGCCGGCTAGGGTTTATCAGATTATAAGATAACCCACGGCGTTTGTAAACACTCCCCGATATAGTGAAGTTTTGCTGGCTGGCGCCCGTGGTTTTTCCCCTTCTGTGTTGGAAGGGGTTTTCCACGTTAAATCTTGTGTCTCCGCTGCGTATTCTTTTATCGTTCTTCGTTATTTGCTTGTCGCTTTTATAACAAGTGGTATCAGAGCCCGTGTTTCAATCTAGGGTTTTGCGACATGTCTTGCTTGAAGTTCGATCTACCGCAGCTGGATTACACCACGAGATTTTCTCTGTGGCAAGTGAAGATGAGGGCGATCCTCACCCAATCTTCTGATCTGGATGAAGCTCTTGATGGATTTGGCAAGAAAGATGCCAAGACCTGGACCGACGATGAAAAGAGGAAAGATCGTAAGGCCTTTTCTTTAATTCAGCTTCATCTATCCAACAATATCTTGCGAGGAAGTGCTGGCTGAGAAATCCGCAGCTGGCGCTGTGGTTGAAACTGGAATCGATCCGCATGTCCAAAGATCTAACCGAGTAAGATGCACGTGAAGATGAAGTTATTCTCGCACAAGCTGCAAGAAGGTGCGTCAATGATGAATCACCTATCGATCTTTAAAGAGATCGTTTCTGATTTGCTATCCATGGAGGTAAAGTATGATGATGAGGATCTCGCTCTTATACTGTTAGTCTCGTTGCCTAATTCCTTTGCGAATTTTCGAGACACCTTACTATACAGTCGTGATGAACTAACCCTTGCCGAAGTTTATGAGGCCCTCCAGCAGAGGGAAAAGATGAAATCTATGGTGCAGGCAGAGGGTTCGTCATCTAAGGCAGAAGCACTGCAGGTCCGAGGCAGGACCGAGAACAGAAACAACAACTACAACAACTACAACAGAGATAAGAGCAAGACCGACAGAGGTCGTTCAAAGTCCAAGGGACGAGATGGTAAGTTCTGCAAGTACTGTAAGAAAACCAGCCATAATATTGATGATTGTTGGAAGTTGCAGAACAAAGAGAAAAGAAACGGTACTTACCAACCGAAAAACAAATCTGAGGGTGATGGTAAGGCCGCTGTTGTTTCCAGTGATAATTCTGAAGGCGATTGCCTAGTTGTGTTTGCTGGTTGTGTTTCTGGTAATGATGAGTGGATACTTGATTCTGCATGCTCGTTTCATATTTGCTGTAACAAAGATCGGTTCGAGTTCTTATGAGTTTGTGCGAGTGGAGATGTCATGCGTATGGGAGATAACAACCCACGTGAGATCGTGGGCATTGGCTCCGTTCGGATCAAGATGCATGATGGCATGACACGCACTCGACGGATGTGAGACACATACCGGCATGGCCGGAAATCTGATCTCACTCGGTACCTTTGATGTTGATGGGTACAAACACTCCGGTTCTCGCGGAGTTCGAAGGTATCAAAAGGCTCTCTCGTTCACATGATTGGTGATATGAATTCCGCAAAATTATATGTTCTTAGAGGTAGCACTTTGTCCGGTATTGCTTCTGCTGTTATTCCCGATGAACCCGGTAAAACTAATCTGTGGCATATGCGTCTTGGACATATGAGTGAACATGGCATGGCAGAATTGCACGGGAGAGACCCGCTAGATGGCTGCAATTTGAGTAAGTTTGAGTTCCGTGAGCACTCGCATTTTTGGTAAGCATAAAAGAGTTAAATTCAATGCTTCCGTTCATACCACTAAAGGGATTCTAGATTATGTGCATGCTGATGTGTGGGGACCTTCCCGCAAGACTTCTCTTGGTGGTGCAAATTACATGCTTACTATCATAGATGATTACTCCGGAAAAGTGTGGCCTTTCTTTCTGAAACATAAATCTGATGTGTTTGATGCTTTTAGAAAGTGGAAAGTTATGGTAGATAAGCAAACGAGAAAGAAAGTTAAATTGCTTCGTATCGACAATGGCATGGAGTTTTGTTCTACTGTTTTCAATGATTATTGCAGCGACGAAGGCATTGTCAGGCACCACACCATCCCATATACTCCTCAGCAGAATGGTGTGGCGGAGTGGATGAACAGAACCATCATCTCCAAGGCTCGCTGCATGTTGTCCAATGCTGGTATGCATAGACATTTTTGGGCTGAAGCAGCCTCCACCGCTTGTTACTTGATAAACAGGTCACCTTGCATTCCGCTTGATAAGAAAACTCCTATTGAGGTATGGTCTGGTTCACCTGCTGATTATTCACAGTTGAGAGTTTTCGGTTGCACTGCTTATGCTCATGTTGATAATGGAAAGCTAGAGCCTAGGGCTGTTAAGGGTGTGTTTCTTGGTTATGGTTCATGAGTTAAGGCATACAAGTTATGGAATCCTGAAACTAAGAAAGTTTTGCATAGCAGGAATGTAGTCTTTAATGAGGCTGTCATGTTTTATAAGAGTTCATCTACAGATGTTACTCATGATGTTGATTTTTCTGATAATTCTGATGATGAACAACAGAGGATTAGCGTGCAGGTGGAGCACGTGGAGGAGAAAGAAAATGATGCTGCTGAAAATGATAACACTGTTGTTCAAGCACTCACCACCTGTTTTGCAGCAAACAAATAGCTCCATTGCTCGCCGATAGACCGAGGCGTAACAAAGGTCCACGTCCTCGTTTGATTGAAGAATGTAATCTTGTTCACCATGCTTTGAGTTGTGCTGAACAGTGTGGAGCATGATACTGAACCTGCTACATATACTGAGGCCGTTGCATCCGTTGACCGCGTGAAGTGGATTTCCGCTATGCAAGAGGAGATGCAATCGCTTGACAAGAATGGCACATGGGATGTTGTGCCCTTGCCTAAACAAAAGAAGGCTGTCCGTTGTAAGTGGATATTTAAAAGAAAGGAAGGTTTGTCTCCTAATGAGCCTCCGAGGTTTAAGGCAAGGTTAGTAGCAAAAGGTTTCAGCCAAATTCCAGGTATTGATTATAATGATGTATTCTCTCCGGTTGTGAAGCATAGTTCCATTCGTGCATTCTTTGGTATTGTGGCTATGCGTGATCTTGAGCTTGAGCGAGTTAGATGTGAAGACTGCTTTTCTACCCGGTGAGCTTGAGGAGGAGATATACATGGACCAACCCGAAGGTTTTGTTGTGCCCGGTAAGGAGGATCTTGTTTGCAAGTTGAAGAGGTCCCTTTATGGTCCGAAATGCAGTCTCCAAGACAGTGGTACAAAAGGTTTGATTCATTTATGCTTGCACATGAGTTTAAGAGATCTAAGTATGATAGTTGTGTTTATATCAAGTTCGTTAATGGATCACCAATATACTTGCTATTATATGTTGATGATATGTTGATTGCTGCCAAGAGCAAGAAAGAGATCACTACTTTAAAGTCACAGTTAAGTAGTGAGTTTGAGATGAAGGATCTTGGTGCTGCTAAGAAAATACTAGGTATGGAAATTACAAGAGACAGAAAATCTAGTGTGTTATTTCTTAGTCAGCAGAATTACATTCAGAAAGTTCTTCATCGTTTTAATATGCATGATGCAAAGTCTGTTAGTACACCTATTGCTCCTCACTTTAAGTTGTCAGCATTGCAATGTCCTAGTACTGATGAAGATATTGAGTACATGTCTCGAGTTCCGTATTCTAGTGCTGTTGGTTCCTTGATGTATGCCATGGTTTGTTCTCGTCCTGACTTATCATATGCTATGAGTTTGGTCAGTCGATACATGGCTAATCCTGGTAAAGAACATTGGAAAGCTATTCAGTGGATTTTCAGGTACCTTCGTGGCACATTCAAATCTTGCTTGAAGTTTGGCAAGACCGGTGAGGGACTCGTAGGCTATGTGGATTCAGATTTTGCTGCCGATTTGGATAAGAGAAGATCCCTCACAGGTTATGTGTTCACTCGTTGGTGGATGTGTCTGTGAGTTGGAAGGCAACGTTACAAGCCGTTGTTGCCCAATCTACAACCGAAGCAGAATATATAGCAATTAATGAAGCTTGCAAAGAGTCTCGTTTGGTTGAAAGGTTTGTATGCTTGAGCTTTGTGGAGATGATTCTTGCATTAACTTGTTTTCTCGATAGTCAAAGTGCAATATACCTTACTAAAGATCAAATGTTCCATGAGAGGACAAAGCACATTGATATCAAGTACCATTATGTTCGCGACATTGTTGCTCAAGGTAAACTGAAGGTATGCAAGATAAGTACTCATGATAATCCTGCTGATATGATGACAAAGCCAGTTCCTATTTCCAAGTTTGAGCTTTGCTCGAGCTTGGTTGGTATAACTGTTTAGCCCAAGTGGCTGTTGGCGCCAGCAAGTGTTTTCTTTGTTGTTCAGGAGTTTGTTGAAGTTCATGCTACAAGGTGGAATTTGTCTGAAGGTGGAGTTTGTTGTATTGTGATCCAAATTCATATACTAAAGGGAGGCTAACTTCTGACGAGCGGAGCGAGGCCCATTCGTCGTGCCCTGCAGGGACGCCTGCGAAGGGGGGTGCGGGGGGCGGCAGCCCCCGCGGTACGGTACGGATCGTTGGCACCGCCTATATATACATCTTGTAAGCCGCCGGCTAGGGTTTATCAGATTATAAGATAACCCACGGCGTTTGTAAACACTCCCCGATATAGTGAAGTTTTGCTGGCTGGCGCCCGTGGTTTTTTCCCCTTCTGTGTTGGAAGGGGTTTTCCACGTTAAATCTTGTGTCTCCGTTGCGTATTCCTTTATCGTTCTTCGTTATTTGCTTGTCGCTTTTATAACAATAACTACTGCTGGTTCCTAAAGAATATACTATGTTGGTGTCACTATACTTCTAACAAGTTTGTTTTTGCTAATCACTTTGCTGAAAAACCCTATCTTTGAAATATTTGCTTATTGATACAACAAACACAGAGAATCCAATCGAAGGTAACTAGCTAATTGTAGTTGGGATGATAAATTTTCCTTGATGCTGCCATTTTAGTCTGCAGCTATATGTTTCCACAATACATTACGCCTACAGTTAAAATTTTCAAATATTGTGCTCATTTAGCATCAAGTTACATTTGGTATTTATATTCAATGCGTTTAAAGCCCTTTTTTCTTCCAATGGAAATATTGACTATTTGGCAGTTTAAAGCCCTTTTTTCTTGCACAAACTGGCAGTTTAAATCTTTTTTTCTTGCAATAGAAATATTAAGTATTTGGCATGTCTATCCAGGAACACTGTATACTCAGAGGTCCTACAAAGCAGGTGACACTTTTCCCTTCAAATGGATACACAAGAAATGGCGTGATGGTTTCTATGTGATTTCCATGGCAACTACTAGAAATAAATGGGTGGTTGTTATTTTTTTTTAGATAAAGGAGCATTGCCCCAGCCTCTGCGTCAATAGATGCACACGGCTTGCTTTATTAAACCATAGTATCAGGTCTCCAAGAATTCGAAGTCACTTATTACAATCATGGATCGGCTAAAGTGGATACATGAATCAGCCAAACAAAAATACGTCTCCTAGAAAAGCTATGCATTTGCTATTCTATGAAGATGCCGCCACCCAGTAGCCTGGAAAAAGAAGTCCTGAGCAACCACTAGCATCCGGTTGCATCCAAGTAACCATATCCTCCCGTTGCTCCAAAGGGAGAAGGAAAACCCATTGTTGAATCGAACAAGCAGCTCGCCGGATAACCTGCAAAAAATTAGTTCCAGTTTGCTTGTTAAAAATAATGTCATTTCTAGTTCTCCAGATTGCCCAACATAGAGCCGATATTCTAATTCGAATTTTCTGTTTATCATCGTTTCATACTCCATTAAGCCATCTACCAAACATATTAGTAATATTAGCCGGTGGAGGAATATTATAAGTTAAGTACATCATGCACCAAACAATATTCGCGAAAGGCCAATCAATGAACAAATGGTTGACCGTTTCACGTGAAGTGACATCCCTTCCAATTTCTTTTAGCTAAATTGTCCTTAGTTAAGAGCACCTTATTACTCAAGAACCACATAAAAATTTTAATTTTTAATGGGATTTTTAATTTCCATAAGTATTTCTGAAGATAAACAGTATGTCCATTCATGAGATCAAGATACATACTCTTAACAGAAAAACTACCCGAGTCGGTAAGTCTCCATACAAACTTATCCGATTCAGTTGTTAAATCCACGAGTGATTAGGCGCTGACATAAATTAATCCATTGTAACCATTTATTATCATTCAAGCCTCTTCTAAAAGAGATATTAATAGGTTGAGTAGCAAACACCGTTGATACTAACACATTCTTATGTTGAATAATATTATACAAAGCCGGATACCGATGGGATAACGGTGAATCTCCCATCCAAACATCTTCCCGTAATCTAACAAGTAGTCCCATCACCCACTTTAAAATACCCTCTTTTGAAGAATTCGTCCTTAACATTCATAAGGCCTTTCCAAAAAGGAGAATCGTTCGGTTTAGCTTCCGCTTGTGCTAGAGTTTTGTTATTCAAATATTTGTTACAAAGCATTTGTTGCCACATACCCTCCTCCGATAGAAGTTTAAACAACCATTTGCTAAGTAGGCATTTGTTTTTCAATTCTAAAACCTCAATCCCCACCCCCCTTGATCCTTAGGCCTACACACAATATTCCACTTGGATAATCTATATTTCTTTTTTTGCTCATCAGATTGCCAAAAGAACTTTGACCTATAATAATCCAACCTCTTTCTCACTCCAATTGGGATTTCCAAAAAATACAACATAAACATCGGAAGGCTCGTGAGAACCGAGTTAATCAACGTGAGTCTATCTCCATACGACAACATTTTACTCCGCCAACATCCTAATTTAGAGGCAAACCGATTCTCAATCGGGTTCCACTCCGCATTTCGAAGTGTCCTAAAATGAATAGGAATACCCAAATATTTTAATGGTAAGGATCCAGACTCGCACCCAAAAACATTTCTATATTGGTCCTCCATATCCTTTGCCTTACCAAAGCAAAAAATTCACTCTTGTGGAAATTAATTTTCAAACCCGATAATTGTTCAAACATACATAGAATGAGTTTCATATTCACAGCCTTAGCTATATCATGTTCCAAAAATAATATTGTGTCATCTGCATATTGTAATATGGATAGTCCCCGTCAATCAAATCGGTTAGCAAACTCCCAACTTTACCCTCTTCTTTAGCGCGAGCTATAAGAATCGCTAACATATCCGCGACTATATTAAAAAGAATCGGAGATAGAGGATCTCCCCGCCGAAGTCCTTTCCTCGTTTGAAAATTATGACCGAGTAACATCGTTAACCCTGATTCCGACACTTCCCCCTTGCACAAATTGCTTTATTCTATCACACCATACAGGGTCAAAACCCTTCATACGGAGCACTTGTTGCAGAAATGGCCACTTAACCTTATCATATGCTTTTCCGAAATCAATCTTAAAAATTATCCCATCCAGCTTTTTCCTATGCATTTCATGTAGCGTCTCATGAAGAACTACCACCCCTTCTAAAATATGTCGTCCTGGAATATAAGCCGTTTGTGTAGGTCTAATAACTTTCTGCGCTACCTCAGAAATACGATTTGTCGCCACCTTTGTGAAGATTTTAAAGCTCACATTTAACAGACAAATTGGTCTGTATTGTTGGATTTGCGTTGCATTCTCCTTTTTAGGTAATAAAATAATTACCCCAAAATTCAATTTATATAGGGGCAGTTCTCCTCTTTGAAAACACTCAAAAAGTGCCATCAAATCATGTTTAATGACCTCCCAAAAGCGCTGATAAAACTCTGCAGGAAATCCATCTGGTCCTGGTGATTTATTAAGTTCCATTTCAAAAATCGCATTACGAATCTCCTCCATTGAGAAGTTAGCCGTTAACATATTATTCTCTTCCGCCGATAATTGCGGGATATCATCCGTTCTAGTTTCATCCAAAGCGATAGAACTAGGTTCCGGGCTTCCAAAGAGTTTTTTATAATACTCTGAAATATAGACCCTTAGGTTATCATCACCGACAATAGTACCCTCTTCTTGCTCTAACTGGTAAATTTTCTTTTTCCTATGCTTTCCATTTGCTATGAGGTGAAAATACTTAGTATTATTGCCCCCCTCTTGAATGTATTTTTGTTATCACCAGATTTTGGCTAAATCAGGAGATGGGCCGTAATTGAGATGGGCTTGAAGGATATACACGTGGAGTGTCTCTAAAGCGGCCATGCGCGAAGAGTTTGGGCTAGGTTGCCCGTGTATCTGTATATTATAGTAGATTGCATCTTAGTTTAGAATTAAAAGATAGAGTTTATCCCGTACACGGTTAGGTGTACGCCCGAATTAGAAAGTCCCTTGGACTATAAATATGTGTCTAGGGTTATTAGAAAGGAGGACAATCACGTTCACAACAAACACAAACCAGGCGCATCGCCACCCCTTGTTTCGAGGGTTTCTTCCGGGTAAGCATCATGCTGCCTAGATCGCATCTTGCGTTGCTCGTGCCGAAGCGTTGTTGATGGCGAGTAACACTACTTATCATAGATGTTTTGGGGCTTGCATTGATGCTTTTCTTACACATATTTGCTTAGCTATGCCGTCCATCGATATCTAGCTGCCCTTATACCTATCTAGGTGTAAGGGCAGCACCTTGCTTGTTCGTCGTTTAGTAGATCCAATCTGTTATAGTTGCTCCTTGTTTTTCAAGGATTAGTTTAATATCCGTATGGTTAGGCCTTGCAAACGGGTTGGACGATCCGGTAGTGCGTAAGGTATAGTTTGCTATCTCTAGGAGGGATTGTTCCGGGAATTAACTTAATGTTAGTTTTTAGGCCTCTTTTAGGGTTAGCTTTCTATCATCTTTCGTGTCTATTAGGCTCAACTACGCGTAGGATGTTCCGATCATATGGTGAAAACCCTAAACTGTCGTGGATTGGTTTAACTTTGTGTTGATCAAGCAGGAGCCCCATGTCATCGTAAACCCAACGTGAATCATGGGGCGATCGGCTCCTTGAGCCGATCCACAGGGCAACCTGAGAGCCGATCGGGCTCGTATTTAATGTTTACGTGTATACCATGCAGAGACTAATCGAAGCAATCCAACACCTTCCTGACCAGGTATAGGTCAGGTGGTGTAACATCCCAGAAATTCAAGACAAAATAAATAAATTCCCCTAGTTCCAAATTTTGGAACCAACAAAAACTTTTATTAAATTAAGTTTGGTACATAATAATCTTGCTTAATTCTTGTGCTATTGCCATGATTGCTTGTTATTAGTATTTGAAATAATCTTAAACCCTAAAACCTCACCCCTCTTCTCACCATCCTAGTTAAAAGAAAATAAAAGGAAGTTAAATAATAAAAAGGCATATGTGCCTATGGCTATTTTATAAATCTTTACCCTAAGCTCCTCTACTTTGGTTAGGGGTTTGGAATACCATTACACACCCTACCTAGTACTTATCAAACCTAAATCAAGTTGTTTTCCAATAAAATAAAAAGAAACTAAAAATGCCATAGAGGCATATGAGAGTAAAATAGCAAAATGGTGAACTTAAGAAAATTGACCCTAAGATATGTTGTGAATGGTGGTATCACTCCTATATACCATTTCAACACTCAACAACACCAATTGGGTCAAGCCAAGTCAAATTAAAAATCAAATGCACCATATGCATAGAGGCATATGTGACACATAGCCATTTCACCAAACTTTGCCCTTTGACTTTAAACCTTGACCAAATGATGTGGAACCTTCTCCAAACCTAATATAACCCTAAATTAACCCTAACCCATGCCCAAGTAGATCAAGGGGAACCACTTACAAAAATAATGAAATTTGACACATCATCTTTATGGGTTATGGCCATTTTTGCAAATCTTTGAACAAGACCATTTGAAATGGTTTCAATGATCTTAAAATGTTTCTAAACTACTAAGAATCATATTAGAGTCAAGGAATATCAAATCAAATGAAGAGAAATTAAATAGGGAGAAAATCCCAATTTCACTCACATACACATAGGGCCAATTTTGCAAATCTTCATCAAGGGCCACCATTGCTTGATCTTTTGTTTGTAGAATACTTATATATGATAAACAAACATAATTGCATCAAAGAAACAAGAATCAAATCAAAGGAAATCTTAAAATCAACTTACATGTGATAATGGTCATATTGCCATTTTATAAAATGTTCACTACTTTACCCCCCTGGCTTTGAATTTTCTCCAACCAAACTTGGTCAACCAAAGCCATGTCATCCAAGACCATGTCAAGGTCTACAACTTTCATGTTGACCATCAGGGTTAAAGTTGACTAGGTTGACCAGTATGGATTTGACAAGTGGAGACTTTGAAACTATGTGAAGATAATCCCAAATTTGAAATCTCACAAATCTTTGCCAAAATGACCACCACCACCACCATTCTTTCTCATTAATTATATGTTTGAGCTCCACCAAAAAGAAATCCAAAATTTGACCAAAAGTTTCATGCGGCCATTTTCACAAACACTTGGCAGGCAACATTTGGCAAATGCCATACACTCTATTATCCACCAGTTCTTAGACTAAACCCTCTCCAAACTTGTGATCATCAACCTCCTGTACCTCCTCTGCATCAAGCCCTGCCATTTTGCACTGAGTAAAGTGGTGGCATGATCAAAAACTCCACCATGTCGTGCTCATGCCATCACCCATGCCCAATCTCTCTCTGATCCTCTCCTCACTTTTTCTTCTTGTCCTGGAGAATCTACATAGCCCCAGGACACCGATGGTACCCAGCCCTAGCTCGCCACGGCTTGGCATTGGCCGGAACGCACGCGTCCAGACCGCACCCAGAACGTGCCAGGCACGCGGTGAGCGCGCCCTGGCATGTCACTGGACGCGCCAGTACACGTCCACGCCCCATCGCCTCAGTACCTCCCTGCATGCCTACCCCTGCATCGCGCGTCGCCAACCTCTCCTCTACGCCGTAGACATGCTCGCTGGCTCGCGCGTGCACCGTCGCCATCGCCATCATCAGAAATCTGCCACGCCTGTACTGCAAGCTCTCGACGATAACCAGCACGCTCCCGTCCTTCCCCTGTCGTCCCTTCATGCGCGCTAGCTCCGCCTAGCCGTCGCCTACACAACGCGTCCCCTAGCTTGCCCCTTCGCCGCTCCAGACGCCGGCGACATGGACGACCTCCCACGGGCACCCGCAGCACCTCGCTCCCCTATAAAAGCAGGCCGCCCCTGGACGAATCTCTCACACCAATCGACTTCCCTCTCACTTCTGATCATCCTCGAACACTTCCCCTCCTCAATTAGACACCAGCTCGTCGGAATTTGGCCGGAGTCCGCCGCCACCGTAGCTCAGCACCGCCGTCGATTCCGTCTACCTCAAGCACTCCCCCGACTACCACTGACCTCGCCGTCAACTCCTCGTTCACCTGCGACCCTCGCCACCCCTCGCCGGAGCTCCATCAAGCCGCCGACCCCCTACCTCGCCATCGCAGCACGTCCTCCTCCCCCGTCGACGACGACGACGGTCGACCGTCGAATCCACTCCTAATCGCGCGGTCCAGGTTAGAGCATACCGATTCGGCTGTGATGTATCGCTGACGTGTAGACCCCACCTGTCAGCTGGCCCGTGGCGTGTGAAACGTTACTGGGCTGGCCCCTTTGGCTTTTTAAACAATTCGGCCCATTTGCTTTCCCGCCTAGCCCAAAGATTCAAATCTAGATTTAAATTTTATTTCCAAAAACCCTGCAGATGCTTTAGTAATTTTTGAATAGTTTGAAATCTACCAAACCAAATCTAGCAAATTTTATATATTCGGAAAGCTCATGAAATTATCTAAACAATGCCACTGGCCTCATGTCCAAATTCGTAAGTAAATTCAAATGATAAAAATAACAAGGCAGGGCCTTTTCTAACTTCAAATAAATATTAAAAATTATCTATAAATGATTTTAAGTTGATTCCAACTCTAATAAATCACATTTGACATAATCTAATTGTTTATGTAAAAATATATCATAGTTGTTTTGCATGATCATGGACTAGAGTCAAATAATGGCTATGGAGCCATTTCTAGCCCATTTAATCCATACACATAAACTTATTTAAATAGTATGGGGGCTTCTCTCTCATTTAAATTGTGATCCTAAGTAATTCAACTAGAGGTACTGACCTTGGTCAAATAAGTCTCATGCTTGGTTACTTAGAGATTTTAAATCATTTAGATGATAGTTTAACTTATATGAAGTATAGCTTCTCACTTAAATCATTAATCCAAATAGTTCAATGAGAATTGATAACACATGTATTAATGAACCATATGTTCCTATTTGAAAATACTAAATCCTTCTCACAAGTAGTATTTAAATTGTTCAAACCTATCTATTAAATCATATGAGATACTTTGGTCTCATTTAAATCTTGCCTCAACCAAATTAATATGAGGTAGATCCCATAGTCAATTAAAACTCACCTTAGATTAATTAATGTTATTAAACCCTTGCAAGGTGTTATTAAAATGGTATGAGGTGCCCACCTCATTTAAATCATCTTACTCAAATAATATGAAGTAATGTGTTGACCTTTAATTTACTAGGCTCATACTTGCTCATTTATAGATCTTAAATAGTATTTAAATTTTCCAAAGATTAATTAAATCACATGAGATGATGAATCTCATTTAACTCACTTTTCTCAAATACTAAGTGTGAAGTGTTGACCTTGGTCAACATGGGATCATCCCTAGTTATTTGAGAGTATTAAATCACCTCAATAGTAGTCCTTTAAATTTGTTATAACTATGTGTTAAATTATATGAGAGATATTCCTCTCATTTAAATCTTGTTCTCAAGTAATTCAACATGAGGTAGTGAGCATAGTCTATATAACCTCATATTGAATTATTTGGTGGCATTAAATCACTACCATGATGGTATTAAATTGCATGAGGTATGGAACCTCATTTAAATCCTTGTCTCAAATGGTATGTATGAAGAGGTTGACTTTGGTCAACCTAGGTCATAGATTATTCATAAGAGAAATTAAATCTTAAGAAGATTCAATGAGAGGAAATTATTTTCTCACAAACTAAAGAGAAATCCTAACTCCATTTTTAATAAGAGGAAATTATTTTCCTATTAATAAATAAAGAAACCCTAGAATAAATTATGAATAGATGTTAAGTAGTGATGCTAGATCAATTGTGTGAGCCATTAAGGCTAATTAGGATTACTTAAGTGTTGTTTGGTGATTGTATCCTCGGATTCGTTCATAGACGCTAGTACCGGAGACTATCAAGAGGAGGAGGTATTCTACCAAGAGGAAGAAGAAGAACACTTTGATCACCTCACCAATCAAGGCAAGCTAATAATCTTGCTAACCACCATGATGCAAAGCTCTACCAGAGAAATGCACCATCATCCCTTTAAATTTATATTTTACCTATCCCATGTTTTTACTCTGCAATTACTTTCGCTTATTTACTTCAAAGTACTTTTTGGTATATGATTTCTTTTGGAATAGAAAAGAGCAAGATCAAAGGTTATATTAAAACCATTCCAAAGCTAGATAGCACCCCTCATGAAATAGTTGCTAGTGCCAATCAATTAAAAATTTGACTACTCTAGATGGGAACATGTGACTTTGAAATGAAGTTGAAACCTTGGAATGATGGTTCATTCCATTGAATGACTTTGAAGGTGAATATGACCAAGAGAAGATGGTGATTTTTGATATAAAACTGATGGTTGGGTTCGGATGCGATACCATTCCAATTTTGAAAGTACCCCCACAATACCCAATATGGGTAAGGGCTTAACTAGAAATTTATGTGCTTTAGTATGGGTTCCCTCTAAACAAGCGTCATCGGGGTTATGCCAAGGGCTGCCTCCAAAGAAATATGAAATGATGTGAAATGACGTGAAATGAGGTGAATGTCCGGCCCAAGCCTCGTGCGGTTCCCGAGTCGATCGTCTGTCTTCACCTGGGAGGCCAAGCTCATGGGGAGAGGTGCCTATACTAGAGTATATAAGTGAAAGGTTATGATTGGTAGTCCGCATACGGAGTATGATAAATCAGGGCCAGTTAACCCTGACGGATTATTGCAAATATTGTGGCACAAGTGTACGACCTCTGCAGAGTGTAGAACTATTCGAATAGCCGTGTCCACGGTTACGGACGATTGGAAATGCCATACTGTTACGTCATCAGACCATTTTCAAAAATGTGACATATGACTGGTGGCTTGAAGTTGAAAGGTGAATGGTGACTTTGAATTGAATCGCAACAGAGTCGTGGGAATGACACTAATGTTCCCACTTGAGTTAGTCTAAGGATTCAAGCATCTTTACTAAATGTTTATGAAATAAACTTGGCTTTATGCAAATAAACCTAGAGCTTAGTATCCCCTTACCACAATTGATAGTGCTTACACTAGTATTAGTTTGCGAGTACTTTAAAAGTACTCATGGCTTTGTCCCTGGCTATTCAAATGGCCAGACTATGAAGGTGAACATCCGTACGAGGAAGATGGACAGCAGGACGTCTACGACAACTAGGACCGCTCCTGACGTCAAGCGTTGGCCTGTGGACTAGATAGTCCGTTACTACTTCGCTTCCGCTATTTGTGATGATCGTTGATCAATAGATCAACTACTATTGTAATATTGGATCATGTGATCTATCTTTATAAAACGATTATGTGTTGTAATAAATGATGACTCTATGATATTCAACTATTATGTCTCGCAACAACAATATTCCTGGGATTGCGATGTACGGCATAATAGGCATCTGGACTTAAAAATCCGGGTGTTGACAAGTTGGTATCAGAGCCATTGTTTGACCTTAGGAGACCCTAGTTAGAATGGACGTTCGGAAAAGTGTAGTTTCTAAAACAAATACAGTGAATATTTGTGAAAAACTTATTCATTTTCTTCTCTATCAGATCCTTTCAAAAATGATAATCCATGCTCCTCCTTATAAATCCATCTAAAATTTTGCCACACCTGTTCACATCTCTAACTTACTCATTCATTTCACTTTCCGATGGAGCCCTACGTCCAGACGGAGACCTACGATCTGGAAAACGGAGGAAGTCTGGTGTTCGAGCGTGACCTGTTCCTAGTGTCCGAGAAGCTCGAACGCCCACCTCCCCAGTTCCACGGAGTCCGGATCCACAACACCCCCGCTGGGGAACAGCAGTGGATGATCACCGCTGACTTGAAGGGAAGCCCGGAGCCTCCCATCTCGGAGAGGATCCTTTTCTCCTTCAAGGCATACAGCTGGGTGGACGGTCTTGCTCACGCCCTTCAGGAGGGACTTGCTCGGGTGTGCGGACAGAACATCGCCGCACTCCGGGGAAGCCGCTTCGCCCACTTCGCGAGGCACGACACCATGGGAGAACCCATGGCACTCTCTTCGCACCCGGTGCTCAAGATTCATGTGGAGCATTTGGACTTTATGCTTCATGAGACCCGGAAGGACCTGGAGCTGACGCGTGTCCACGCCCACCGTGCCCAGATGGCTTTGGCTCATCATGCCGATGCCATCAGGCTACTCGCCAAGGACCGCCGGTCACTCCGCCTGCAGCGCGCCAAGAATGTCTCTACTATCACCCGTCTTCGCGAAAAGATTCGCACCTTGGAGGTGACTGTCCGGACCCAGCAGGACCAGATCCAGGAGATGGAGGAGGATGGAGAACACATCCAAGGAGGCGATGACTTCCTGAGTGATGACAACGACTTTGAGGATGACGAGTTCACTGATGAGGAGGACTATGAGTTTCTGGAGTCTGCGGAGGATGGGATCATTCCCATCGATGTGGATAAAGACGATGAGGAATAATTACACTAGCATCACTTACGTAGGTGTGAGTTGTACCCCGCACCATGTATCGTAGTTTGTGGAAGAAGGGTTCTTAAAACCCTTAGTGCTTTAACTTGTAATGTGTGATGTTTGTTGTGAATAAATAAAGTGTGTGCTATGTTCATCACAAAAATATTTCAAGTTTAAGTTTAAACTTAACTCAATATAAGCCATAGAAAAATTCCCTCTTATCTTATCATCTACCTCAATGATCAGATGGCCCCACCAACCCGCAACGCCACCCAGGATGCCATGATGCAACTGCTGCAGACAATGATGGCAGACCGAGAAGTCGAAAGAGCTGAACGCCAAGCAAACCTTGCTGCACTACAACAGATAGCTCAGAACAATCAAGGCCATGGAAACCACGACCACCCTGGGTCAAAGCTGAAGAACTTTCAGAACACCAACCCACCCGTGTTCAGCAAGACAGAAGAGCCACTTGATGCTGATGACTGGCTCCAAACAATAGAGAACAACTTGGAAGTTGCGAGAGTAGAAGCCGCCGAAAAAGTACTGTTCGCCACACACTACTCGTCGGGACCCGCACGAGCCCGGTGGACAAGTGCCCGTGCAATGAATGCGGGACGAATGATGACATGGGAAGACTTCAAGCTGAAGTTCAGCAAGTACCATGTGCCCCAAGGACTAATCAAGAAAATGAGAGACGAGTTCCGTGAACTCAAGCAAGGAAGAATGTCCGTGGTGGAATACCGCGACAGGTTTCTCACTCTGTCAAGGTACGCCCCGGACGAGACCGACACGAATGAGAAAAGAAAGGAAAGATTTCTGAACGGACTGCACGACGAGATGCAAACGGTGTTAGTGAATATTCCATTCGCTGACCTCGAAGCCCTCGTGGACTCAGCCATACAGATGGAAGGAAAGCTGCATGAGGCCAATGAAAACCGCAAGCGCAGAATGATGAACCAGAGTGGACCCCACCATACCCAGAAGCACCGCAATAACTCCTCTGGAGGATTCACCCCCAGAAACAACAGGCCACCTGCTCAGGCTTATCGCCCCAACTACAGCAACAACAACGGAGGAACCCCGAAGCCCGGAGGCAACAACAATAACAACAATAACCACAACAGCCACAACAACAATGGGAACAACACCAACACCAACACTGGTCCGAGGACTGGAAGCAATGCCATCCCCGTCACCCCGAAGGACAAGTCAACTATAAACTGCTATGAATGTGGAGTTGTGGGCCACTACTCCAAAGAGTGCCCCAAGAAGCTTGCCAAGATCGCCGCCAACACCGCTGCACCTGCCCAGCAACAGCGCCGCTTCGCAGGTAGAAGGAACCAGAACAACAACAACGGCCGTTTCTACCACATGACTGCCACTGAAGCTCAGGAAGCACCCCAGACCCTGACAAGTATGCCTTCCTGTTAATCAAAATACTCAATCTCTCTTAGGAACCTAACTTTTCTTAAACTCTCGGGACGAGATTTGTTTAAGGGGGAAGGGTTTGTAACATCCCAGAAATTCAAGACAAAATAAATAAATTCCCCTAGTTCCAAATTTTGGAACCAACAAAAACTTTTATTAAATTAAGTTTGGTACATAATAATCTTGCTTAATTCTTGTGCTATTGCCATGATTGCTTGTTATTAGTATTTGAAATAATCTTAAACCCTAAAACCTCACCCCTCTTCTCACCATCCTAGTTAAAAGAAAATAAAAGGAAGTTAAATAATAAAAAGGCATATGTGCCTATGGCTATATTTATAAATCTTTACCCTAAGACTCCTCTACTTTGGTTAGAGGTTTGGAAAACCATTACACACCTTACCTAGTACTTATCAAACCTAAATCAAGTTGTTTTCCAATAGAAATTAAAAAGGAAACTAAAAATGCCATAGAGGCATATGAGAGTAAAATAGCAAATATGGTGAACTTAAGAAAATTGACCCTAAGACTATGTTGTGAATGGTTGGTATCACCTCCTTATACCATTTCAACACTCAACAACACCAATTGGGTCAAGCCAAGTCAAATTAAAAATCAAATGCACCATATGCATAGAGGCATATGTGACACATAGCCATTTCACCAAACCTTGCCCTTTGACTTTAAACCTTGACCAAATGATGTGGAACCTTCTCCAAACCTAATATAACCCTAAATTAACCCTAAACCATGCCCAAGTAGATGCAAGAGGAACCACTTACAAAAATAATGAAATTTGACACATCATCTCTTATGGGTTATGGCCATATTTGCAAATCTTTGAACAAGACCATTTGAAATGGTTTCAATGATCTTAAAATGTTTCTAAACTACTAAGAATCATATTAGAGTCAAGGAATAGTCAAATCAAATGAAGAGAAATTAAATAGGGAGAAAATCCCAATTTCAACTCACATACACATAGGGCCAATTTTGCAAATCTTCATCCAAGGGCCACCATTGCTTGATCTTTTGTTTGTAGAACTACTTATATATGATAAACAAACATAATTGCATCAAAGAAACCAAGAATCAAATCAAAGCGAAATCTTAAAATCAACTTACATGTGATAATGGTCATATTGCCATTTTATAAAATGTTCACTACTTTACCCCCTGACTTTGAATTTTCTCAAACCAAACTTGGTCAACTATTGCCATGTCATCCAAGACCATGTCAAGGTGAACAACTTTCATGTTGACCATCAGGGTTAAAGTTGACCAGGTTGACCAGTAGAGATTTGACAAGTGGAGACTTTGAAACTATGTGAAGATAATCCCAAATTTGAAATCTCACAAACATTTGCCAAAATGACCACCACCACCACCACTCTTTCTCTTTAAGTATATAATTGAGCTTCACCAAAAAGAAAACCAAAATTCAAACAAAAGTTTCATGCGGCCATTTCATCAAACAACTTGCAGGCAGAATTTGGCAAATGCCACACACTCTATCTATCCACCGGTTCTTAGACTCAAACCCTCTCCAAACTTGTGATCATCAACCTCCTGTACCTCCTCTGCATCAAGCCCTGCCATTTTGGCTCGAGTAAAGTGGTGGCATGATCAAACATCTCTTCACCATGCCGTGCTCCATGCCATCACCCATGCCCAATCGTCGCTCCGAGCCCTCTCCTCTCCCTTTCTTCTTGTCTCGGAGAATCCTACATCAGCCCCAGGACACCGCTGGTACCCAGCCCTAGCTCAGCGACGCGCGCTAGCATTGGCCAGCACGCACGCGCCCAGCACCGCGCCACGAGCGTGCCGGGCACGCGGTGAGCGCGCCCGGCACGTCACCTGGACGCGCCGAGTACACGTCCATGCCCCGATTGCGCTCGACCTCCTCTGCATGCTCTACCCTCTGCATCGCATGCTCGCCAACCTCTACATCTACGCCGCTAGACATGCCTCACTGACTCGCGCGTGCACGCCGTCGACATCGCCATCATCACCAATCTCGCCGCGCCACCGCATGCGCAGCTCTCGAGCGATAGCCGCACGCTCCCGTCCTCCCCTACTGCGTCCCGTCACGCGCGCTAGCTCCGCCTAGCCGACGCCTACGCCACGCGCCTCCTAGCTTGCCCCTTCGGCGCTCCGGAGACGCCACGCCGTCGACGACCTCCCACGGGCACCCGCAGCACCTCGACCCCCTATAAAAGGAGGCCGCTCCTGGACGATCACAACACCCCAGCCGCCTCCCCTCTCTTCTCTGAGCATCCTCGACTCTTTCCCCTCTCCAATTAAGCTCACCGTCGCCGGAATTTCACCGGAGTCCGCCGCTGCAGAAGCTCGACGAAGACGACGACTCCGAGCCTCCCCCGACCAACCACGGCCACCAGTCGACTCCCCGTTCCACGCAGAGTAGTTTGCCCCCGTCGCCAGCCTGGGAGCGCCCCTGCATCGCCGTCGCCGGACCTCTCCGTCGCAGCACGTCCGGTTCCCCGTCGACTCGCCGACGACGGTACGCCGCTCGGATCCACTCGTGAATCGCGCGGTCCGGATAGCGCATACGTCGCCCGGCCGTGATGTATCGACGTGTAGATCCCACATCACCAGCCCGTGGCGATGAAACGTACGGCCTGCCCACCTTCGCTCTCCAAACAGCGCGGCCCATTTGCTTTCCCGCGCGGCCCACGAAATTCAAATCTCGATTTAAATCCTATTTAGCTAAATTCAATACCTGGTGCCATGCTTCAGTAATTTTTAAATAGTTTGAAATCTACTACACCAAATTTAACCAATTTTATATATTTTAAAAGCTCATGAAATTATCTAAATAATGCCACTGGCCTCATGTCCAAATTCGTAATTAAATTTAAATGATAAAAATAACAAGGCAGGACCTTTTCTGACTTCAAATAAATATTAGAAATTATCTACAAATGATTTTAAGTTGATTCCAACTCTAATAAATCACATTTGACATAATAGAATTGTTTATGCAAAAATATAGCATAGTGGTTTTGCATGATCATGGACTAGAGTTAAATAATGGCTATGGAGATATTTCTAGTTCATTTAATACATACACATAGAATTATTTAAATAGTATGAGGGCTTCTCTCTCATTTAAATTGTGATCTTAAGTAATTCAACTAGAGGTACTGACCTTGGTCAAATAAGTCTCATGCTTGGTTACTTAGAGATTTTAAATCATTTAGATGATAGTTTAACTTATATGAGGTATAACTTCTCACATAAATCATTAATCCAAATAGTTCAAGGAGAATTAATAACACATGTATTAATGACCCATAGGTTCCTTTTTGAAAATATTAAATCATTCTCATAAGTAGTATTTAAATATTCCAAACCTAGTTATTAAATTAATATGAGATACTTGGTCTCATCTTGCCTCAACCAAATTAATATAAGGTAGATACCATGGTCAATTAAAACTCACCTTAGATTACTTAATGATATTAAACCTCTGTAAGGTGTTATTAAAATGGTATGAGGTGCTCATCTCATTTAAATCATCTTTCTCAAATAAAATGAAGTAATGTATTGACCTTTAATTTCCTAGGCTCATACTTGCTCACTTGTAGATTTTAAATCTAAATAGTATTTAAATTTTCCAAAGATTAGTTAAATCACCTGAGATGATGAATCTCATTTAACTCACTTTCTCAAATACTAAGTGTGAAAGGTTGACCTTGGTCAACATAGGATCATCCCTGGTTATTTGAGAATATTAAATCACCTCAATAATAGTCCTTTAAATTAGTTACAATTATGTGTTAAATCATATGAGAGGTATTTCTCTCATTTAAATCTTGTTCTCAAGTGATTCAACATGAGGTAGTAATCATAGTCTAAGTAACCTCATATTGAATTATTTGGTGACATTAAATCACTACCAGGTTAGTATTCAATTACATGAGGTATGGAACCTCATTTAAATCATTTTCCCAAATGATAAGTATGAAGAGGTTGACTTTGGTCAACCTAGGTCATATATTATTCATAAGAGAAATTAAATCTTAAAAAGATTCAATGAGAGGAAATTATTTTCTCACATACTAAAGAGAAACCCTAACTCCATTTTTCAATGAGAGGAAATTATTTTCCTATTACTAAATAAGAAAACCCTAGCATAATCTTGTAATAAATGTTAAGTAGTGATGCTAGATCATTGTGTGAGCCACTAAGGCTAATTAAGAGTACTTAAGTATTGTTTGGTGATTGTGCCCTCGTATTCGTTTATAGACGCTAGTACCGGAGACTATCAAGAGGAGGAATTATTCTACCAAGAGGAAGAAGAAGAACACTTTGATCACCTCACCAATCAAGGCAAGCTAATATTCTTGCAAGCTAGAATAATGCAAGCCATTTTGTTTGCAAGCTAACACCCTTGCAAAGTTCCCTTGTGCGAAGCTCTACAAGAGCAAGGCACTATTACTTTTACTTTATGCCTGGTAAACCTATCCCCAGTTTTTACCTTACCAGCTTTACTTGATTTTATTTATCAAAGTTACTTTTTAGTTTATGATTCACTTGGTTGAATTATAGAGTAGTACAAGAGAATCACACTTAGCCAAGTAAGCTCCAAGATGCTTAGCACCCCTCATGAAATAGTTGCTAGTGCTAATCAATTAAAAATTGGACTACTCTAGATGGGAACATGTGACTTTGAAATGAAGTTGAAACCTTGGAATGATGGTTCATTCCATTGAATGACTTTGAAGGTGAATATGACCAAGAGAAGATGGTGATTTTTGATATAAAACTGATGGTTGGGTTCGGATGCGATACCATTCCAATTTTGAAAGTACCCCCACAATACCCAAAATGGGTAAGGGCTTAACTAGAAATTTATGTGCTTTAGTATGGGTTCCCTCTAAACAAGCGTCATCGGGGTTATGCCAAGGGCTGCCTCCAAAGAAATATGAGATGATATGAAATGACGTGATTGAGGTGAACTGTCCGGCCCAAGCCCTGTGCAGTTCCCAGGCTGACGGTGTGTCTTCACTGGGAGGCCAAGCTCATGGGGGGAGGTGCCTGTACTAGAGTATATAAGTGAAAGGTTATGGTTGGTAGTCCGCATACGGAGTATGATAAATCAGGGCCAGCTAACCCTGACGGATTATTGCAAATATTGTGGCACAAGTGTACGACCTCTCGCAGAGTGTAGAACTATTCGAATAGCCGTGTCCACGGTTACGGACGATTGGAAAGGCCATACTGTTCCGTCATCAGACCATTTTCAAAAATGTGACATATGACTGGTGACTTGAAGTTGAAAGGTGAACGGTGACTTTGACCTGAACCACAACAGAGTTGTGGGAATGACACTAATGTTCCCACTTGAGTTAGTCTAGTGATTCAAGCATCTTTACTAAATGTTTATGAACTAAACTTGGCTTTATGCAAATAAACCTAGAGCTTAGTATCCCCTTACCACCATTGATAATGCTTACACTAGTATTAGTTTGCGAGTACTTTAAAAAGTACTCATGGCTTTGTCCCTGGCTATTCAATGGCCAGATTATGAAGGTGAACAGTTGTACGAGGAAGATGGACAGCAGAACGTCTACAACAACTAGGACCGCTCCTGACGTCAAGCGTTGGCTTGTGGACTAGATAATCCGTTACTACTTCGCTTCCGCTCTTTGTGATGTTCGTTGATCAATAGATCAACTACTATTGTAATATTGGATCATGTGATCCATCTTTGTAAGACGCTTATGTGTTGTAATAAATGATGACTCTATGATATTCAACTATTATGTCTCGCAACAACAATATTCCTGGGATTGCGATGTACGGCATAATAGGCATCTGGGTTTAAAAATCCGGGTGTTGACACATACTTCAGTTTATCCCCTTGGGGTGATATTAGTACCACTCCTGCTCCGGCTCCTTCTACTCTTTTGGATCCGTCGAAATTCATGGTCCAAGTTCTCGATAAATCTGGGGGTCCTGTGTTTTGCAGCTCCATCCACTCTGCGACAAAATCTGGTAAGATCTGCGACTTTATTGTTTTTGTTTTTTCATGCGTGATGTCCCGAGGGGAAAGTTCTACTCCCCAAAGGGAGACACGCTCTGTAGCTTCTGGATTGTTTAATATGTTTGATAAAGGCGCCTCATTGACCACTATTATCGGATGCGCCGAAAAATAGTGTCGCAACTTTCTTGAAGTTGTAAACACTCCATATGCCAACTTCTGATAGTGCGGGTATCGCTGTTTTGAAGGCGATAAAACTTCACTGATGAAATATACCGGCCTCTGGACTCCATGAAGTTTCCCTTCTTCTTCTCTTTCAACCACAAGTGCCGTGCTGGCCACCTGGGGTGTGGCCGCGATATATAACAAGAGAGGTTCCTTCTCCTTAGGCGCCACCAATATTGGAGGTGTCGAGATTGTGCGCTTAAGGTCCTCAAAGGCTTTGTCTGCTTCTTCGTTCCACTGGAACTTTTCTCCTTGCTTGATCAAGGCGTAAAATGGCAATGCCTTTTCTCCCAACCTGGCGACAAATCTGCTCAAAGCCGTGACTCGCCCCGTTAGCTGTTGTATTTCCTTTAACTTGGTTGGTTTTCGCATTGTTACGATGGCCTGAATTTTTTCTGGGTTAGCCTCAATCCCTCTTGCTGAAACTAGAAACCCGAGAAGTTCTCCTGCAGGCACGCCGAAAGAACACTTCATCGGGTTCAGCTTGAGGCAAAATCTATCGAGATTGTCGAAAGTTTTCTTGAGGTCCTCGATCAAGGTTGATCCCTGCTTTGTTGTTATGATGACATCGTCGATGTACACTTGGACGTTCTTGCCAATCTGTGTGTCAAGAAATTTTTGCATCATCCTCTAATATGTTGCTCCCGCGTTTTTGAGCCCGAAAGGCATTGTTCTGTAGCAAAACACGCCATAGGATGTTATAAAAGCTGTTTTGACTTCATCTTCTTCTTTTAGTCGGATCTGGTTGTAACCAGAATATGCGTCCAGGAAGGAAAGACGTTCACAACCTACCGTGGAGTCGATGATTTGATCCATCCTCGGGAGGGGAAAGTGATCCTTGGGACAATGTTTATTGAGACACGTGAAGTCGACGCACATGCGAAGGACCTCAGTGTTTTTCTTCGGGACCAGCACTGGGTTAGCTACCCACGTGGCTTCTGTGTGTATTTCCTTGATAAATCCTGCTTCTCTAAGTCGATTAATCTCTCACAGCATAGCTTTGCGGTTTGGTTCCGAAAAACGCCGCAAAGGTTGTTTGATTGGTCTGGCCATTGGATCCAAATTAAGAGGGTGCTCGGCAAGTTCCCTGGGTACTCCTGGCATGTCAGTTGGACACCATGTAAAGATTTCCCAGCGCTCACGGAGGAACTCGACGAGCGCGCTTTCCTATGCAAGATCCATGTTTGTTGTAATGGATGTCGTCTTCTTGGGATCTGTCGGGTGGATCTGTACTTCCTTCGAGTTTTTCATGGTGTCAAAGGTTGGTTCCTTCAGCGGCCTCCCTCCATCTGGCAACACATCGTAATCAGTTGTTAGCTTTGACGCCATATATTATGCTTGCATCCCGAAAGTTTCTGACAGCCGATGAAAATCCTTGTCGCACTAATCTGCTAGCGCGAAACTGCCTTTTACTGTAATTGGGCGGGTCCAGGGAGTCTCCACAACAAGTATGTGTAATGTGGTACCGCCATAAACCTGGCATACGCGGGTCGTCCTAACAAAGCATGATACTGCGATGGAAAATCCACGACTTCAAACTCCAAATTCTCTCTTCTGTAATTTTCTCGGGTTCCAAACTAAACGTCGAGATTTATCTTTCCCAATGGATAACTTGGCTTATCAGGTGCAATACCATGGAACCGCGTGTCAGTTGGTGTTAAATTCGCTAAGGATATATTCATCTTCCTCAATGTATCTACATACATGAGGTTTAAGCTGCTGCCTCCATCTATAAACACCCGTGAGACGTCGAATCCTGCAATCACCGCCGGCAAAATCAAAGCTGATTGCCCTGGTCGAGGGACTTGCTGCGGGTGGTCCGCTATGGTGAAGCCGATGTCCTGTCCCGGCCAATTCAGGTACTCAATTGTTGGTGGAGGCATCTTTTCTGCCATAAAGACTTGTCGCGAAATTACTTTTTGAGCTCTATTGGATGACCTGCCCTTCTGAATCATCGAGCCCTCCCCATTGGTGTTGATATAAGGACCGTTCATTGGGGCTGCCGCTATTTGTAACTGGTGTCGATTTTCGTCCGTGATTGCGGGAGGAGGTGGTAGGTGGATCTCACTCCTTGGCCCCTGGGGGTTCATGTTTGCTGACTGTGCGTTGGCATGCCCTGCGTACCTATGCAGTGCCTGGAAAGTTCGGCAATCCTTCTGCAAATGCCCCGACTGCCTCTTCCCGTTGTTATCGAGAAAGAAGTGCATTTGGCATGGTCCGTCAACATATCTTCGGGAGATACATACGGCCTTTGGAACCTTGGTCCATTTTTTTGCCTGCTAGGACGGGGACCGTCCCTATAATAGCTACGTTGTTCACCACTTTTTTGATAATCATCCCGATTATTTCCTCCACTATTTCCTCGGAAGCCAGCCGATATTTGGCCGGGACCGTCATACTCTGAGAACTGGCGAGAAAAACGTCGTCTATTTTGAATATTTCGGTTACAATCATCCTCAGGTGACCTATGTCGTTTGTTGTTGACAACATCTTCTCCATCTACCCAGCGATTCGTTATTTCTATGAGTGCTGCTATTGTTTTCGGGTTAGTCCTTCCCAAATCCTCGATCAAATCCTTCCTTCGGATCCCAGCGACAAAAGCATCTATCGCTCTCTCGTCGGATATGTTTTTTGCCGAGTTTTTGATAATGTTCCACCTCTGGATGTACATCCGCATCGACTCATCATACTTCTGTCGATAGGCTCTCAATTGCTCTATTGACGCATGTTTCTTGCATGTGGATAAGAAGTTTTTTACGAACATGTCCTCGAAGGTCTCCCAACTGTCGATAGATCCAGGTGGTAACTTTTTTATCCATGATCGCGCTGCCCCACTTAAGTGTACTTGGATGCTCTACATAGCAGTTGCTTTGGTTCCACCCGTTAATTTTACTGTCTCCAGGTAATCCACGAACCAGTCCTCAGGATCTTGCAACCCGTCGAACTTCTTATAGTTGTCAGGCAACTTGAATCCAGACGGGACCCGTGTTTTACGAACTCGTCGAGTAAAACAAGGGAGCCCGCACATATCCTCCTCATCTACCTCGGGTGACTGCCGATGTTCTCTCCTTTATTGTCGCGCCCTGTCGACCCGCGCCTGTGTCGCTGTATCTCATGCCGACGTGTTTGGAGGATCTTGCACTACCACTGTAGGCCGTGGACTATTTTGTCTTGTAGTACCTTGATACGTCTCCGACGTATCGATAATTTCTTATGTTCCATGCTACATTATTGATGATATCTACATGTTTTATACACATTATATGTCGTATTTACGCATTTTCTGGAACTAACCTATTAACAAGATGCCGAAGAGCCGCTTGTCGTTTTCTGCTGTTTTTGGTTTCAGAAATCCTAGTAACGAAATATTCTCGGAATTGGACGAAATCAACGCCCAGGGTCCTATTTTTGCACGAAGCTTCCAGAAGACCGAAGAGGAGACGAAGTGGGGCCACGAGGTGGGGACACACCATGGCGGCGCGGCCCAAGCCCTGGCCGCGCCGCCCTAGTGTGTGGGCCCCCCGTGACGCCCTTTGACCTACCCTTTCGCCTACTTAAAGCCTCCGTCGCGAAACCCCCAGTACCGAGAGCCACGATACGGAAAACCTTCCAGAGACGCTGCCGCGAATCCCATCTCGGGGGATTCAGGAGATCGCCTCCGGCACCCTGCCGGAGAGGGGAATCATCTCCTGGAGGACTCTTCATCGCCATGATCGCCTCCGGAGTGATGAGTGAGTAGTTCACCCCTGGACTATGGGTCCATAGCAGTAGCTAGATGGTCGTATTCTCCTTATGTGCTTCATTGTTGGATCTTGTGAGCTGCCTAACATGATCAAGATCATCTATCTGTAATACTATATGTTGTGTTTGTCGGGATCCGATGGATAGAGAATACTATGTTATGGTGATTATCAATCTATTATTTATGTGTTGTTTATCTTGCATGCTCTCCGTTATTAGTAGAGGCTCTGGCCAAGTTTTTGCTCTTAACTCCAAGAGGGAGTATTTATGCTCGATAGTGGGTTCATGCCTCCATTGATACCGGGACGAGTGACGGAAAGTTCTAAGGTTGTGGATGTGCTCGTTGCCACTAGGGATAAAACATTGATGCTATGTCTAAGGATGTAGTTGTTGATTACATTACGCACCATACTTAATGCAATTGTCTCGTTGCTTGCAACTTAATACCGGAAGGGGTTCGGATGATAACTCGAAGGTGGACTTTTTAGGCATAGATGCGATTGGATGGCGGTCTATGTACTTTGTCGTAATGACCTGATTAAATCTCACTATATTTATCATATCATGTATATGCATTGTTATGCCCTTTTCTATTTGTCAATTGCCCGACTGTAATTTGTTCACCCAACATGCTTTAATCTTATGGGAGAGACACCTCTAGCGAACTGTGGACCCCGGTCCTATTCTTTACATCTGAAATACAATCTACTGCAATACTTGTTTTACTGTTTTCTTCGCAAACAATCATCTTCCACACAATACGGTTAATCCTTTGTTACAGCAAGCCGGTGAGATTGACAACCTCACTGTTTCGTTGGGGCAAAGTACTTTGGTTGTGTTGTGCAGGTTCCACGTTGGCGCCGGAATCCCTGGTGTTGTGCCGCATCATATTTCGTCACCATCAACCTTCAACGTGCTTCTTGACTCCTACTGGTCCGATTAAACCTTGGTTTCTTACTGAGGGAAACTTGCCACGGTGCGCATCATACCTTCCTCTTGGGGTTCCCAACGGACGTGTACATCTACGCGCATCAAGCAAATTTCTGGCGCCGTTGCCGGGGAGATCAAGACACGCTGCAAGGGGAGTCTCCACTTCCCAATCTCTTTACTTTGTTTTTGTCTTGCTTTATTTTATTTACTACTTTGTTTGCTGCACCTAAACAAAACACAAAAAAATTAGTTGCTAGTTTTACTTTATTTACTGTCCTGTTCTCTATATCAAAAACACAAAAAAATTAGTTACTTGTCTCTACTTTATTTGCCTAGTTTACTTTATTACTGTTATCATGAGTAATCCTGAAGTTGAAGTTCGTTCTTTTAAGCAACAAGGTGGAGAAAGTTTTAAAGATGCTTGGTACAGAATTAGTAATGCTCATCATAGATGCATTAAGAAACACTCCACCACTATCCTTCTTAGGAACTTTTATGTTGGTTTATCTAGTTGGAATAGGTATGTTCTTGATACTCTTTCGGGAGGTAATTTCCTATGTACTCTCGCTTTAGAAGCTAGTTGCATCATTGAGAGTCTAGTTGGAATACCACCTGTTAATGAAGTTAAAATTGAAATCTCTCTTGAAGATGTTATGAAAAAATTGGAAACCATAGAGAAATTTTTTCCAAGTATTGAAACTAAATTGGAAATGTTATTGGATAAAACTGATGAACTTGATAAATCCCTAGGTAGAATTGATGAAAGAATTAGTGTCCTAGGAACTTGTGTTGTCCATGATAATCAAACCAATAGGATTGATGAAATTGAAAAAGCTATGGGAACCTTGGGTTCAACCTTTTCTTCTCTCAAGTATAATGAGAAAGCTTATGTGGGTAAGGAGCAAAAATTCATGTACGCCTCTAAAGTACCTAAACAAAAGAATTATTATAGGCCTAAAATTGCTAAAACCCCTAGCACCACCATAGAAAATTTAGATAATGGAGCACCTAAAGTACCCTCTGCAACAAGTTGTGTTTGCATGAGAAATAATAATGTTGATGCTTCTACTCTTGATGTTACTTGATTTGCACTTTTTGCGCCTAGCTGAAAGGCGTTAAAGAAAAGCGCTTATGGGAGACAACCCATGTTTTTACTACAGTACTTTGTTTTATATTTGAGTCTTGGAAGTTGTTTACTACTGTAGCAACCTCTCATTATCATGTTTTTGTGCCAAGTAAAGTTTCTATGTTAAGGTTGATGTTTTATTTGGGATCGCTGCGCAGAAACAAGCATCGTCGTCTCGTCACGAATTCTGGCATAAGTCTCTCGTAGAAAATTCGAAAAAATCTGCAAAATTACGAGCGTGATCCTCAGATATGTACGCAACTTTCATTAGTTTTGAGTTTTTCCATTTGAGCAAGTCTAGTGCACCTTTCAGGTTCGTCTTTACGGACTGTTCGTTTTTGACAGATTCTGCCTTTTATTTCGCATTGCCGTATTTGCTATGTTGGATGAATTTCTTTGATCCATTAATGTCCAGTAGCTTTGTGCAATGTCCAGAAGTGTTAAGAATGATTGTGTCACCTCTGAATATATGAATTTTAATTGTGCACTAACCCTCTAATGAGTTTGCTTGAAGTTTGGTGTGAAGGAAGTTTTCAAGGGTCAAGAGAGGAGTATGATATACTATGATCAAGAGGAGTGAAAGCTCTAAGCTTGGGGATGCCCCCGTGGTTCATCCCTACATATTTTAAGAAGAATCAAGCGTCTAAGCTTGGGGATGCCCAAGGCATCCCCTTCTTCATCGACAACATCGTCAGGTTCCTCCCCTGAAACTATATTTTTATTCAGTCACATCTTGTGTTCTTTACTTGGAGCATCGGTTTGTTTTGTTTTTATTTTTGTTTGAATAAAATGGATCCTAGCATTCACTATGTGGGAGAGATACACGCTCCACTGTTGCATATGGACAAATATGTCCTTAGGCTTTACTCATAATGTTCAAGGCGAAGGTTGAAACTTCTTCGTTAAATTGTTATATGGTTGGAATTGGGAAATGCTACATGTAGTAATTCTAAAATGTCTTGGATAATGTGATACTTGGCAATTGTGTGCTCATGTTTAAGCTCTTGCATCATATACTTTGCACCCATTAATGAAGAAATACATAGAGCTTGCTAAAATTTGGTTTGCATATTTGGTCTCTCTAAGGTCTAGATAATTTCTAGTATTGAGTTTTGAACAACAAGGAAGACGGTGTAGAGTCTTATAATGTTTACAATATGTCTTTTATGTGAGTTTTGCTGCACCGGTTCATCCTTGAGTTTGCTTCAAATAACCTTGCTAGCCTAAACCTTGTATCGAGAGGGAATACTTCCCATGCATCCAAAATCCTTGAGCCAACCACTATGCCATTTGTGTCCACCATACCTACATACTACATGGTATTTCTCCGCCATTCCAAAGTAAATTGCTTGAGTGCTACCTTTAAAATTCCATCATTCACCTTTGCAATATATAGCTCATGGGACAAAATAGCCTTAAAAACTATTGTGGTATTGAATATGTACTTATGCACTTTATCTCTTATTAAGTTGCTTGTTGTGCGATAACCATGCTTCGGGGACGCCATCAACTACTCTTTGTTGAATATCATGTGAGTTGCTATGCATGTTCGTCTTGTCTGAAGTAAGGGAGATCTACCACCTTAATGGTTGGAGCATGCATATTGTTAGAGAAGAACATTGGGCCGCTAACTAAAGCCATGAATCATGGTGGAAGTTTCAGTTTTGGACATATATCCTCAATCTCATATGAGAGTAATAATTGTTGTCACATGCTTATGCATTAAAGAGGAGTCCATTATCTCGTTGTCCATGTTGTCCCGGTATGGATGTCTAAGTTGAGAATAATCAAAAGCGAGAAATCCAAAATGCGAGCTTTCTCCTTAGACCTTTATACGAGGCGGCATGGAGGTACCCCTTTGTGACACTTGGTTGAAACATGTGTATTGCGATGATCCGGTAGTCCAAGCTAAGTAGGACAAGGTGCGGGCACTATTAGTATACTATGCATGAGGCTTGCAACTTGTAAGATATAATTTACATAACTCATATGCTTTATTACTACCGTTGACAAAATTGTTTCATGTTTTCAAAATAAAAGCTCTAGCACAAATACAGCAATCGATGCTTTCCTCTTTGAAGGACCTTTCTTTTACTTTTATTGTTGAGTCAATTTACCTATCTCTCTCCACCTTAAGAAGCAAACACTTGTGTGAACTGTGCATTGATTCCTACATACTTGCATATTGCACTTGTTATATTACTCTATGTTGACACTATCCATGAGATATACATGTTATAAGTTGAAAGCAACCGCTAAAACTTAATCTTCCTTTGTGTTGCTTCAATACCTTTACTTTGATTTATTGCTTTATGAGTTAACTCTTATGCAAGACTTATTGATGCTTGTCTTGAAGTACTATTCATGAAAAGTCTTTGCTTTATGATTCATTTGTTTTCTCATGTCATTACCATTGTTTTGATCGCTGCATTCATTACATATGTTTACAATAGTATGATCAAGATTATGATGGCATGTCACTCCAGAAATTATCCTTGTTATCGTTTGCCTGCTCGGGACGAGCAGAACTAAGCTTGGGGATGCTGATACGTCTCCGACGTATCGATAATTTCTTATGTTCCATGCTACATTATTGATATCTACATGTTTTATACACATTATATGTCGTATTTACGCATTTTCTGGAACTAACCTATTAACAAGATGCCGAAGAGCCGATTGCTTGTTTTTCGCTGTTTTTGGTTTCGAAATCCTAGTAACGAAATATTCTCGGAATTGGACGAAATCAACGCCCAGGGTCCTATTTTTGCACGAAGCTTCCAGAAGACCGAAGAGGAGACGAAGTGGGGCCACGAGGTGGGGACACACCATGGCGGCGCAGCCCAAGCCCTGGCCGCGCCGCCCTAGTGTGTGGGGCCCCCGTGACGCCCTTTGACCTACCCTTTCGCCTACTTAAAGCCTCCGTCGCGAAACCCCCAGTACCGGGAGCCACGATACGGAAAACCTTCCAGAGACGCCGCCGCCGCGAATCCCATCTCGGGGGATTCAGGAGATCGCCTCCGGCACCCTCGCCGGAGAGGGGAATCATCTCCCGGAGGACTCTTCATCGCCATGATCGCCTCCGGAGTGAAGAGTGAGTAGTTCACCCCCGGACTATGGGTCCATAGCAGTAGCTAGATGGTCGTCTTCTCCTTATGTGCTTCATTGTTGGATCTTGTGAGCTGCCTAACATGATCAAGATCATCTATCTCGTAATACTATATGTTGTGTTTGTCGGGATCCGATGGATAGAGAATACTATGTTATGGTGATTATCAATCTATTATTTATGTGTTGTTTATGATCTTGCATGCTCTCCGTTATTAGTAGAGGCTCGGCCAAGTTTTTGCTCTTAACTCCAAGAGGGAGTATTTATGCTCGATAGTGGGTTCATGCCTCCATTGATACCCGGGACGAGTGACGAAAGTTCTAAGGTTGTGGATGTGTCGTTGCCACTAGGGATAAAACATTGATGCTATGTCTAAGGATGTAGTTGTTGATTACATTACGCACCATACTTAATGCAATTGTCCGTTGCTTGCAACTTAATACTCGGAAGGGGTTCGGATGATAACCTCGAAGGTGGACTTTTTAGGCATAGATGCAGTTGGATGGCGGTCTATGTACTTTGTCGTAATGCCCTGATTAAATCTCACTATATTTATCATATCATGTATATGCATTGTTATGCCCTTTTCTATTTGTCAATTGCCCGACTGTAATTTGTTCACCCAACATGCTTTACTCTTATGGGAGAGACACCTCTAGTGAACTGTGGACCCCGGTCCTATTCTTTACATCTGAAATACAATCTATCGCAATACTTGTTTTACTCGTTTTCTTCGCAAACAATCATCTTCCACACAATACGGTTAATCCTTTGTTACAACAAGCCGGTGAGATTGACAACCTCACTCGTTTCGTTGGGGCAAAGTACTTTGGTTGTGTTGTGCAGGTTCCACGTTGGCGCCGGAATCCCCGGTGTTGCGCCGCATCATATTTCGCCACCATCAACCTTCAACGTGCTTCTTGACTCCTACTGGTCCGATTAAACCTTGGTTTCTTACTGAGGGAAACTTGCCACTGTGCGCATCATACCTTCCTCTTGGGGTTCCCAACGGACGTGTACATCTACGCGCATCATACCTTCGGGAGGTGTACTTGTACCTGCAAACGCCGTCTCCATGACTCCAACTCCTGCCATGGCCATGTTATACAATGCCTCTCTTGGATCTCCAGCAGCTGGCCTACTTGCCAGTATGTATGCCTGTGTCGCCATATATCCCGCTTCCGGTGTTTTAGGGATAATGTTCCCTCTCGTGTCTGTTGACATGAAAGACATGTCGAGGTTTTGGATCAGATGCTCCCTCTCGCCTTCAGGTATGTTCTGCATCCGAGATCTTCCCCTGTTGTGGGCGTCTCTGTGATTATCTCCCGAAGTTCCTGATTGTCGACTCAACTCAGCTCTTCGCCTGCTTGACGCGGAAGCGGCGGCTCTCCTCTTTTCAAGTTCAATTCTCTGTTTTTCGAGTTCTCGTCCAGCACGGGCGAGTTTATATTGATACGCTTGCAACTCTTTAGCTGTGGCAGTCGTATTCATCGGCTCCGTGCCATTCATGGCTCTTGCTGCTCTGTCTCAGGCTGCTTGCGGAAGTTGCACCATCTGTCGCGTTGCGGGCCCGATGTATTTGGTGTCCAAACCTTGTATAAGGTCAGCGGGATCGACGTATGGATTTCCCACATCATCGAAAGCCTCCGACATTTCTGCCTCCGGTCGACTTGACTCTCCAATCACATAAACTTGATGATATTTTGAAGTTTGATTTTTATCGGGGTCGGTGACACCATCGTATAGATCGGGGTCGGTGACACCGTCGTATAGATCAGCGAGGACCTCCCGAACATAAGTAGATCTGTCGATGAAATCGAAAGTGTCTGAGTCGCTGTTTATATTTGAGTCCGCAGACGACCCGAAGGACATGTTACTGAAGATCTTGACGAGTTTTCCGCTTGAAGCGGGCTTGGTGAAGGTTGACGTCGAGATCTCTTCTTCGCCTGACTCGAGCGATGATACCGATCCCGAGGAATCAAAGTCGCCTGCAACCGATCCCGACGAATCCGGTATCGCGAGACGGTGAGATCCCTCCTTCCCGACGCGGAAGTGGAACCTTCCGAACGACATCTCCATGGGCTCCTCTAGATACGCATATGCATCCACACGGGAGGGCGGGTGAGGAACAAAATCGACTAGATCAGTTTCGACTTGTTTACCTCTGTCCATCGCGTTGCTTGCCACCGAAGATGTCGACGATGTTGAACGTGCCATCGAGATCAGCTCCTTGTCACCTCTAGTTCCCACAGACGGTGCCAATTGACAAGGTATCAACTTGTCAATGCCTAAAAGTTGTAGACTAGGGTTTCGAGGAAAGTAGAGGGCAAGTAGATCTCGAAGGTTCCAGCCGGAAAAATACTCGACTGCTAGAAAACTAGGGTTGTGTTGACAATGGAATCGATCCCCTCTTTCTCCCTCGACTCCCCCTTATATAGGAGGCAGAGCCGAGGGTTTCGTGATGTACAAGTTACAAACACCGGGGTACTCTTTGAGCCTGTCCTGTAATAGTTACAAGTCATTATTCCTAATACAACTCTATCTTTCCAAACGCATACTTCATTGGGCTTCCGAGCTTCATATTCTTCGGGTCCTGGGCCTTCAGTAAACCCCGGGTACCATCTTCGGTAGGCCCATTGGGGATGCCTATGTCACTAGGTTACAAAGAGTTCTAGGTCTATTCTTTCCTTGTATTCTTCGTCTTCTCGCCTTGTTCACCAAGAATTCTTCTTAGTAACCGACGTAGCGGCCCACCTGGCCATCGAGTGTCCTCATGGGCCCCTGGTTGGGCCGTAAGAGGTAGTGCAACATTAGTTACCCGAAGGGTAATGCCCACATCACTTACTGTAAGCTCTGTTCTCTTTATTTACTGCAAACATCGCCTTCCACTCGATACATTTAATACTTTGTGTTCAGCGAAACCGGAGAGATTGACTACCTCACTGTAAGTTGGGGCAAAGTATTTTAAATGTGTTGTGTGCATGTTCCACGTTGTTGCTGACGCCTGTAATGCGTCGTGCCAATAGTCAGCCAGCAACACATTCAGAAGTCACGCTTTTCTCCTACTGGTCGATTAGACCTTGGTTTCTTACTGAGGGAAAACTTGCTACTGTGCTCATCATACCTTCCTCTTGGGGTTCCCAAACGGTGTGCAATCTGCGCTCATTTGTGGAAAGATGGAAGGAGACGATTTCTTGACGGGCAAGGCGAGGGGACGTCGATTAAGGAAAGGATAGATTAGACCTTACTTGTAACCTAGTCGAATCCGTGCAGGACTCTCGGGACCAGGCCTCCTATATAAGGCCAGGAGAGGGCCTGCCGGATCCTACCCTCACAACCTACACAATCCCACATACACCAAACTTAGAAACCTTGCGGCCTGGCGAGATCACCACCACACAGTCTATCGGCTGCCCCATTGTAACCTTTTTCGCCAATAATCAAGATCAGACAAGCAGGAGTAAGGGTTTTACCTCATCGAGGGCCCCGAACCTTGGTAAATCTCGCCTCTTGCTCATTTGGTATCCGATGTCTAGTACTAACCTGCAGGATTCCATCAATCCTAAGCCCCTCATGGTGGGCATTGCCGAGGAGCCCCCTCGCCAGCCATCACAAGAGAGCCACCATATTCTTCATCCACACCGGCGGAAAAGAGGCTAACACCTCCCCTTCGCCGTTCCACCTTGTACATGTGTGAACCAGTAGATGCACCTCACATGTAATGCTCTAGGCGGCGAAGTAACCATAGTTGGAGAAGTACCAAGGCAGCGGAGGACCAAGCTCGTCAGAGTTCGTGTCTTCACTGACAAGAATACGGAGGAGCAGTCCGAGACAAGCACAAGGACTGTACATCCCCGAATGACGCGCTACTGACTTTCCGCACCGGCGCGTCTAGCATAAGAAACGTGACCTCTCACCTGAGCCAGATCATCGGCATCGTCACGCCGGAGCTGGTGGAAAAAGTTTTGTTGGTCTTCATGATGTGAACAAGACACCCAAAAGTGGTATCAGAGCTTCAGTTTCTGGTTTTTGGCCCAGTTCGTGCGCATGTGATGCCTAAGGCAGATATATTGGTTAAATCTTCCGATTTTTTTTTGCCTTTTTTTAATCTTGTGATCATCTTGGCTTAACTTGGATCTTGTTTGTGTTGATCAAGCAGTCTTATAGAGATGCAATTGGCAAGGAGTTGCTTACTAGGAATTCTAGCCGGCTACCTACTTTTTATGGGTTTTTGTTGGATTGGCCTACCTACTTTTTATGGGTTTTTGCCGAGCCAGCTTGCTAAATGCTGGGGTAGCCATCCTAAAATCAGATCTACAACGACATGAATTTCCTTCGCTGATGCTCACTCATCTACCAGGGATGAGTGATCAACTGATAAGAAACCTGAGGAAGATAAGGAAGCTTGTGACAACACCTGAAGTGCAGCTTTATATATGGCCTAATCCTCTATCTGAAGCTGTTGTTTGTGTGTATCTCAAAAAAAAAAAAAAAAAAAAAGGCTGTTGTTTGTCTGTGGTCTTTTCGCTTTGCTAGCTCCCTCGTACTGTTGGTCCTATAAAATAATATGTCTAGTTCCTTTCGGTTGATCCAGTTTAAACTCTAGCATTAGGACGGGCGTTTTCCTTTTTCCGTTTGTGTTTTTCGTTTGTACTTAACTGAACATGGTTTCGTTATTCCCCCTGATAATGAAATTTGATCCTTTGTTGGATCGAAATCTGTCAGGGATAAGAAAATGTGTGGTATAACTTTAGGTGACGCGATAGCGACCACGACTATTTCATCTCAAATGGCTCTTTAGCCATGAAAAACATGCTTTTAACCACAAATTTCTGTCGTGGCTAATAAAATATAGCCTAGGGAAGGTTTTTGGCAACACGTCCCTTGCATGCGACAGCTTGAAGAATCCCGCACGCTTTGTTTTTCCCGGAAACGTGTATGGCACTTCGGATCCGTGGCACGGGCCGGCGTGGTCCAGTCCAGCCATCCACGGCCTTTCCTTGTGAACGAGACGGGATCTACCAAATCTAGGCCGAGTGAGAAATCGATGGAGAGTCGGCACGAGTGCCCGGCTCGTCCACACCGCACCAATGGGCAATGGCGCCGGCAACACCAACTAAAATCCCAAAACGCACAGCCTGCTAAATCTGGGGTGAAGGGGACGCACCGAGGCGCGCGCGCGCGACCACCTCGCCGAGATCGACGGGCCGACGCAACCCAAGGGCCCCGACGCGATACAACCAACCAACCAGCGCCCTCGTCCTCCTCGTCGCCGAGCTATCGTGCGGCGAATATTCTAACGGGACGGCATCCGGCATAGCACCCGCCCGGGCCCGGCTCTCTCTCCCGGTCTTCTTTCTTCCCTTCGGCGACGACGATGGCGATGGCGGCGGTGGAGGAGGCGGAGGTGGAGGGCCCGATGCTGGGGGAAGAGGAGGAGGAGGAAGAAAAGAAGGGGAAGCAGGGCAAGAAGGGGAGGCGCTACGGCCTCGTCGAGTACCGGGCGCTGCCGGCCTACATGCGGGACAACGAGTACATCCTGCGCCACTACCGCTGCGAGTGGCCGCTACCGCAGGTGCTCCTCTCCGCCTTCTCCATCCACAACGAGACACTCAACGTCTGGACGTAAGTAATCTCAAACATCTCTCTCTTCCCCCAATTGACTTGATTCTTCCATCCGATTGCTTCTTTTTCTTCTGCCATGCGTGATTATGCCTCAGTCAGATTCCAATTAAATTTTACCGTGCGCTCAGTAGAACAGCGGATTGAATCCCCTAGACATGTAGCCCTCATGGCTGATAGCATTGTATTATCTGTAGCCCGAATCTTGAAACATTGCGCGTTCCAATTCCAATGTATCGTAATTTTTATCTGCAGTTTTATTGCCTCGTTTCTGAGGCGATTCAACCACGCACGCAATCTGTTCAGCTCTGTAAATATGGCTAGAACAGAGAGGCGGCTTCCTGGGAAACAAGAATTGCCCCGCCTGTTTCCATTTGATTTCAGCTCACTGAACCTTAGCTTGAAACTTAAATTAATTCCGATGTAAGAAAAATGTTGACCAAGTTCAGCACTGAAAATGCATTGTGAGGCAGCACAACTCTCAACTTTTTTTTATAATTGGCAGCAACTCTGAACTTCTTTTATAATTGGCAGCAATTCTGAACTTTTTGTTTATAATTGGCAGCAATTCTGAACTTTTTGTTTATAATTGGCAGCAACTCTGAACTTTTTCTTTATAATTGGCAGCAACTCTGAACTTCAAAGCATTTATTCATGTCAGGTAAGAGGGGAAGACCACCAGTTAACTAAGAAGCGCCCTTTCGATGGATCATACGTTAAACTGAACCATGGACTTCAAATCTGTCTTTTTCTTGTCTCTGTTGCGTATTAATCTGTCGAATTGATAGCATTCATTTCGCCAAGGCCCCTTATGTGCATTGTGTACTGTAGTTATTGACATAACAATTCCAGGAAATTATGGCTGGCAAACTTCTGTGTGGTTATTATTTACCGATGATTCAACATAGTATGAATTTTGTAGAATTTTTCAGATCTAATAAACCATCTTTCATGTGTGTATTTCAGGCACTTGATTGGATTCTTCATCTTCCTCGCTTTGACCATATATACCGCAACAAAAGTTCCAAGCGTAGATCTTCAGAGCCTGCAGCATTTACCGGAAATGCTGCGGAATGCTGATCTTCATAAAATTCAGGCAGAGCTTGCGGCATGCCTTCCTTCACTACCTAACTTTTCTGATTTACAAAAGATGACGGGTGACTTGAGGACCTCATGGAATTCTATTGATGTGCTTCCGTCAGTATCTCGCTGGCGTCTCTTGGAGTTACTCTCGAGTTGCTTGCCGCACAGATTTACCCATTCCAATGAAACTAATCTTTCAGTTCTTGTAAGTTGCCAACAAAACATCTATTTTGTTTCATTCTTCACTCATCACCACTAGTACTTTATGCTGGGTTCCAGAAACACAGTGTTAACCTGCTGACAACATCTAATAGGAAATTCTTATCAGAGCTGAACTATTAAATCAAAGCCATTTAGATTTGTATTTTATTCTAGGTATGCCCAATCTGGCTGATTCTGTCTGACTTTTGAGTTTTGACCAAATTAAGACAGTTTAAGCTGACATTGAACAAGATTTGACTTGTAGATGTTATCAGTAAAAAGAATATTAAATTCTGCTAGTTAGTAGTAGGTTACTGGAAAAGAAGTTGCATCAAGAAATTTGCCTGTTCACGAAACAAAGAACCTTTATTTAGTATACATCGTTTGCCCATCTCAAAACTTGCTGTATTTTAGATGCAAGCCACTGTTGTTGGTACTTGGTACACATACGGAGAAGAAATAAAAATATTTTATTTATATCATCAGGGCGTTATGGATTTATGTAAGAACATACCAATGACCCTTTTATGTATATTTCACTGAAATCCATCCAATCCTCATTAGATTGTAATGCATATTGTGTTTTGTAATGCATGACTTATATATACCAGTTGTTTTTAACTGATGTGCTGATAACTTGTGACATAACAAGCATCGATTTTCATCTGTGCAGGAAAACATGAAGGATGACGTAGCAAATTTGCTTGCACCACACTTTATTAGGCCGATCTCTAGGTGGCCGTTCTTTGCATTCTTGGGAGGAGCCATGTTTTGCCTTCTTGCCAGCAGCACATGCCACCTTCTCTCTTGTCACTCTCGCCGCCTTGCATATGTTATGCTCCGGCTTGATTATGCAGGCATTGCTGCTCTTATCGCCACATCCTTCTACCCTCCAGTATACTACTCTTTCATGTGCCACCCTTTCTTTTGCAACCTCTACCTCAGTTGCATAACTATTTTAGGAGTAGCCACTATTGCCTTCTCCTTGCTACCGGTCTTCCAGAACCCTGAGTTCCGAGTCATACGAGCGTGCCTCTTCTTTGGCATGGGAGCATCGGGTGTGATCCCTGTTTTCCACAAGTTGATCCTCTTTTGGGATCAACCGGAGGCATTGCACACTACCGGATATGAAATTTTAATGGGCCTGTTCTATGGGATTGGAGCATTGGTGTACGCAACTCGGGTGCCTGAGCGCTGGATGCCCGGGAAGTTTGACATTGCCGGGCATAGCCACCAGCTCTTCCATGTCTTGGTGGTTGCTGGAGCGTACACTCACTACAATGCAGGGCTGCTGTACCTTCAGTGGAGAGATCAGCGAGGCTGCTAAAAGTTCAACGGTTACAGGTCATGGATAGATTTGTGTGTTTGTATCTCAGTAGCCAGTAGAGGGCTGCTGAACTTGGGCACAAGAACATGCTGTTCCATTGTAAATTGTATAGTACCATGAATATACAACTGAAAGCAGGTATTAAGGTGATTATATTCAGCAACCTTTATTGAAGATTGGTGCTTACGATATTGTCTTGATGCTGTTGAATGACGGTGTGATAAAGGAGCCTTGTAGCAATTGATTCTGGTCACATCCTTGCACATCACACATCAAGACGATGTTGTATCAGAAACCTGTGACCCAGTAGAAGCACGGCGAAGGATTGCGCGCCTGCCTGCTGGACATCAGTCAGTGTGATGATATTTGGAAGGCTGAGATCCTTGAAACCCAAAGATTTTGTTTTTATTTTGCTGGGACAGCCGGTGCACTCATACATAGTGTACAGTGACAGAATTTTTAGCAGAAACATGGCACCCAGAGAAACATTTCCAAGTGTCTGCCTCCTGGCCTGTCATCGATGTGAAATTTGACAGGCAGAGATCGGTGTTCCAAGTGTCTGCCTCCTGGCCTGTCATCGATGTGAAATTTGACAGGCAGAGATCGATGGCACCGGTTGGTTCATTTTTTTCTTCTGGTAGGACAGACAACACTCCTGTTATTTTCCGTGGCACATGCCTCTGTCGCAAAATATCACTCGCATGGATCTTTCTCGGCTCGTCGCCCTGGCCGTGCTCGTGCTCCTGGGCGCCCTCCGGCCGCTCCGTTGCCACTCCGCCGGCGACACCAAGAGCCTGCACCCGGTCGTGCTCGTGCCCGGCTACGCGGCGAACCAGCTCGAGGCGCAGCTGACGGCGGCGTACGAGCCGCCGACGCCTGTCTGCGGCGCGCGGAAGGGGAAAGGGTGGTTCCGGCTGTGGCCGATCAACCACAAGGCGATGGACGACCCGCACCAGGCCACGTGCTTCACGGACCAGATGAGCGTCGTCTACGACGCCGTCGCCGACGACTACGGTAACGCCGCCGGCGTCGTGACCCGGGTCCCGTTCTTCGCCTCCACGCGCGGCTTAATTGGGTGAGTCTGTCCACCACCGTGCACCTGTACACTTCCAAACCCACTCGATCGTTTCAGTTGCTGCTTCCTAGGATAATTTGGGAGCATTGCTGCCTTGCTGGAGCTGGACTGACATGATTGGAGCATCAAATCTGTGCCCAATGACAGGTGGGACCCACTGGTGCGGCAGCTGGAAGCCGTGGGCTACCGGGACGGTGAGAGCCTGTTCGGCGCGCCGTACGACTTCCGCTACTCCGTCGCGCCGCGCGGCCACCCGTCAGCGGAGGGCGCCCGCTACTTCGCCGCCCTCGCGCGCCTCATCGAGAGGGCGAGCTCGCTCAACGAGGGCCGGCCGGTTGTCGTCGTCCCGCACAGCTTCGGCTGCGCGCTCGCGTACCAGTTCCTCCTCGGCCGGCCGCTTGCCTGGCGCCGGCGATACGTCAAGCGCGTCATCTTCGTCGCTGCTGCGCTCGGCGGCTTCGTGGAGGGGATGGACATTCTTGCCGCGGGCATGGACCTCGGACTGCCGAACCTCGCGCGGCCGTGCAGGATCCGCCTGGGGCGGAACCAGCAGAGCGCGCTCTGGCGCCTGCCCACGCCGATGGTGTTCGGTGACCGGCCGCTGGTGGTGGCCAACAACACGACGTATACGGCATACAACATCGTGGACTTCCTCGAGGCCATCGGCTTCCCGGAGGGAGTCCGGCCATACGTGACGCGGGTGCTGCCGATGTGGGAGGCGCTCCCGGCGCCGATGGTGCCGGTGACCAGCATCATAGGAGTAGGCGTCAGCACGCCGGAGACATTCGTGTATGGGGAAGACGGGTTCGTGGGCGCCCCGGAGGTGGTGTACGGGGACGGCGATGGCGACATAAACATGGTGAGCCTGGAGGCGATCGAGAAGGAGTGGTCTGGGGTGGAGGGCCAGGTTTTGAAGGTGCTCAGGTTGCCCGGTGTTCATCACAGTGACTTCTTCAGCGTTGGTTTTGTTCTCAAGAAAGTGCTTGATGAAATACTCAGCGCCAGTAGACCTACAAAACTCTGTCCGAGGATTGAAGTGCAGACCGATATGCAGGTCCCGGTTGGAGAGAAGAGATTGAGAGTGCAAGTTCTTTAATGCTTTGAGCGATGTTACTTGTGGAAATTTGTCACGAGTGAAGCTGTGACACCTTAGAGGTCGTTTGGTATCCATCATTTGGGCCTGGAATCCTGGAATTCATTTTGGAATTCTATAGGTGGGCTGTTTGGTTGCCACAGAATTGTGCTGTCATTTCATTTAGGAATTCCAGCAAAATGACTCCATGGGTAAACATGATTCCAAGCTGAAACCTGTCATTTGCAATTCTCTATGGAAGCCTCTACACATTCAATATTGAATTCTGCTTGTCATTTGCAATTCCTGTGGCAACCAAACAAGTGTATATTTCTGAAATTACAATGTAAATGAAATGAATACATGTATTCATTTTAAAATGCTACAAACGAAATGAAAGCCTGGCTTCCAAACGACCTCTTAGACTAGTCACAATGCATAGTATCATATAGAAGTATCATGCGTATGATACTACTACATGTTACTATCTCCATAATGCATGGTATCATATACTAGTATCATAGTCTTCATATATTAATTATTTTGTAGAATCTCAATGCAAATATATGTACAAGATTTACTTGACATTAATTTTTCTAATAGTATGCGCTATGATACAGTATCTACCTATGATACTAGTATCCTCTCTCTCATCCTTAATTGCACTGCCACATTAGCATTTTGCATGCATAAAATGCATGATACTACCTATGATACTCCCATTGTGGGTAGTCTTAGGCATGAGTTGGTGCGCGCGCGCGCCTGACGGGGTGGGCCTTGGTGCCAGGCTGTGCGAGGAGTTGGGATGGAGTAACCACCCGAATGTACTCAGGTCTAACATGGAAAACCCAAATTCTCCTGTCTCTTGTTCATCGTCCTCTATTATTCTTCTCTTCCAAGTCCGGCATATATCGGAGTCTCACACCGGCAATCACAACGGCAAGGGGGCGTAACATTTGGTATCAGATTTGTGTTTCGTTTCCACGGGGCTAGGGTTCAGTGGGATTCCCCAATTTTCTGACCTTGAGCTGTAGAATCCCGGCAAACAGCAGAGGTTGAGTGCTTGATCCCCTCGATCCGCGCTCGATTCTCGTCAGTCCGGTAGCTGGTTTGCTCGGTTCGGAGAGGAGTCACCATGGCGCCACCCAAGCCATCTCCGCAGACCCAATACGTGCTCGACGCGATGGGCGAGGCCGCAGCAACCACCGTGTAATATCCCAGGTTTAGAGGCAACAAAATGAGAGAACACCAAAGTGTGCATTGCATTCATGCATAGAAAATCCGGGGAATTTTCGCGCTTTCAAATAAAACTTACCACGATCATCGAAGTTTTCACTTGACTTGCTCGGAATTGAAGTATATCATCAAGTCAAGCGCTATAAACTTCATCGTGATCTTTGCTAAAACCTTATTTTGGGTAGAGAGGATTTGATCTATGGATTAGATCAAATGGAATTAGATTTACAACAACAAATTCTTTAAGAATCAAACTCTAACTTATTAACACTTAAAAGTTAGCAACTACCTTTGTGTGTAATTTAATTCACTTATAAATAAGTTAAACCACAGGGTCTAAAGTGCATAAAGGCCACACATTCTTATTTAAATCATAACTTATTAAATACATTGAATATCATAAAACTAAATCCGTTTACATTACGAATTATAGTCCAAACTATTTGTATAAAATTAACTATGAGTATTTTGAAACTCATATGATCATGCCTTGGTGAAATCAAATCCAACTATCCAAATTTGAGGAATAACCCTCAACTTTGACCTTTTCACCAATATTATAATATAAATCCAATCAAATATAATATAGTGACTCATCAACAATAATAAAACCATCCACAAGATATCTAGTGACAAATGCCACTTGGCTATCCAAGAATAAATCATATGAGAGGATAATGATCTTGCCACATAGGATGAAAATATCTACATGACTTGCTTTCCAAGCTTTGCCACCTCATGCTCAAAGGATTGTTATGGATGAGGGCATGACAACCAAGCACCTTACTCATCAAACCAACATAAGAGTCACCACCTAGGTGTCATGATACTAGAGCTTTCCCAAGCCTATAAATAGAGCCACATCCCTTCATCCATTTGATCCTCAAGTACCATCATACATGGGAACAAACACATAGAGCCACTCCATGTGAATTAGCTAGAATCAAGATGAAGAAGCTAGGAGGTGGAGGCATACCACAAGATGCGGGTTTATCAGATTTCCTGAAGAACAAGCTACATAAGATTGCAAGGTAGAATTCCTAGGCAAACCATATATTTAGAGGATCATATCATCATCTCTTGAGTAGGATCTTAGGATATTCCAAGACATTGAGAAGTGAGAGAAGTTATAATACTAATCATAGCCATGTTCATACAAGAATACTAGAGTAGTACTAATCTTAGTTGTTCAAGTCAATATTTAATCTTGGAGGTGAGAACCCTATTCCAATAGCAAAACCTTAGGAAACCAAATCCATAATCATCACAACTTGGTACTAATTATAAACCCTAAGAATCTAGGATGAGTGTGATGAGAGGAATAATCCTAGTCAATTAAACATAACCTAACTATTGCTCACACCCTAAACCTAGTGGTGTATCATATTGGTGATCACTACTAAAACCCTAGACCACCTTTAAATACCAATCCAAGTATTCCTTTGGATTATAAGTAGAACCCTGCCATGCCTCATGCCTGTTTATATTCAATTTAGTGAAGAATATGCAAAACCCTAAACCATTTCATATGGGATCCACTCCACATAAAATCATAAGTCCTAACTTGTGTATCATAGATCACAAGTATAAGCCAAGCCATACATACTTTAGAACTAAATGCCATTTGGTAAGTAAAGTGAAACCAATATCCAAATCATCTTCTTAAAACTTAAGAACTATCATTCACATAAAATCATGAACCAATTCCATTTCCTTTACCATTTGTTAAACCCTAGCCATAATTAAATTATATGTGAATGATCACTATGGTTAAGCACTAGAAAAATAAAATGTGTTCACCATGCACATGTTCTAAATTTCAAATCATTTAAATAGATCTGGTTCCTAAATTAAAAAGGGAATTGAAATAAATAACTAAACCATTTATATTTTACTCAAGCCTCACAAGATATTAATTAAATCCTAAACTAAATATTTGTTTAAATAACAAGATTATACAGTGAGCATGGTTATCAAGTTATACTGATATTCAAATGTTTAAGAACCTACAAAACAAAATAGAATTCAAATTTGAATTCAAATAACAAATTCAAAACAGAAAATAAAAACAGAAAATAGAAAAGAGATAAAAAGAAAAGGGGGCTTACCTGGTCGTGCAGCCCAGCAGCTGAGCCCAGGACCAACCCACCACCACAGCCCAGGTGCAGCCCAGCCCGAACCAAATACCGTTTCGGCTGCTTTAAAAATCGTGCGAGGATATATCGTCGTCGTCTTCCTCTACGGCGTCGACAGCACGCCTGCGCCAGTAGGCCACGACCACGACGGCGATAAGGATGCCCTGGACGTCGTCAGAAATCTCAGAACCGCGCCCAAATCCTCTCGCGTCCGAGCCTATCCAAAAACATCTCGATTCGTGCTCATTTGCAGTACCAATGACACCGCCACATCTCGGCCGTCGCCGACGGTGAACTTACCAATTCGACCTCGCCGAGCTCTATAAATATGCCGGGAGATTCTCCAGGAAACCCTAGAACCTCGCCGCCCATCCATTCTCTCTCGGTCGTCCTCTATCTCTCGCATTCTTCCATTCTCCGTCGCCGGCGTCGATCAAGAACACGGCGGTAGGAGCCACTTCAGCCTCCGGCGTGTGGACGAGGAGGTGCGCCTTGGCGTATAGATCATCTGGGAGCAAGCAGGCCTCAAGGGGAGCTCAGAGCAGGGCGAATTTGATCGTTCCTTTCTCAGTACGTCGCCGGGAATGGCGAATTCGTCACCGTCTCCGTCGACAATCGCCGGAGATGATCGCACCTTGAGCTTCAAGGTGAGCTTGCGCTTCTTCCGAGCTACCTATCGCATCATAGCTCGTCTCTATCTCGATTTCGATACCTCGCCGGAGAGCACCGCCGCGGGCCATTGTTTCCGATGAAGTTCCGGGCACTAATAGTAGATTCCGCCACCACCAGAGTGTTCCTCGTCTTCTTCTCGTTCGATTGATACAAACCGCGCATCCGGGGGTGCCTTGTAGCGGCGGCGCCGTCTTCGTCTGACCGCCGGCGTCAAGCCGCCGGTAGAGGTGACGTGGCCGTGGGCTCCCCGCACATGTTGACTTGGTCGTTGCCCGCGTGGCAATGGACCCAGTCATCGACCCCACGAGTCAGTGAGTGGGGGTAGGGTTAGCTCGGTATGTTTAGTATTTTCATTTAATTTCAAATTCCAGTAAAATACTGAAACTTGGCAAAATTTTATAAAATCCATTTCAATTCAGAAAAATATAAATAATATATCAAAATGTTCACAAAAATAAAACCTATTCAAATAAAATATAAAACAAAAATGTGTGTCAAAATAAAAATTCACTTATTTTTAACCTTATTAATTATGCCATTTCAATTATTTAACATACAATTTGAATTCAATAATTAATGAAGTTTCAAAATTAAATTTTAACTATTCAGTAACTAAGTAAAATGTTTGGATTAATTTTATTTACCATATTTGCATTAGCTTAATTATTAGTGGTAATTCATAAACCCTAATTAAAAATCACTCAAGAAAATATTATAAGCTAATATTATTTTGGTAAATCAAAACTTATTTACTTAAACATCTTTAGATAACAAGTTAATTATTTTAAACCCTAATAACAATTATTAAACTCTGATTCTTAATTAAACTAAAATAGGAGTTATTCTAATTATTAAGTCTTGTGTAGATTAATAAGATGCCAAACCATTACTAATTATGCTTCAAAGTAATTAGTTACCACACTTATATTTCCAATCATCATTTTAGGAGTTGTACCATAATTTAGAAACCCTAGTTTTAATTTAAGTAAGACATTGATCTCATTATTTCATGTGTTCATCCATAGTAGTTGCAAACCTAAAACCCTAAGGATTTAGCCCATGTGATCATATCCACTTCACCTATACATATAGAACCCTAATTAGCAACAATTGAGTACATGCTTAGAGTCCACTAGCATAAAACCAAGTCACATGAGATTATCATTTCATGTTCCTATTCTTAATTAAAACCTATATGATCCACTAATGTCACCTAGGTAGAAACCCTAACTTGTTAATTGAATTAGTACATTGATCACAACTCTTATATACCATACCATTAAGATCAACCTCAATCATTAAACCCTAGTAGAACCATAATGATAAACCCTAGTATCAACTTTGTGTAGCAAATCATATCACATGTTCCTATCCAACTAAACCTTACTTAGGAAATGATAAACCACTTAGCTTAGAAACTATTAGAGATTATTGGTAAAGCCAATATGAAGTCATAGTAAACCCTAACTCATAGCAACACCTTGATAACCATCCTTTGATATGATGCTTAGGAGAAACCATAGTAATAAACCTACTAATACTTGCTACATGTAGATCACTTCTACTTAAGCACCAACCAGTCCTATTAGTAAACCCTAATAGCACTTAGCTCCTATTTAAAGTAGTTCATATTCTTATTTAACCTGTTCTTCAAAAGTTATTCTTTTGAAGTACAAATGTCAATCAAACCTTAGAAGCCCTAATCCTTCTTTCAAATACTTATTATTTCTTAATTAACATGTTCTTCAAAAGTTATTCTTTCAAAGTATAGTAAAGGTAACCATCAACAATGTTCTGTAGAACGTAAAATTGACAACTGTTCTTTACATACTATTCCACCACTATTCTTTATGTGTATAATTGTTATGATGTCTTATATCACTTGATTATGATGCTAATATAACCAAACCCTAATAAGAACCTTGTTTGAGAACCATTCTAAAAGTGCAACCAACCCTAAAGAAATCTTTACAACTCATCCATCCTAAATCATCGAGGTTAGGTTACGCTCGGGACGATTGCATCTCATATTATGCATTATAGCATCTTTGCCAGTTCTTTAAACATTGTCCTTACCGGACGATGATGGTATTTCAGCATTTGGAGTTATCACGTATCGAAGCTTTTGCCCGCATAATCTTGCGAGTCAAGAAAGGCAAGTTCATCGCTTGCTCATGTCATTTGATTATTTTTATCAAATTATATGCAAAGTACTATACTTATCACTCATGCATTGAAAAGCAAAGTATTATTTTACAATTATGAATATGACTATGTGGTGGGCAATGGAACCATGGTATGTGTTGATATGGTGGAGGTTCCATTGCAATGGGTTATATCACCCTAGGATTAAATTACCAATGCCGTCCGGTGATTCTAGCGCCGTACATATCGCGTTGACCATAAGATCTATAATGGCTCGCGGGAAGTCAGCTGTATCTTTTCCCTTACGCACGCCAACGGATCGGAGAGACGGTGGGGTGCTTGGAGGCACTGCCGCAATAGGTTGGGAAATCCTTTTAAATCCCCATCCATTGGTGATGTTAATCTCTTCCGATCTATGAAGGATTGTCCGGAGTACACCATGAGTAAAGCCGTATTATCGGGAAGTCTACTGGAGGTGTAGGGTCGGACAAAAGGGTGGGTTTGCAGTCGCGGAGAAGGCGGTGTGGACTTGGATCTTACACCTGGCCTCACACCAAAGGAAGTGTGGACGGGAAAGTATACGCCTGGTTGGCAACAAGGATAAGGTCTCTTATGGGAAAAGTAACGCACCTCTGCAGAGGATACTGAATTGTGACTGTCACTCCCTGTTCCGGGAAGGGAACTGCGAACGCGGCGAGAAAGGAACTCCACGAAGTTCGGTCAACTCGTGAAGACCGACGGGCATAGTTTTCGGAATAAAATAAACCTTTTGAAGAAATGATTATGAAAACCTGCATTGGCCTATGACTTTCTCGGTCTATGGGCTGTAGCTAGTGCATGATACATCTATTTCCTAATATGAACTTGCTTGAGTACGCTCGTACTCATTCTATCTCGTTTGAACCCCTTCTTAGAGCAAGGCACCGAAGGAGAAACTACCGTGGAACTCGAAGACAAAGGAGTCAACTGCAACGAGATGAAGAATCCAATCAAAGAAGTCAATGGAGTCAACTTCTACATCAGCTATAATGGAAACCTAGACTAGTAATAGAAGGGAACCTTGCCCTAATCATAGCACCTAAGTAGCTAGATTTCTATAGCAAGCCAAGTAGCTCTTGAACTTGAGTTAGCAATAAGATAGACTACGAGTCGTTCTTCCGGAGCTTTATTTGAATTTTTACCTCACCTGTAAAGTAGGAGGTCTGTGTGGATCTTATGTAAACAGTTCGTGTGTACTTCTATAGACATACCTTGGACTCGCATATGTTTCGTTGTACCACTCGAGAGATGTAATATGGGTGGAACGGTGTTTCACTTGTGTTATGTCAACGACTTGTGTACTACACCATGCGGTGGTACGCTGGGTCATCACAGCTGGTATCAGAGCAAATGCTTTGACCCTAGGATTAAAACCCTTTAAAGGAGACCTATAGGTTTGGTAGTGTCTATAGGAAGTTGTCTTAGTTAAACCAACTATTATTTTGACTTGAGATGGGTATTCCCTTGAGAATAATCCTGACACACTTGAGTCAAGCTTTCTTATCTATATTTCTTAAATAAGGTTAATTAGTTATCTTGCTTCATTCCAAATAATTAGAACACCATTGAAGCTTAAGATAATGGGTGGTAGTAGACCACGATTGGTATACAATACATGGTAGTCCAAAGAGAGGATACAACCATAAGGAAGATATCCTATTGGAAGAAGTATACCAATGCAAGTTATAGTTAAGTAAGAGTCATTAAAAATGTCAAATGACTCGATGTTCGGTAAGGGAGATAAGTTATACAAGATAGTATATAGCTATGATGAGTCAATCATGGGAGGTAAGGAAGAGTGATAGGAGTTGCATGAGTCTACTTTCAATAATAAACTAGGTTATCATGTATGATTCACTTGAGAGTCATGATATGATGGAGTAGAACATCATAAGTACGATAACAAAAGAATGATAAGGAGTAAGGATTTAGGGAATAGTTCGAAAGCTTAGGCCTTAAAATCCTGGAAACTGTACCAAGTATGTTAGAATCATAGTCCTTAATTTAAAGAAGGCTTATTTAGAGCATATCACATAGAGAAATCCTAGAGTTATAGGTGGTATATTCTAAACAATCATGTGTTTAGAGTAGACATGTTAGAACTAATTGTATTATAGGAAGTAGTCCTCAATCGCACATATATATGGTATACTATTTTTATAGTACTTCCAAAGAAAACTAGGTTAACTCCAACTATCCCAGGTCATTTTGTTTCAAGTTTGTCTTATTGCAAATGTGCAATTAAGATAAATGTTGAGACCAATAGTAGAAATTCACGTATTCGTGCTAAGTACCACAACCTAAACATATCTTATGTGGTGTTATATACTACACATCTGATCCTGATGTTTAGGGATGTCTTACCCAACTATTATATTCAGGTATATAAGGATGTGTATTATAAGCACAAAGCCGGATTTTCTTGGATTTTATTGGATTTTCATTGATTGACTAGATCCATACATGAAGTTTGACTTTGATATGCAAATGCATGTTGCAATATCAAGCTCTTACTTGATGTTATAGGTCTAGAGGGTAAAGGTATTCGTGTAAGGAAGTGACGAATTCTGAAGATTTTTGAAGATAAGATGAAGGTTCACTTGAAGAAGGAAGTAAAATTGTGGGAAGCAACCACAATACTCTAAAGGAAGGACTAATCAAAACTCACTTCTATCCTTAAACAAGGAGTACTTCAACATGGAAGTATCATGGAAGTGAGAAAAATAGAGAATATGGAGCAGTAGAAGTGGAGCCATATTCCTTATGGAAGAAGGGAATGCAAGTGAAGTCACTTACAATACTATTTTCATAGTGTCCACAAGTGGTTTTCTTGCAAAACAAACCCTAGAAGAAGGAAAAATAACCAAGTAAATTCGCAGCTGGTATCATAAGACCGCAGCTGATATAGGATAACCATGAAGAGAAAGAAGGTGAAGTGAGGTATATCTTAACTAAAACTATGTAAGTAGCCACAGCTGGTAGGTAGATATTGCCTAAAACCATAATATAGCCACAGCTGGTATCCAATAAGCCACATCTGGTACTAGGTAGTCTGCAGCTGGTACCAGATAGCCCACAGCCTGAACATTTCTTTATCCTAAAAGAAAAGGGGATTCCGCAGCTAGTATTTCATAGCTGGTATTCCATAGCTGGTAAATATTTAGTCAGAGGATTCATAATGGATACCCACAACTGTGTGGATACACCACAAAGAATTCTTGATGAGACTTTCGAAAGGTACAAAATATAAACCAGGCCTAAACCAACTACATAACCTTGGAGTTAATGATTAGACGAAACGAAGTTGGAAGATCATTAGTAAACTCCAAGGGGGAGAGGAAGGCTGAAGGAGAAGTATTAGGATATTATTTGGAGTATGATAGACGGAGAAAAAGGTCTGAACTGAGAAGAAGTCCGATCTTATATTTATAAGGTTGTTGGGAGGTACCCATCTAAAGGTACTCTCAAGAGATTGTCAGACCAAAAGCCGAGGTTCATAGCTCGAGGAAGTAAGGGTTAGACCTTAACTTGAGTGGGTAATTTTAATTACTCGAAACCAAGAGAACTTAAGTAAGTCTTCGATAATGAAGTTGGAGGAAGAAGATATCGGAGAACAATCAAAGCCTAAGAAGATACTATACGAAGGAGTTTGACCATACCAAAACTAATGATTATTAGAAAGATTCCTTTCATGGAACCTAAAGAAACCAAAAGGAAGATAACTAGTATAAACTAGAAGCCATGATGGGATGGACTAAATGAGTCTAATCCATTCGTATGACTAAACAACTAGGACCATGCCTATTGTAAATACCTTACCAAGTACCATTACTTTAGTTATGGTAGTAAGGGAAAACAATACCTTACTTTAAACAAATCCTTTAGAATTAGGTTTGGACATCGCAATTGGTACACCATAGTGCCATATTACATCGCAGTATGGATTACCGCAATTGGTAGAACTAAGTTTTAAGTACCTAAATAGGAAGATGTCACCATAGCCATTAGTAAAGTCCATTAACTCAATAAGATGTCCTAATCCAAGAATCTTTGGAGAGTAAGCCTATAAGCTTAGAGTGTTGGAAGAAATCATAGAATTGAAGAAAGTATCAGTGCCAGACATTAGAAGACTCCATGAAGGATCTAGACAAGGGATATATTCAAATATATATAGTGTGATCACCATGGAGTTGAAGGATGGTGATCTGTTCAAGTCAGTTCCACGTTCCGAAACATGAGAGCGTTCGAACTTCGGGACGAAGTTCAGTTTAAGGGGAGAGGCTGTAATATCCCAGGTTTAGAGGCAACAAAATGAGAGAACACCAAAGTGTGCATTGCATTCATGCATAGAAAATCCGGGGAATTTTCGCGCTTTCAAATAAAACTTACCACGATCATCGAAGTTTTCACTTGACTTGCTCGGAATTGAAGTATATCATCAAGTCAAGCGCTATAAACTTCACTCGTGATCTTTGCTAAAACCTTATTTTGGGTAGAGAGGATTTGATCTATGGATTAGATCAAATGGAATTAGATTTACAACAACACATTCTCTAAGAATCAAACCCTAACTTAATAACATTTAAAAGTTAGCAACTACCTTTGTGTGTAATTTAATTCACTTTTAAATAAGGTAAACCACAAGGTCTAAAGTGCATAAAGGCCACACATTCTTATTTAAATCATAACTTATTAAATACATTGAATATCATAAAACTAAATCCGTTTACATTACGAATTATAGTCCAAACTATTTGTATAAAATTAACTATGAGTATTTTGAAACTCATATGATCATGCCTTGGTGAAATCAAATCCAACTATCCAAATTTGAGGAATAACCCTCAACTTTGACCTTTTCACCAATATTATAATATAAATCCAATCAAATATAATATAGTGACTCATCAACAATAATAAAACCATCCACAAGATATCTAGTGACAAATGCCACTTGGCTATCCAAGAATAAATCATATGAGAGGATAATGATCTTGCCACATAGGATGAAAATATCTACATGACTTGCTTTCCAAGCTTTGCCACCTCATGCTCAAAGGATTGTTATGGATGAGGGCATGACAACCAAGCACCTTACTCATCAAACCAACATAAGAGTCACCACCTAGGTGTCATGATACTAGAGCTTTCCCAAGCCTATAAATAGAGCCACATCCCTTCATCCATTTGATCCTCAAGTACCATCATACATGGGAACAAACACATAGAGCCACTCCATGTGAATTAGCTAGAATCAAGATGAAGAAGCTAGGAGGTGGAGGCATACCACAAGATGCAGGTTTATCAGATTTCCTGAAGAACAAGCTACATAAGATTGCAAGGTAGAATTCCTAGGCAAACCATATATTTAGAGGATCATATCATCATCTCTTGAGTAGGATCTTAGGATATTCCAAGACATTGAGAAGTGAGAGAAGTTATAATACTAATCATAGCCATGTTCATACAAGAATACTAGAGTAGTACTAATCTTAGTTGTTCAAGTCAATATTTAATCTTGGAGGTGAGAACCCTATTCCAATAGCAAAACCTTAGGAAACCAAATCCATAATCATCACAACTTGGTACTAATTATAAACCCTAAGAATCTAGGATGAGTGTGATGAGAGGAATAATCCTAGTCAATTAAACATAACCTAACTATTGCTCACACCCTAAACCTAGTGGTGTATCATATTGGTGATCACTACTAAAACCCTAGACCACCTTTAAATACCAATCCAAGTATTCCTTTGGATTATAAGTAGAACCCTGCCATGCCTCATGCCTATTTATATTCAATTTAGTGAAGAATATGCAAAACCCTAAACCATTTCATATGGGATCCACTCCACATAAAATCATAAGTCCTAACTTGTGTATCATAGATCACAAGTATAAGCCAAGCCATACATACTTTAGAACTAAATGCCATTTGGTAAGTAAAGTGAAACCAATATCCAAATCATCTTCTTAAAACTTAAGAACTATCATTCACATAAAATCATGAACCAATTCCATTTCCTTTACCATTTGTTAAACCCTAGCCATAATTAAATTATATGTGAATGATCACTATGGTTAAGCACTAGAAAAATAAAATGTGTTCACCATGCACATGTTCTAAATTTCAAATCATTTAAATAGATCTGGTTCCTAAATTAAAAAGGGAATTGAAATAAATAACTAAACCATTTATATTTTACTCAAGCCTCACAAGATATTAATTAAATCCTAAACTAAATATTTGTTTAAATAACAAGATTATACAAGTGAGCATGGTTATCAAGTTATACTGATATTCAAATGTTTAAGAACCTACAAAACAAAATAGAATTCAAATTTGAATTCAAATAACAAATTCAAAACAGTAAAATAAAAACAGTAAAATAGAAAAGAGATAAAAAGAAAAGTGGGCTTACCTGGTCGTGCAGCCCAGCAGCTGAGCCCAGGACCAACCCACCACCACAGCCCAGGTGCAGCCCAGCTCGAACCAAATACCGTTTCGGCTGCTTTAAAAATCGTGCGAGGATATATCGTCGTCGTCTTCCTCTACGGCGTCGACAAAGCACGCCCGCGCCGAGAGGCCACGACCACGACGGCGATAAGGATGCCCCGGACGTCGTCGAAATCTCGGAACCGCGCCCAAATCCTCTCGCGTCCGAGCCTATCCAAAAACATCTCGATTCGTGCTCATTTGCGGTACCAATGACACCGCCACATCTCGGCCGTCGCCGACGGTGAACTTACCAATTCGACCTCGCCGAGCTCTATAAATATGCCTGGAGATTCTCCAGGAAACCCTAGAACCTCGCCGCCCATCCATTCTCTCTCAGTCGTCCTCTATCTCTCGCATTCTTCCATTCTCTGTCGCCGGCGTCGATCAAGAACACGGCGGTAGGAGCCACTTCAGCCTCCGGCGTGTGGACGAGGAGGTGCGCCTTGGCGTATAGATCATCTGGGAGCAAGCAGGCCTCAAGGGGAGCTCAGAGCAGGGCGAATTTGATCGTTCCTTTCTCAGTACGTCGCCGGGAATGGCGAATTCGTCACCGTCTCCGTCGACAATCGCCGGAGATGATCGCACCTTGAGCTTCAAGGTGAGCTTGCGCTTCTTCCGAGCTACCTATCGCATCATAGCTCTGTCTCTATCTCGATTTCGATACCTCGCCGGAGAGCACCGCCGCGGGCCATTGTTTCCGATGAAGTTCCGGGCACTAATAGTAGATTCCGCCACCACCAGAGTGTTCCTCGTCTTCTTCTCGTTCGATTGATACAAACCGCGCATCCGGGGTGCCTTGTAGCGGCGGCGCCGTCTTCGTCGACCGCCGGCGTCAAGCCGCCGGTAGAGGTGACGTGGCCGTGGGCTCCCGCACATGTTGACTTGGTCGTTGCCCGCGTGGCAATGGACCCAGTCATCGACCCCACGAGTCAGTGAGTGGGGGTAGGGTTAGCTCGGTATGTTTAGTATTTTCATTTAATTTCAAATTCCAGTAAAATACTGAAACTTGGCAAAATTTTATAAAATCCATTTCAATTCAGAAAAATATAAATAATATATCAAAATGTTCACAAAAATAAAACCTATTCAAATAAAATATAAAACAAAAATGTGTGTCAAAATAAAAATTCACTTATTTTTAACCTTATTAATTATGCCATTTCAATTATTTAACATACAATTTGAATTCAATAATTAATGAAGTTTCAAAATTAAATTTTAACTATTCAGTAACTAAGTAAAATGTTTGGATTAATTTTATTTACCATATTTGCATTAGCTTAATTATTAGTGGTAATTCATAAACCCTAATTAAAAATCACTCAAGAAAATATTATAAGCTAATATTATTTTGGTAAATCAAAACTTATTTACTTAAACATCTTTAGATAACAAGTTAATTATTTTAAACCCTAATAACAATTATTAAACTCTGATTCTTAATTAAACTAAAATAGGAGTTATTCTAATTATTAAGTCTTGTGTAGATTAATAAGATGCCAAACCATTACTAATTATGCTTCAAAGTAATTAGTTACCACACTTATATTTCCAATCATCATTTTAGGAGTTGTACCATAATTTAGAAACCCTAGTTTTAATTTAAGTAAGACATTGATCTCATTATTTCATGTGTTCATCCATAGTAGTTGCAAACCTAAAACCCTAAGGATTTAGCCCATGTGATCATATCCACTTCACCTATACATATAGAACCCTAATTAGCAACAATTGAGTACATGCTTAGAGTCCACTAGCATAAAACCAAGTCACATGAGATTATCATTTCATGTTCCTATTCTTAATTAAAACCTATATGATCCACTAATGTCACCTAGGTAGAAACCCTAACTTGTTAATTGAATTAGTACATTGATCACAACTCTTATATACCATACCATTAAGATCAACCTCAATCATTAAACCCTAGTAGAACCATAATGATAAACCCTAGTATCAACTTTGTGTAGCAAATCATATCACATGTTCCTATCCAACTAAACCTTACTTAGGAAATGATAAACCACTTAGCTTAGAAACTATTAGAGATTATTGGTAAAGCCAATATGAAGTCATAGTAAACCCTAACTCATAGCAACACCTTGATAACCATCCTTTGATATGATGCTTAGGAGAAACCATAGTAATAAACCTACTAATACTTGCTACATGTAGATCACTTCTACTTAAGCACCAACCAGTCCTATTAGTAAACCCTAATAGCACTTAGCTCCTATTTAA
>NC_061510.1:71725167-71751281 GCF_022539505.1 Lolium rigidum | reverse complement strand
CTCATGGATAATTGTCAACATAGAGTAATATAACAAGTGCAATATGCAAGTATGTAGGAATCAATGCACAGTTCACACAAGTGTTTGCTTCTTGAGGTGGAGAGAGATAGGTGAACCGACTCAACATAAAAGTAAAAAGAATGGTCCTTCAAAGAGGAAAGCATCGATTGCTATATTTGTGCTAGAGCTTTTATTTTGAAAACATGAAACAATTTTGTCAACGGTAGTAATAAAGCATATGAGTTATGAAAATTATATCTTACAAGTTGCAAGCCTCATGCATAGTATACTAATAGTGCCCGCACCTTGTCCTAATTAGCTTGGACTACCGGATCTTTGCAATGCACATGTTTTAACCAAGTGTCACAATGGGGTACCTCCATGCCGCCCGTACAAAGGTCTAAGGAGAAAGCTCGCATTTTGGATTTCTCGCTTTTGATTATTCTCAACTTAGACATCCATACCGGGACAACATGGACAACAGATAATGGACTCCTCTTTAATGCATAAGCATGTGGCAACAATTATTATTCTCATATGAGATTGAGGATATGTGTCCAAAACTCGAAACTTCCACCATGAATCATGGCTTTAGTTAGCGGCCCAATGTTCTTCTCTAACAATATGCATGCTCCAACCATAAAGGTGGTAGATCTCTCTTACTTCGTACAAGACGGACATGCATAGCAACTCACATGATATTCAACAAAGAATAGTTGATGGCGTCCCCGAAGCATGGTTATCGCACAACAAGCAACTTAATAAGAGATAAAGTGCATAAGTACATATTCAATACCACAATAGTTTTTAAGCTATTTGTCCCATGAGCTATATATTGCAAAGGTGAATGATGGAATTTTAAAGGTAGCACTCAAGCAATTTACTTTGGAATGGCGGATAAATACCATGTAGTAGGTAGGTATGGTGGACACAAATGGCATAGTGGTTGGCTCAAGTATTTTGGATGCATGAGAAGTATTCCCTCTCGATACAAGGTTTAGACTAGCAAGGTTATTTGAAACAAACACAAGGATGAACGGTGCAGCAAAACTCACATAAAAGACATATTGTAAACATTATAAGACTCTACACCGTCTTCCTTGTTGTTCAAAACTCAATACTAGATATTATCTAGACTCTAGAGAAACCAAATATGCAAACCAAATTAGCAAGCTCTAAGTGTTTCTTCATTAATGGGTGCAAAGTATATGATGCAAGAGCTTAAACATGAGCACAACAATTGCCAAGTATCAAATTATCCAAGACATTTTAGAATTACTACATGTAGCATTTTCCAATTCCAACCATATAACAATTTAACGAAGAAGAAACTTCGCCATGAATACTATGAGTAGAGCCTAAGGACATATTTGTCCATATGCTACAGCTGAGCGTGTCTCTCTCCCACAAAGTGAATGCTAGGATCCATTTTATTCAAACAAAACAAAAAACAAAAACAAACCGACGCTCCAAGCAAAGTGCATAAGATGTGACGGAATAAAAATATAGTTTCGGGGAGGAACCCGATAATGTTGTCGATGAAGAAGGGGATGCCTTGGGCATCCCCAAGCTTAGACGCTTGAGTCTTCTTATAATATGCAGGGGTGAACCACCGGGGCATCCCCAAGCTTAGAGCTTTCACTCTCCTTGATCATATTCCATCATACTCCTCTCTTGATCCTTGAAAACTTCCTCCACACCAAACTCGAAACAACTCATTAGAGGGTTAGTGCATAATAAAAATTCACATGTTCAGAGGTGACACAATCATTCTTAACACTTCTGGACATTGCATAAAGCTACTGGACATTAATGGATCAAAGAAATTCATCCAACATAGCAAAAGAGGCAATGCGAAATAAAAGGCAGAATCTGTCAAAACAGAACAGTCCGTAAAGATGGATTTTATTAGGCCACCATACTTGCTCAAATGAAAATGCTCAAATTGAATGAAAGTTGCGTACATATCCGAGGATCATGCACGTAAATTGGCTTAATTTTCTGAGCTACCTACAGGGAGGTAGACCCAGATTCATGACAGCAAAGAAATCTGGAACTGCGCAGTAATCCAAATCTAGTACTTACTTTACTATCAAAGACTTTACTTGGCACAACAAAACTCAAAACTAAGATAAGGAGAGGTTGCTACATTAGTAAACAACTTCCAAGACTCAAATATAAAACAAAAATACTGTAGTAAAAACATGGGTTGTCTCCCATAAGCGCTTTTCTTTAACGCCTTTCAGCTAGGCGCAGAAAGTGTAAATCAAGTGTTATCGAAGGGTGGTGCACCTACAGAGGGGTTTGGAGTTTTCTCAACCATGCATAGTATATTGGATACATAAGTTTCAGCATCTCCCTTTTCATTAGTCTTGGGCTTGCTACTCTCATCAAACAAATTTTCAGGAACAAGCCAAGCATAGTTATGTTCTAGTGCATCATTCATAGCTAGGAGTTTACATGGTATTGGTGCTTTGATCTCCCCACCATCATTAGCATTATTAGTGTACCTTATCCTATCCATGTCCATTTTTTCAAGGAGACCAACAAAATTAGTATGAGAACCAAGCATATTAAATTTAGCGAAGACCTTTCTAGCCTTTCTTGCTAGACCACTAAATTCTCTAAGAAGGGTTTCTAAAACAAAATCTTTCTTTTCCCCCTCTTCCAAATCACCAAGTGTAAGAAATATGTGTTGGATTATAGGATTGAGATTAACAAATTTAGTTTCCAACATGCGAACTAAAGCAAGACAGCAGCAATTTCATAAGTAGGAGCAAGTTCTACCAAGTGTCTATCTTCAAAATCTTCAACGGTACTAACATGGGTGAAAAATTCTTCTATATTGTTCCTCCCAATTATAGACCCTTGTCCTACCGGTATGTTTTTTGTGGTAAAATTAAAAGGAAACATGATGAATCAAGTAAAGTAAATGCAAGTAACTAATTTTTTTGTGTTTTTGATATAGCGAACAAGACAGTAAATAAAGTAAAGCTAGCAACTAATTTTTTTGTGTTTTGATATAATGCAGCAAACAAAGTAGTAAATAAAATAAAGCAAGACAAAAACAAAGTAAAGAGATTGAGAAGTGGAGACTCCCCTTGCAGCGTGTCTTGATCACCCCGGCAACGGCGCCGTAAAAGAGCTTGATGGCGTGTATTTCACACGTTCGTTGGGGAACCCCAAGAGGAAGGTATGATGCGCACAGCAGCAAGTTTTCCCTCGTAAAGAAACCAAGGTTTATCGAACCAGGAGGAGCCAAGAAGCACGTTGAAGGTTGATGGCGGCGGATGTAGTGCGGCGCAACACCGCAGATTCCGGCGCCAACGTGGAACCCGCACAACACAACCAAAGTACTTTGCCCCAACGAAACAGATGAGGTTGTCAATCTCACCGGCTTGCCGTAACAAAGGGTTAACCGTATTGTGTGGAAGATGATTGTTTGCAGAGAAAACAAGAAAACAAGTATTGCAGCAGATTTGTATTTCAGTATTAAAAGAATGGACCGGGGTCCACAGCTCACTAGAGGTGTCTCTCCCATAAGATAAAAGCATGTTGGGTGAACAAATTACAGTCGGGCAATTGACAAATAGAGAGGGCATAACAATGCACATACATGTCATGATAAGTACAAGTGAGATTTAATTGGGCATTACGACAAAGTACATAGACCGCCATCCAACCGCATCTATGCCTAAAAAGTCCACCTTCGAGTTATCGTCCGAACCCCTTCCAAGTATTAAGTTGCAAAGCAACAGACAATTGCATTAAGTATGGTGCGTAATGTAATCAACAACTACATCCTCGGACATAGCGCCAATGTTTTATCCCTAGTGGCAACAAGCACAACACAACCTTAGAACTTTCTCGTCACCGTCCCGGTGTCAATGCAGGCATGAACCCACTATCGAGCATAAATACTCCCTCTTGGAGTTAAGAGCAAAAACTTGGCCGCAGCCTCTACTAATAACGGAGAGCATGCAAGATCATAAACAACACATATGCAATAACTTGATAATTAACATAACATGGTATTCTCTATCCATCGGATCCCGACAAACACAACATAGAGTATTACGTATAGATGATCTTGATCATGTTAGGCAGCTCACAAGATCCAACAATGAAGCACAATGAGGAGAAGACAACCATCTAGCTACTGCTATGGACCCATAGTCCAGGGGTGAACTACTCACTCATCACTCCGGAGGCGACCATGGCGGTGTAGAGTCCTCCGGGAGATGAATCCCTCTCCGGCAGGTGCCGGAGGAGATCTCCAGAATCCCCCGAGATGGGATTGGCGGCGGCGGCGTCTCTGGAAGGTTTTCCGTATCGTGGTTTTTCGCATCAGGGGTTTCGCGACGAAGGCTTTAAGTAGGCGGAAGGGCGGAGTCGGAGGGCTCCCACACCACAGGGCGGCGCGGGCCCCTCCTTGGCCGCGCCGCCTTGTGGTGTCGCCACCTCGTGGCCCCACTTCGTATGCTCTTCGGTCTTCTGGAAGGTTCGTGGCAAAATAGGCGCCTGGGTCTTTGTTTCGTCCAATTCCGAGAATATTTCGTTACTAGGATTTCGAAACCAAAAACAGCAGAAAACAAGCAATCGGCACTTCGGCATCTTGTTAATAGGTTAGTTCCAGAAAATGCTCGAATATGACATAAAGTGTGCATAAAACATGTAGGTATCATCAATAATACGGCATAGAACATAAGAAATTATCGATACGTCGGAGACGTATCAATGCCCAAGGCATCCCCTTCTTCATCGACAAATTATCAGGTTTCTTCTCTTGAAACTATATTTTTATTCGGTCACATCTTATGTACTTTACTTGGAGCGTCTGTGTGCTTTTATTTTCGTTTTGTTATTTTCATTCTCTGAATAAATTCATGCTTGTGTGGGAGAGAGACACGCTCCGCTGGTTCATATGAACACATATGTTCTTAGCTTTATCTTTTAGTGTTCATGGCGAAGGTTGAAACTGCTTCATTCATTGTTATATGGTTGGAAACGGAAAATGCCGCATGTGGTAAATAGTTTAATGTCTTGAATAATTTGATACTTGGCAATTGTTGTGCTCATATAGATCTTGTTTAAGCTCTTGCATCGTGTACCTTGTACCCATTAATGAATAACTACATAGAGCTTGTTAAAATTTGGTTTGCATGATTGATCTCTAGAGTCTAGATATTTTCTGGTTGAGGTGTTTGAACAACAAGGAGACAATGTAAAGTCTTATAATAGTTACAATATGTTCATATGTGAGTCTTGCTGCACCTTTTATACTTGAGTTTGCTTCAAACAACCTTGCTAGCCTATCCTTGTATTGAGAGGAATTCTTCTCGTGCATCCAAATCCTTGAGCCAATAACCATGCCATTTGTGTCCACCATACCTACCTACTACATGGTATTTCTCTCGCCATTCCAAAGTACATTACTTGAGTGCTACCTTTAAAATTCTATTCTTTGTCTTTGCAATATATAGCTCATGGGAAAAATAGCCTTAAAAACTATTGTAGTGAAGAATATGTAGCTATGTATCTTATTTCTTATAAGTTGCTTGTTGAGCGGTAACCATGTTTCTGGGGACGCCACCAACTATTACACCTTTGTTGAATATCATGTGAGTTGCTATGCATGTTCGTCTTGTCTGAAGTAAGGGCGATTTTCATGATAAATGGTTTGAGTATGCATATTGTTAGAGAAGAACATTGGGCCGCTAACTAAAGCCATGATTCATGGTGGAAGTTTCAGTTTGGACAATTAATCCTCAATCTCTTATGAGAATTTTAACTGTTGTTGAATGCTTATGCATTAAAGAGGAGTCCATTATCTGTTGTCTATGTTGTCCCGGTATGGATGTCTAAGTTGAGAATAATCAAAAGCGAGAAATCCAATGCGAGCTTTCTCCTTAGACCTTTGTACAGAGCGGCATAGAGGTACCCCTTTGTGACACTTGGTTGAAACATATGCTATGCAATGATAATCCGTGTTAATCCAAGCTAATTAGGACAAGGTGCGAGCACTATTAGTATACTATGCATGAGGCTTGCAACTTATAGGACATCTTATACATAACACATATGCTTTATTACTACCGTTGACAAAATTGTTTCTTGTTTTCAAAATGAAAAGCTCTAGCACAAATATAGTAATCAATGCTTCCTCTCGCGAAGGGCCTATCTTCTACTTTATTGTTGAGTCAGTTTCCCTATTCTTTCTATCCCAGAAGCAAACACTTGTATCAACTGTGTGCATTGATTCTTACATGTTTACTTATTGCACCTGTTATATTGCTTTATGTTGACAATTATCCATGAGATATACATGTTCAAGTTGAAAGCAATTGCTGAAACTTAATCTTCCTTTGTGTTTCTTCAATGCTTTTACTTTGAATTTATTGCTTTATGAGTAACTCTTATGCAAGTCTTATTGATGCTTGTCTTGAAAGTATTATTCATGAAAAGTCTTTGCTATATGATTCATTTGTTTACTCATTGTTTTTATCATTGCTTTGAATCGCTGCATTCATCTCATATGCTTTACAATAGTATGATCAAGATTATGATAGCATGTCACTTCAGAAATTATCTTTGTTATCGTTTACCTACTCGAGGGCGAGTAGGAACTAAGCTTGGGGATGCTTGATACGTCCCAAACGTATCTATAATTTCTTATGTTCCATGCTACTTTTATGATGATACTCACATGTTTTATACACATTATATGTCATTATTATGCGTTTTCCGTAACTAACCTATTGACGAGATGCCGAAGGGCCAGTTGCTGTTTTCTGCTGTTTTTGGTTTCAGAAATCCTAGTAAGGAAATATTCTCGGAATCGGACGAAATCAATGCCCAGCATCTTATAATTCCACGAAGCTTCCAGAACACCCGAGAGGGACCAGAGGAGGGCCACAGGGGGCCCACACATGGTGGTGGCGCGACCAGGGCCTGGGCCGCGCCCCCCTATTGTGTGGCGGCTCCGTCAGCCTTCCGACTCCGCCTCTTCGCCTATTTAAAGGTCCCTGACCTAAATCTTCGATACGGAAAAGCCACGGTACGAGAAACCTTCCAGAGCCGCCGCCATCGCGAAGCCAAGATCTGGGGGACAGGAGTCTCTGTTCCGGCACGCCGGGACGGGGAAGTGCCCCCGGAAGGCATCTCCATCGACACGACCATCATCTCCATCAACGCTGCTGTCTCCCATGAGGAGGGAGTAGTTCTCCATCGAGGCTAAGGGCTGTACCGGTAGCTATGTGGTTAATCTCTCTCCTATGTACTTCAATACAATGATCTCATGAGTCTGCCTTACATGATTGAGATTCATATGAGTTTTGTATCACAATTCATCTATGTGTTACTCTAGTGATGTTATTAAAGTACTCTATTCCTCCTCCATGGTGTAACGGTGACGAGTGTGTGCATCATGTAGTACTTGGCGTAGGTTATGATTGTAATCTCTTGTAGATTATGAAGTTAATTATTGCTATGATAGTATTGATGTGATCTATTCCTCCTTCATAGTGTGATGGTGACAAGTGTGCATGCTATGTTAGTACTTGGTGTAATTGCAATGATCTATCATGCACTCTAAGGTTATTTAAATATGAACATTGAATGTTGTGGAGCTTGTTAACTCCGGCATTGAGGTGCTCTTGTAGCCCTACGCAATTAGTGGTGTTCATCATCCAACAAGAGAGTGTAGAGTGGTTTTATTATGTGATCAATGTTGAGAGTGTCCACTAGTAAAAGTATGATCCCTAGGCCTTGTTTCCAAACATTGAATCTCCGTTTATTTATCGTTCGTTGCATGTTTACTCGCTGCCATATTTTATTCAGATTGTTATTACCACTCATATACATCCATATTACTTGTATTTCACTATCTCTTCGCCGAACTAGTGCACCTATACATCTGACAAGTGTATTAGGTGTGTTGGGGACACAAGAGACTTCTTGTATCGTGATTGCAGGGTTGCTTGAGAGGGATATCTTTGACCTCTTCCTCCCTGAGTTCGATAAACCTTGGGTGATCCACTTAAGGGAAACTTGCTGCTGTTCTACAAACCTCCGCTCTTGGAGGCCCAACACTGTCTACAAGAATAGAAGCACCCGTAGACATCAATCTCCACCTCCAGAAGAAGACGACTCGGACCCGGACGAGCGCAGGGCCACGGGCACGGGCACGTCCACTCAACGCGTGTGACTTGGACGGGCGACACTCCAGGCGCGTCCACGGCAACAAACTCAGGCGCGGCCAGCGGTGCCATGATGGGCTCACCGCGAGGCACCAGTGATGGTGGTGGATTGATGGGCGGCCGTGGCGCTAGTGGCGGTGGTACTGGTGGCGTTGGCGGTGGTAGAACCGGATCAGGCGTTGACAACACTAAGCACCAGCTCAAGATGTCCTTTCCTCGCTTCAACGGCGACCAACCTCGCATTTGGAAGGGCAAGTGCTTGGATTACTTCAGGCTCTTCAACGTTCATGCTTCGTTGCGGTTAGTGTCCTGCACCTTGCACATGGAAGGTAATGCAGCTTTGTGGTTGAAGGCATATCGTCTGAGGCATGAGGTGAATTCGTGGCCGGAACTCATGCGAGCAGTTGAGGAGAAATTTGGTGCTGATGACTACCGCAAATACCTGAAGCAGTTGCTAGCGCTGAAACAGCGGGGTACAGTCGAGGAGTATCAGCTGCAATTTGAAGAATTGTCTTACAGATTGGCATTCAGAATCCTCACTACGACGAGCAATTATATGTATCTCATTTCATTCGAGGACTGAAAGCTGAGATTCGAAGTGTGGTTGAATCTCAAGTGCCGACAACAGTGGAATGAGCTATACTGCTGGCCTTGGTGCAACGGGAAGTGCTTGAGGAGGCAAAGCCATGGGTACAACGCCATGTTGCACCTGCTCGTGCAGAGTACCATGCTCCAAAAGTTGATACACACAAACCTACACTGAAATTGGGCAGTGGTGATTTCTGGAAGGACTGGCAACTGCGAGATTACCGGCGCAGCAACAACCTCTGTTTCAAATGCGGTAAAAAATACGATCCAACCCATGTCTGTGCTAAGAAGGTTGCTGCAGAATTGAATGCCATGTCAACTGAAGAAGCTGTGGAACTCTTATCTGACGAGGTTCTGAATTTGATGGAAGCACATGACCTCGCAGAGGCACAACAACTTAGTTTGTCCATCAACGCATTGGCAGGTACGGACAATGGTGATACAATCAGGCTCAGGGCACTGGTGGGGAATCAAGTAATGCTCATTCTTGTAGATTCTGGTAGCATTGGAAGTTTTTCGAATGAAATAATGTTGGCCAGATTAAGTTGTACTACACTGAAGACTCATCCAGTGTCAGTTAAATTGGCAAACAAATGAAACTCTACGGTGTAATCAAGTAGTGCCTAACTTAGCATATGGTGGATTCAGGGAGAAACTTTTAACACCTCCATGCGAGTGCTTCCATTGGGAGCATATGATGCAATTCTTGGCAAGGATTGGCTCAAGAAACATGGTCCTATAAAAGGAGATTGGGTAGCAAAAACTCTTAGAGTGACTAATGCTGGTAAGCGTGTTACCCTCCAAGGCGTGCAACAGTCAAATCCTACTAATACAAGAGAGCTCCCAAATGAGCGGTTCGCCAAGTGGTCAAAGGGCAACGAAATCTGGGCAATAGCTGTGGTTCAAACCGACACCTCTCCTATAGAGGCCCCTGAAACTAAAGTTGTCCAAGCCATATTAGAAGAATTCAGTGATGTGTTCGCTGAGCCCACTTCGTTACCTCCTCAAAGAGTGTATGACCATGCAATTGCACCGAAAGCTGATGCAACTCCATTCAACATGAGGCCTTACCGATACTCACCTGAACATAAGACCGAGATTGAGAAGCAGATAAAGAAGATGCTCCAGGCGTGAATCAGTTGCTCCATGTCACCATTTGCATCTCCGGTCTTACTAATCCAAAAGAAAGATGACACATGGCGCTTTTGCATAGATTACCGCTGCCTCAACGAACTAACGATCAAGAATGTTTTTCCGATGCCAATTATCGATGAACTTCTTGACGAGTTGGCAGGTGCGAGGATCTTCTCCAAGTTAGACTTGTGCGCCGACTATCACCAAATCAGAATGCGGCCAGAAGATGAGATGAAAACAGCTTTTAAAACTCATCAAGGTCACTATCAGTTCAAGGTGATGCCGTTTGGGCTCTGCAACGCGCCAGCGACATTTCAATGTGTTATGAATGTGGTGCTCGAGCCGTGCCTTCGCAAATCAGTACTGGTATTTATGGACGATATACTTGTATACAGCAAGTCGGAAGAAGAACACCTTACGCATCTGACTGAAGTACTTCACTTGCTATGGCAACAACAATTGTTTGTCAAACAAAGTAAGTGTTCTTTCGCTTGTGACAACCTTGAATACCTTGGGAATATTATCTCAGTGGCAGGAGTGGCAACTGACCCACGACACACGCGATGAATGATTGGCCTATTCCAACCACTATCAGAACTTCGTGGATTTTTGGGGTTAATTGTCTATTACAGAAAATTTGTACGCAATTATAGAATCATTGCGAAGCCTCTGACCATTCTGTTAAAGAAGAAGAGCTTTGTTTGGTCTGAACAAGCGACTGGTTCATTCAATGCTCTGAAAGCCGCTATGGTATCTACGTCGGTCTTGCGGCTACCAGATTTTGAAAAACAATTTGTTGTCGAGACGGACGCTTGCGACTCCGGCATTGGAGCGGTGTTAATGCAAGAGCAGTATCCGATTGCATTTATGAGAAAGGCGCTGGGACAAGCATATATAGCCCTCTCAATCTATGAGAAAGAATTTCTAGCTTTGTTCATGGTTGTAGACCGTTGGAGACCTTATCTTCAGAGAGGAGAGTTCATTATAAAAAACAGACCATCACAGCCTATGTTATCTTGATGATCAGACATTGCAATCACCTTTACAGCATAAAGCAATGACCAAGCTTATGGGGTTGCAATTCAAGATCTCTTATCGAAAGGGAGTAGATAATCAGGCTGCAGATGCTCTGTCTAGAGTCCAGCATATCATGGCCATTCAGATCTGCTCTGAGGTACAACCACTCTAGTTGCAGGAAGTTGTCAATTCATACACTACTGATGCAGAAGCTCAGAAGCGCCTCACAGCCCTTGCTATATCCAGCCTTGACGAGCAAGGATATGAGCTATACCAAGGCATCATCAAGTTCCGAGGCAGAGTGTAGATAAGGGCAAATTCAACACTGCAAACGAAAATCATTGCATCTTTACACACTAGTGCTGTGGGGGGCACTCAGGGACACAGGCTACATATCAACGAATTAAAAGGTTGTTTTCCTGGTCAGGACTCAAGATGCAAGTGACATCATTTGTGCAACAATGCAATGTCTGTCAGCATGCGAAGCATCTTAACACACCTCCAATTGGATTATTGGAGCCTCTGCCTATACCAACTGGTGCATGGAGAGACATCTCCATGGATTTCGTGGAAGGCCTCCCAACATCGGAAGGTTTTAATGTGATCATGGTGATTGTGGATCGGTACACAAATTATGCACATTTTGTGCCGCTCAAGCACCCATATACAGCTCCTACTGTGGCTCGGAAATTTGTGGACTCATTGGTCAAGTTACATGGAATGCCTCGCACAATTGTCTCAGATCGTGATAAAATCTTCACAAACACATTTTGGAAGCTACTGTTTCAGAAACTGGGAACTAAGTTGAACTACACAACAGCCTATCACCCTCAATCTGACGGCCAGACTGAGAGGGTCAATCAATGCTTGGAAATGTTTTTGAGGTGCATGACTCAGGACCAACCAAAACAATGGCGTCGCTGCCTTCCTCTCGCGGAATTTTGGTACAACTCCACCTTCCATTCATCACTCGGTTATTCACCTTTCAAAGCCCTCTATGGTCACGATCCCAATTTTGGTGCAATGCCTGAACTTGACCAAGAGCAGCCTCCTGTGTCTGATGTGCTAGCAAAACGTGCAGTGCAGACCGCCTTGCTCATCAAGAACCTCGAGCATGCGCAAACTCGCATGAAACATTTTGCAGATAAGCATCGAGTGGAGAAAGAATTCCAGGTGGGAGAGAAGGTGTTGCTGAAGCTACAACTAGGGATGGAGCCAGGAATACAAGACAAGGGGGACTAAATGTACATCACATAAGTTGGAGGGGGCCATATAGCTAAAATTTGCTAATTTAGGGGCAAATATAAAAACATTAAAGGGTTTTTTCAGGAAAAAATTAATCATAGGGGGGCCATGGCCCCAGCCTGCCCCCCACTGGCTCTGTCCCTGGCTACAACCATACGCTCAAGCCTCGGTGGTAAATCGCCCATACCCTAAACTAGCTTACAAGTATTTTGGCCCGTATGAAATTCTAGAGCGGGTGGGGAAAGCGGCATATCGACTGGAGCTACCGGCCAATAGTCAGGTCCACAATGTTTTTCATATTTCACAGCTGAAAGATTTTTGCCCAGATTATAGTCCGGTGTTTCTGGAGTTGCCGAAGTGCCCAGCTCTAGATGCTCTTGATACAGAACCAGAGACGGTGCTCGAGCGTAGATTAGTCAAGAAAGGTAATTCTGCTGTTCCTCAGGTGCTCATAAAGTGGACTGGTTTGCCAGCTGATAGGGCGACTTGGGAGGATTGGGAAGTTCAGTTCTGAAGACACGCTTTCCATCTGTTCTTGCTTGGGGACAAGCAAGTGCTTCTCCGGGGGGGGGGATTGTCACGACTGAAGTTGTGACACCTTAGGCATGAGTTGGCGTCAGGCATAAAGTGTGTGTGTGTGTGCGCGCCTGACGGGGGTGGGCCTTGGTGCCAGGCTGTGTGTGTGAGGAGTTGGGGTGGAGTTTATAACCACCCGAATGTACTCAAGTCTACCATGTTGTGACTTTGGATTAGAAAACCCAAATTCTCCCGTCTCTTGTTCGTCGTCCTCTATTATTCTTCTCTTCCAAGTCCGGCATACACCGGAGTCTCACGCCAGCAATCACACCGGTAAGGGGGCGTGACAAAATTATTGGGTTTTTCCAAAACTAACTAGGTAACAAAATCAAAAACATATATAGGAGATAAGTCGAGGATTATTTCCTTGATGAGAAAACAGCTGCTCATGTATTAAATCATGAGCTATATACACTACAGCATGCCATACATATTCTGAGGATGGCGCTCATATTTTCCTAAATTGCAAGTTTACTGAATAGAGAAGGCGAGCACTGATGGTTGAGGATGTCCAACTGAAATTGCTTCCTTGTTCAGAACAAGACATGCTACAGAAAATATTGTTTTTGCCTCTGTGGTGACAATTCATGGGTGTGACTAGCATGAATCATGATGTAAATTCAACGGTTTAGATAATTTTTTAGTTGCAATGCTACTTTCAACTAAAAAATCTTTGTTACAACTCTACTTGCAACTGAAAAAAAATTCCAATTGCAATCCAACTTGCATCTCATATGAGGAAAATCAGTAGTGTGTGGTCTGTGTTTGTATCTCCCAGCCCCCCTTAGTGTTTGTATTCTTCGTCCCCCCCCCCCCTTCGTGGTTTGTGTGTTTCTCATCGAATGCATTTCCCCAGCGACTTGCAGCAGGAGCAGGATCCAAGAGATGGGACAACTAGAGACCAGCCCATCATAAGTTATATCTGAGGTTTCAAGTAGGATCCTACTTAAATCTCCCTTCTAAAATTTTGAACTTAAAATGACAAAATGAATCGTACTTAGTGGGATCTCACTTACATCTCTAGTTTTAATTGTCTTGCATCGGATCACCAGTAGTATAGCTAGGTATGGACGGCCTGGCCCGGTGCAAAAAAATTGTGCCAAACCTGACCCGACCATGCCTCTAGGCTGGTTCTGGGTTTGATTTTTTTGGCCCAATAATTAGGTCGGGCCTGCATTTTATATGAATTAGTCAAGAGACCCGACCAGATTTTCCTATGTCCGGCCCACTCTGAGTACGTGAATGGACCTAGAGTTTATGCCTCTTGCTTTGTTTGGCCTGCCCCACCTGAGAAATGCACACGCCAGAAATGCACACGCCCTACTCATCTCGAGCATCTCTAGCTGTATCCTCCAAATCATTCTCGAAAGGAATTTAAAATGCGCCAGACATTTGACGGTCTCTAGTTGCACATCCCAAAAGCCTTTTTATTCGGCACTGTTCAATATGTTGTTCGGCACTTTGCGCCCATCCTAACTACAGAGGGGACACTGTGGGGGTGTCAGACGCAACCAAAAACCGCGTCGCAAGTGGCGGGCCAGCCTCGTCAGCCACACAGGGTTGCGTACATGTGTCCTACCTCTGGCCAACACAAATTAATTTCCACGCAGCGATGTTGCAGTTCCCCCAAACGCGCGGGGAGACGTCTCGTCTCGCCTTGTTCCGCATGCCGACGTTAATGCGTACCACCGCCCCTCACCTGCCTCCAGCATATAAAATAGGGTGCTTTCCTGTTGCCCCTCACACACAACCGTACAGCCGCGCATCCGCAACCCTAGCCGCAACCACCCACCTTTCTCCACACGCGCTCCATGACGGGTTCAAATGGTTGCGGTCGAGGACGTGGCCGCTGCGGTCATGGGCGGGGCAGGGGCAGTCGTGCGGCACGCTCGCCGTCGCCTGAGGAAGAGGAGATGGAGTGCCCCCACGACAAGTACTTTGAGTCCGCCTTCTTCATCGCCGGCTGAGGTGACCTTGCGGGAAGCAAACTGCAGCTTCTGCTGGTGGGCCATGGAGGTCTTGTTCGATGGGGAAAACAACATGTACCTCCACACCGGCAGGAATAAGTTCTCCCGCGCCCACGACATCGATATTGGCTGCTTGGTGAACTTTTTCTACGAAGGTGACAACGAGATGAACGTCAAGGTGTTTGCCAACGAGTCTTGTCGTATCCACTACCACGATGATGACTCTGACGGCAACAACGATGACGACGGCAACGAAGAAGATGAGGGCTAGTAGGACGTCTAGTATAGGTTTTTATGCCCTCCCTTGGTGTTTTCTAAGGTTTCTGGATGTTCTTAGTTGGCCATTTCAATGTTTTTTTATGTAAAAATGGATGTTCTTAGTTGGACATTTCAATGTTTTTTTATGTAAAAGCGACGATGCATTTTCAAAATTATGAATAAAGCTTTAACTTTAAATAAATAATAGTTTAGGGTTTGCATTTGGGGACGCGGCTGGAGAGGTACACCTCCAATCTCGACACCTGGAGCGGCGTCCCCCAAACGACCAATCCAGCGCTTTGGGCAGATACGGTTTGGGGACGCGACTAGAGATGCTCTCACGCTCCTCGGCTCGTAGAATTTGTTAATGCATTAACGACAGATGGTTTTTACAATGCGAATAAGGGTTGCTTTGATTCATAGGATTTGCATAGAAATTATGTTGGCTTTAGATTCTATGAGAATTTTTTCTACACTAGTTATTTGATTCATAAAAACATATTTTATAGGAATTAATTTTATAGAAATCTCGTAATGCAAATCGTATAAGGAAAAAAAATTAGGTCATACCTTATAAAAATATTTTAATATAATAATAAAACGGAAATACTTTTGTACACCCACGCATGGGTGTGGGTGTTTCTAAATAAAAACGAACTCATTTTGTCATAAGATTCAATTAGATATGCCATTTCAATCTAATGCTTTATTTATTTCTATGATTTTTTCATCCTATGATTTAAAGGAGCCCTAAAACTTGTGCACACGAACAATGTCTAGTACCTGAACACGCAAAGGGCAGATGATAAAAAGCATCGATCGGGCACGCAGACGAGTGTCAAGACAACGAGAAAGCAAAGCAAGAGCATCAAGACTTCAAGAGGAAGACACGTCGAAACGAGAACCAGAAGTCGAAGTATGAATTTATTTCGGCCCTGCCGCTCGCTTCATCAGGTCAAGCATCGCATCGCATCGCCTGCACACACGAGCGCCGGGGTCAGGCTGCCGTCAGCTCGTCCCATTCTGGTCGTTTACTTTGCCAAACTGCAGCGCCCAGTGCAGGCAAGCCCCTCGCCAGCGTTAGTCAACTCAAGCACTCAACCTTTGTCCCTCGCCATGCACGCATGGATCTGTAGTTCTGTACGTGTGGTGTGGCGTGCGCTGCACTCGCTCAGTGGCGTATACGCAAGAAGAGCAGCACATGCGTGACTACACGCTCTCTCCGCCAGATAGCTTTGTACGGTAAGCTTGGCTTCCTATGCTGGCGTTCCTGAGCATCTCCACGTGCGCGCTCCATATAGTCGTCGGTAGAAGCATCGGTACTATCGTATGAGGCGTGCTGGCACAGCATCCTCTATTTCGGAGAGCTGCTTTCACACCGGTACTCTCATAGGACAGTTCCAATAGATTATTTAAATTGAAAACTCAAACAAAAGCATAAAAATTCGAATAGGGTTTCGAATATGAAGTTTGAGCCAACACACGGTCACCAAATTTGAATAGGATTTCGAATATGAAGTTTGGGCCAACGCCTCCTACGACATGTTCGCCCGCTTCTCCTTCGGCGCCACGGCGCACGGCTTCAGCGGCACCTTCATCGGTGCATTCGCTGCCTTCACCGGAGCCTTTCTCTTCGGCGGCATGGCGGCGGCGAGGGTTTTTCGGGTTGGAGGTTGCTTGGGAGATGGAGCGGCGGGCGGGAGAAATGAGCGGCGGAGGGGAAGGGGTTTTGGTGGAAAAGATGTATAATTTTGGGATGGGTGCGGCTCCCACGCCTAAAATTTTCCGCCTCGCGAGGCGTCGGCCCGATTCGCGCCCTTCGCCAAGGGGCCGGCACGGGGTTGCCGGTACTTCTATTGGGCTCGAAAAAGCGCCAACGCTATTTGGGGCGCGCTAGTGTGAGCCTGTTTCGCTCCCGGCCCCCAAATCGCTATCGGGACCGCTATGGAGCAGCGTCGGTGGAGATGCTCTTAATATAAGTTACTTTAAGCAAATCTAATGTGTTATTTCTTTTTACAATCAATACCATATATATTTATATTAGCAAATAATACATGGTAGAGATACAACAGATGTCTTACAAAATATATAGTTTTAAAATAGATCGGATTTTTGAGATATTCAAACTCTTTTATTTTTTATGATACAATCTTGTACTTTCCTGAACCTAAAAATCAAACTATAAACATGTAAATACTTACGAAGGTTTTTCCATAATTTTAATTTAAGTTATAATATCAAAGCTACGTACATGCACATAATCATTAAAATAGTCAATACACTTTGGCAAAAGTAACAACACCAGTATGTTAGAGAAAAGCAACCAAACAACTTGATCAAAGTTGCTGGGAGCCGAGAGTACGAATCACCATTATCTAGCATGTAATAGATCGGACAAATATTGCGAGGGCAGTCCTCTTAGCTGCAACCATGAGAAAAGATCAAAAAATGATCTGGCCAAGCAAAAATCTGAAGTACCATACCCGGAGAAATTTAATTTTCTAGCACCACCATGAACACCAGAAAGGAGATCTCGTCATCGAACGAAGGACCGAAGATAACTTATTATCGACACTACAATCTCCATAGACCTGGAGGCAAGAAAAAAATGCTACCAAAACTCTAATCTATTGAAAAGGGCAAGTTTTATTAAAACTTCACACATAAATCGAGTTCATCACCCCTCCAACACTACCAAAGCCGATCGAAGAAGAGCCAACCTCTTCTTATTAATAATTGAATATCAAAAAAATATTGTACACTGCAAGGGAATTAAGAAAACCTCGGCAGCTGAGGGGAGCGAGTAGGAGCATTACTAATAAACTCGAGGATAGTCGTCCCCATGATAACATGAAATTAACTAGTACTACTTCCTCTTCTTCAGAAATAAATTATAGTTTCCATTTCCGTGTCCATTTTTGTCTGTCGTGGATAGGATTTGGGGGCCAATTTGTCTGCTGTCCGGCGAGGACCACCCCCGACCTCAACCATGCCTTGCACGCTGAATTTGCGCCCCTCTATTTTTTCACCCATTCTCTTCTATTTCTTGCCCATTTCTCATAAAAATACCTCAAATTCACAATATCAAACATAGGTCAACAGAAATAGCAAAAAATAGAAATTCAAATACCCGACATCGGGCATAGTACTAAATGAGAAACTCAAAAATGACAACAAATACTACATAGAACACCCATATGAATTGATCAATCTTGTCGATTGATGATCGCTTGCCTCTTCTTCAAAAACCATGCCCTTGTCTCGTCGCCCATGAGGCTAAGATCGGCAATCATCACGCGCGTCTCCTCCATGATCATATTGAGATCAACTTATTCCTTCCTTGAAGTTGCATCCAACTTGGCGTTGGCGGCAAGCTCGGCTTCAATGCAAAACTTCTCGGTTGAGTGGTCGCATCTTGACGGTACTTCTCTTAAAGGATATCCATGAAACCCTTGAAGCGCCCATCTTTCTTTGGTTCTCAATTTCATCTCTCTTTACACTTCATCTCTCTTCGGAGGATATCATTTATTTCAATGATTTTTGCAAAGCGATGGTGGATAGCTCACGCTTCAAGTCTTTCTTGGAAATCTTCTTTCCCTCGGGCTTGTTTCATGTTCTTCAACATCAATGTTAGATGGTTGTCCACCAATTTTCTTTCCACTCCTTGTTTGTTTCTTGAGAGATGCCACAAAGTCAATCCACTTCAGTGTAGTGTAAGGTGGAGCTTGAGCCAGCTTGAGCCATGCATGATCCAAGTTGAAATTCTAGCCCTCATTTCACCTCTCTTTCCACTTGAGCTCTCTTTGACTAATATCATTTCTTTCATTGATTCTTGCAAACCGATGGTGGATACCTCACGCTTCAAGTTTCTTGGAAAGCTTCTTTCCCCTAGGCTTGTTTCATCTTCTTCAACATCAATGTCAAATTGTTGTTCGGTCCTCTTCTTTCCACTCTTTGTTTGTTTCTTGAGAGATGCCACAATGTCAATCCACTTCAGAGCATGGTGATGCTTCAGCCATGCATGATCCAAGTTCAAGCTTTGGCCCTCATTTCACCTCTCTTTCCACTTGAGCTCTCTTTTATGGATATCATTTATTTCAATGATTCTTGCAAAGCGATGGTGGATGCATCATGCTTCAATTATTCATTGGAAAGCTTCTTTCCCATGCCAACTGAAGTGGATCCCTGATACGTCTCCGACGTATAGATAATTTCTTATGTTCCATGCCACATTATTGATGATATCTACATGTTTTATGCACACTTTATGTCATATTCATGCGTTTTCTGGAACTAACCTATTGACGAGATGCCGAAAGGCCGATTCTGTCGTTTTCTCGCTGTTTTTGGTTTCAGAAATCCTAGTAACGAAATATTCTCGGAATTGGACGAAATCAACGCCCAGGTTCCTATTTTGCCCGGAAGCATCCAGAACACCCGAGAGTCGCCAGAGGGGGGCCACACAGGCCCCAGATGATAGGCCGGCACGGCCCAGGCCCTGGCCGCGCCGCCTTATGGTGTCGTCGCCCCGTTGACCCTCCGACTCCGCCTCTTCGCCTATATAAAGGTCCCAGACCTAAAACCTCGAGACGGAAAAAAGCCACGGTACGAGAAACCTTCCAGAGCCGCCGCCATCGCGAAGCCAAGATCTGGGGGACAGGAGTCTCTGTTCCGGCACGCCGTCGGGACGGGGAAGTTCCCCCGGAAGGCTCCTCCATCGACACCACCGCCATCTTCATCAACGCTGCTGTCTCCCATGAGGAGGGAGTAGTTCTCCATCGAGGCTCGGGGTCTGTACCGGTAGCTATGTGGTTAATCTCTCTCCTATGTACTTCAATACAATGATCTCATGAGCTGCTTTACATGATTGAGATCCATATGATGAGCTTTGTATCGCTACTAGTTGTGTGCTACTCATGTGATGTTATTAAAGTAGTCTATTCCTCCTGTATGGTGTAAAGGTGACTAGTGTGTGCACCGTGTGGTTCTTGTCGTAGGCTATGATCATGATCTCTTGTAGATTGTGGAGTTAATTATCATTATGATAGTATTGATGTGATCTATTCCTCCTTCATAGTGTAATGTGGACGAGTGTGTGCACTATGTTAGTTCTTGGTTTATTTTGCAATGATCTATTATGCTCTAAGGTTATTTAAATATGAACATTGAATTGTGGAGCTTGTTAACTCCGGCATTGAGGGTTCGTGTAATCCTACGCAATGTGTTCATCATCCAACAAAAGAGTGTATGTAGCACATATGAGAAAGAGTTATTTATTATGCGATCAATGTTGAGAGTGTCCACTAGTGAAAGTGTAATCCCTAGGCCTTGTTCCTAAATACGCTATCGCTTGCTTGTTTCTTGTTTCTTGCGTTACTACTGCTGCGTTGCTACTTGCTTATACTTATTCATACCACTCGTATTTCACTATCTCTTCGCCGAACTAGTGCACCTATTAGGTGTGTTGGGGACACAAGAGACTTCTTGCTTTGTGGTTGCAGGGTTGCTTGAGAAGGATATCTTTGACCTCTTCCTCCCTGAGATCGATAAACCTTGGGTGATCCACTTAAGGGAAACTTGCTACTGTTCTACAAACCTCTGCTCTTGGAGGCCCAACAACTGTCTACAAGAATAGAAGCTCCCGTAGACATCAAGCTATTTTTCGGCGCCGTTGCCGGGGAGGAAAGGTAAAAGGTACTCACACTCCGGATCTCGGCTACTAAGCTATTTTCGCCGTTGTAAGTACTCGAAGCTATTTCCTTTAGATCCTGCAATTGCATCTTTTTGTTTCTTGTTTACACTAGTTTGGCATAATGGACAACAATGAGCTTCTTATTCTATTTCCTGATTTAAGACATGGATGGTTTGATCCGAAAATTAAAAAACCCATGGAACATATTAGCATGAATACTTTGAATACCATTGTTGCTAATGATATGGAAAATTCTAAGCTTGGGGAAGCTGGTTTTGATGAGTATGATCTTTTTAGTCCCCCAAGCATTGAGGAGAAAATTTACTTTGACGATACTTTGCCTCCTATTTATGATGATTATAATAATATTGGTCTTTTAGTACCGCCTGTTATGGAGGATAAATTTGATTATGATTACAATATGCCTCCTATATTTGATGATGAGAATAATAATGATAGCTACTTTGTTGAATTTGCTCCCACTACAACTAATAAAATTGATTATGCTTATGTGGAGAGTAATAATTTTATGCATGAGACTCATGATAAGAATGCTTTATGTGATAGTTATAATGTTGAGTTTGCTCATGATGCTACTGAAAGTTATTATGAGAGAGGAAAATATGGTTGTAGAAATTTTCATGTTACTAAAATGCCTCTCTATGTGCTGAAATTTTTGAAGCTACACTTGTTTTATTTTCCTATGCTTGTTACTTTGCTCTTCATGAACTTGTTTATTTACAAGATTCCTATGCATAGGAAGCATGTTAGACTTAAATTTGTTTTGAATCTGCCTCTTGATGCTCTCTTTTGCTTCAAATACTATTTCTTGCGAGTGCATCATTAAAACTGCTGAGCCCATCTTAACGGCTATAAAGAAAGAACTTCTTCGGAGATAACCCATGTGTTATTTTGCTACAGTACTTTGTTTTATATTTGTGTCTTGGAAGTTGTTTACTACTGTAGCAACCTCTCCTTATCTTAGTTCTGTGCTTTTTTGTGCCAAGTAAAGTCGTTGATAGCAAGGTTGATACTAGATTTGGATTACTGCGCAGAAACAGATTTCTTTGCTGTCACGAATCTGGGTCTAATTCTCTGTAGGTAACTCAGAAAATTATGCCAATTTACGTGAGTGATCCTCAGATATGTACGCAACTTTCATTCAATTTGGGCATTTTCATTTGAGCAAGTCTGGTGCCTCGATAAAATCCATCTTTACGGACTGTTCTGTTTTGACAGATTCTGCCTTTTATTTCACATTGCCTCTTTTGCTATGTTGGATGAATTTCTTTGTTCCATTAATGTCCAGTAGCTTTATGCAATGTCCAGAAGTGTTAAAAATGATTGTGTCACCTCTGAACATGTTAATTTTTATTGTGCACTAACCCTCTAATGAGTTGTTTCGAGTTTGGTGTGGAGGAAGTTTTCAAGGGTCAAGAGAGGAGGATGATATACTATGATCAAGGAGAGTGAAAGCTCTAAGCTTGGGGATGCCCCGGTGGTTCATCCCTGCATATTTCAAGAAGACTCAAGCATCTAAGCTTGGGGATGCCCAAGGCATCCCCTTCTTCATCGACAACATTATCAGGTTCCTCCCCTGAAACTATATTTTTATTCCGTCACATCTTATGTACTTTACTTGGAGCGTCTGTGTGCTTTTATTTTTGTTTTTTTATTTTCATTCTCTGAATAAATACATGCTTGTGTGGGAGAGAGACACGCTCCGTTGGTTCATATGAACACATGTGTTCTTCGCTTTATCTTTTAGTGTTCATGGCGAAGGATGAAACTGCTTCGTTAAATTGTTATATGGTTGGAATTGGGAAATGCTACATGTAGTAACTCTAAAATGTCTTGAATAATTTGATATTTGGCAATTGTTGTGCTCATGTTTAAGCTCTTGCATCATATACTTTGCACCTATTAATGAAGAAATACATAGAGCTTGCTAAAATTTGGTTTGCATAATTGGTCTCTCTAAGGTCTAGATAATTTCTAGTAAAGAGTTTGAACAACAAGGAAGACGGTGTAGAGTCTTATAATGTTTACAATATGTCTTTTATGTGAGTTTTGCTGCACCAGTTCATCCTTGTGTTTGTTTCAAATAACCTTGCTAGCCTAAAACCTTGTATCGAGAGGGAATACTTCTCATGCATCCAAAACCCTTGAGCCAACCACTATGCCATTTGTGTCCACCATACCTACCTACTACATGGTATTTCTCCGCCATTCCAAAGTAAATTGCTTGAGTGCTACCTTTAAATAATTCAAAATTTATCACCTCTGATTTGTGTCAATGTTTTATAGCTCATGAGGAAGTATGTGGTGTTTTATCTTTCGATCTTGTCATTTACTTCGACGAGACTTTCACAATGGACTAGTGGCTTCATCCGCTTATCCAATAATTTTGCAAAAAGAGCTGGCAATGGGGTTCCCAGCCCGATTAATTAACTTGCATTAATAATTCTCTTCACATGTTTTGCTGCGATTCATCGGTAAGCAACTTAATTTTGCAAATAGACACTCCTCCATGGTATGTGAATGTTGGAAGGCACCCAGGATTCGGTTAGCCATGGCTTGTGTAAGCAAAAGGTTGGGAGGAGTGTCATCCATAAATAAAGAAAAACTAAACTAAAGTACATGTGTAAACAAAAGAGAAGAGGGATGATCACCTTGCTTCGTTAGAGATAACGTCCTTCATGGGAGCCGCTCTTGAAAGTCTGGTTGATGAGGTAGTTAGAGTGCCCACTACCATTCGTTGACAACAACAAACACCTCTCAAAATTTTACTTTTATGCTCTCTTTATGTTTTCAAAACCAAAGCTCTAGCACAAATATAGCAATCGATGCTTTCCTCTTTGAAGGACCATTCTTTTACTTTTATGTTGAGTCAGTTCACCTATTTCTCTCCATCCCAAGAAGCAAACACTTGTGTGAACTGTGCATTGATTCTTACATACTTGCTTATTGCACTTGTTATATTACTTTACATTGACAATTATCCATGAGATATACATGTTACAAGTTGAAAGCAACCGCTGAAACTTAATCTTCCTTTATGTTGCTTCAATACCTTTTACTTTGAATTATTGCTTTATGAGTTAACTCTTATGCAAGACTTATTGATGCTTGTCTTGAAAGTACTATTCATGAAAAGTCTTTGCTATATGATTTAGTTGTTTACTCATGTCATTACCATTGTTTTGATCGCTGCATTCATTACATATGTTTACAATAGTATGATCAAGCTTATGATGACATGTCACTCCAGAAATTATCTTTGTTTATCGTTTACCTGCTCGGGACGACGAAAACTAAGCTTGGGGATGCTGATACGTCTCCGACGTATCGATAATTTCTTATGTTCCATGCCACATTATTGATGATATCTACATGTTTTATGCACACTTTATGTCATATTCATGCGTTTTCTGGAACTAACCTATTGACGAGATGCCGAAAGGCCAGTTGTTGTTTTCTGCTGTTTTTGGTTTCAGAAATCCTAGTAACGAAATATTCTCGGAATTGGACGAAATCAACGCCCAGGTTCCTATTTTGCCCGGAAGCATCCAGAACACCGAGAGTCGCCGGAGGGGGCCACACGAGGCCCCGGATGATAGGCCGGCGCGGCCCGGGCCCGGCCGCGCCGCCTTATGGTGTCGTCGCCCCGTTGACCCTCCGACTCCGCCTCTTCGCCTATATAAAGGTCCCAGACCTAAAACCTCGAGACGGAAAAAAGCCACGGTACGAGAAACCTTCCAGAGCCGCCGCCATCGTGAAGCCAAGATGCGGGGACAGGAGTCTCCGTTCGGCACGCCGTCGGGACGGGGAAGTGCCCCGGAAGGCTCCTCCATCGACACCACCGCCATCTTCATCAACGCTGCTTGTCTCCCATGAGGAGGGAGTAGTTCTCCATCGAGGCTCGGGGCTGTCACCGGTAGCTATGTGGTTAATCTCTCTCCTATGTACTTCAATACAATGATCTCATGAGCTGCTTTACATGATTGAGATCCATATGATGAGCTTTGTATCGCTACTAGTTGTGTGCTACTCATGTGATGTTATTAAAGTAGTCTATTCCTCTCGCATGGTGTAAAGGTGACTAGTGTGTGCACCGTGTGGTTCTTGTCGTAGGCTATGATCATGATCTCTTGTAGATTGTGGAGTTAATTATCATTATGATAGTATTGATGTGATCTATTCCTCCTTCATAGTGTAATGTGGACAATGTGTGCACTATGTTAGTTCTTGGTTTATTTTGCAATGATCTATTATGCTCTAAGGTTATTTAAATATGAACATTGAATTGTGGAGCTTGTTAACTCCGGCATTGAGGGTTCGTGTAATCCTACGCAATGTGTTCATCATCCAACAAAAGAGTGTATGTAGCACATATGAGAAAGAGTTATTTATTATGCGATCAATGTTGAGAGTGTCCACTAGTGAAAGTGTAATCCCTAGGCCTTGTTCCTAAATACGCTATCGCTGCTTGTTTCTTGTTTCATTGCGTTACTACTTTGCTTGCGTTGCTACTTGCTCATACTTATTCATACCACTCGTATTTAAATATCTCTTCGCCGAACTAGTGCACCTATTAGGTGTGTTGGGGACACAAGAGACTTCTTGCTTTGTGGTTGCGGGGTTGCTTCGAGAGGGATATCTTTGACCTCTTCCTCCCCGAGATCGATAAACCTTGGGTGATCCACCGATACGTCTCCGACGTATCGATAATTTCTTATGTTCTATGCCATATTATTGATGATACCTACATGTTTTATGCACACTTTATGTCATATTCGTGCATTTTACGGAACTAACCTATTAACAAGATGCCGAAGTGCCGATTCTTGTTTTCTGCTGTTTTTGGTTTCGAAATCCTAGTAACGAAATATTCTCGGAATCGGACGAAATCAAGACCCGGGTTCCTATTTTCACCGGAAGCATCCAGTAACACCCGAGAGCCGCCGGAGGGGGCCCTGTGGGCCCCGGATGATAGGGTGGCGCGGCTCGGGCCCCGGCCGCGCCGGCCTATGGTGTGGCCACCCCTTCGACCCTCTTGCGCCGCCTCTTCGCCTATATAAAGCCTCCGTCGCGAAAACCACGATGCGAAAAACCACGATACGGAAAACCTTCCGCGAGCCGCCGCCATCGCGAAGCCAAGATCCGGGGACGGGAGTCTCGTTCCGGCACCCTGCCGGAGCGGGGAAGTGCCCCGGAAGGCTTCTCCATCGACACCGCTGCCATCTCCACCGCCATCTTCATCACCGCTGCTGCTCCCATGAGGAGGGAGTAGTTCTCCATCGAGGCTCGGGGCTGTACTCGGTAGCTATGTGGTTCATCTCTCTCCTATGTACTTCAATACAATAATCTCATTAGCTGCCTTACATGATTGAGATTCATATGATGATGCTTGTAATCTAGATGTCATCATGCTAGTCA
>NC_061510.1:71640986-71725067 GCF_022539505.1 Lolium rigidum | reverse complement strand
TACGTGCTGTTGTTCATAAAATGCACGAATATGATATAAAGTGTGCATAAAACATGTAGATAACATCAATAATGTGGCATGGAACACAAGAAATTATCGATACGTTGGAGACGTATCAATCGGCTTTCCTCTGTTTAGGGCGCCACTCCATTTTCCGTGGACGACCCTCTTCATCCAGGGTTCGCTGAACCTTTGCAGCCAGATCAGGTCGTGCCTTCCTTAGCGTATGCAGGTATAACCTTTCGGCTTCCTCCAAGCCGCGCAATCGCTGAACCCTGCGCTTTGGGAACGGCTGAGTCCGTCAGGGCACCACCTTGGCCGGTGGTACCTGTCTTCTTCCACTTCTCCCTCGTCTTCTGAATCCTCAAGATCTGCCCAACGAGGTGACTCAGCGCGTTTGCTTTGTGGCGGGAGAGGCCCTAGGCGCTCGAACACAGACACGTTGGCTGCCTCCTTCTTTTTCTGATTGCATTTCAGGCAATTGCCGATTGTGGGCAATCGGCTCATTCCCGAATCCCAGCGAGTGTCTCGAAGAAAGGGCAGTCCCAGTGTCTGGCGTTGTCATCTTGCTCCCTTGATGCTCCCGTGGCACAGCGCTCGTGTTCCTCCTCATCGCGATCCTGCCGACGATATCTTCTGGCCTCTCTAGCCAGACGATCTCCTCTATCATCGTAATTGGGCCGTCGGCGTTGGTCGTACTGACTCACATATTTGTTGAGGAGGTGATCAGAGAGGGGTCGCTGATATCTTATATTCTTCACCTCTCCCTCTGTGACATAGCGCTTGCCATCATGATGGAGCCGATCGCGTGGAGCGGCCTCCTCTGTATCCTTGCTATGAGAGCAGCTGCCCTCATCTCCATCTTTGCCGGAGTGGTTTCCAGGTCCTACCATGTTGATGCTGAACGAGGGACCCGGCTGGCAACCTTCAGGGTAGGTGATTTCCACCATGTTAACGGCGGGGAAGGGTTGGGTGTCGACCTTCATGGCGTACTGGTTGAAAATTAGCCGCCCCTTCTCTATCGCCGCTTGGATGTGCCCGGCGCCACACCCGGCAGTCGTTGGTGGCATGGGAAAGCGAGTTGTGGAATTTGCGAGACGGCTTTCCGTTTAGCTCCTTCGCCGTGGGGAACTTGAGACCTTCAGGAATCGTCAATCTGTTTCTCCTTGAGCAGGAGGTCGAAGATTTGTTCAGTCTTGGTCACGTCAAAATCAAATCCCCTGGGCGGCCCTGGTGGCTTTACCCATTTGCAGGCCACGGGGGTTCCTCCCCGAGTCCACTCAGCCACTGCTATCTCTTGGTCTCCCGCAGGCACTTCATCTTCCTCTGTACCGACCATGACTACTGCACGCTTGAACTTGTCTTGGTACAGGTCGGGGTGGCGCTGTTCATATGCTGATAGTTTCTGAACCATGTGCGCCAGCGAGGGATAATCTGCTTGGGAGGCCATGTCCTTGAGCTGTGTTGCAAGGCCTCGCTACGCCAACTCGATCGCTTCCTTTTCAGTTATACGAACCGAATAACATCGGTTCCTAAGATTCCTGAAGCGCTGGATGTATTCTGTCACCGTTTCCCGCGCTTCGACGTAGTTGTGCTAGATCGGCAATGCCGGACTCGGAAGCTTCGAATGGTATTGCATATGGAACTGTTCTTCCAATTGCTTCCAAGACTCGGATGGAGTTTGCTGGCAAAGAGGTGTACCATCCAAAAGCCGATCCCGTGAGGGACTGTGAAAAGAGCCTCACGCGTAGCTGATCCGACACCGAAGCCGGTCCTAGTTGAGCCAAATATCGGCCGACGTGCTCGATGGAGCTGGAGCCATCCGATCCACCGAATTTGGAGAAGTCAGGGAGCCGATATTTAGGTGGCAGCGGGATCATCTCGTAATCGTCGGGTACGGCTTGGAATAGCCGATCGCCCTTCTTTTCGGCATCATGCCGAACCGGTCTCTCGCATGGTACCGATCTGATCCGCTGTGCTGGCCGTAGGAGTTGCACTCGAAGATTCGCCGGGGTGGCGTACTTGGCCAGCCACGTTTGCTTTTCCAGCCTCGGAGCCAACCGCAGGAGCTGGGCTCGGGAGTTTCGTCGGTGTGGCGTATTTAGTTAGCCACGCTCCGCTTCTCAAGCTCGTCGCCGACGTTCCTCCCGTCTTCGCCGGAGTCCCCGATGTTGTGGCCTGGTTTGTGAGTGCCCAGTCACCACAATCCGGCACATACATGCACGCGTATCCTTGAGGGATCTCCTTAGGCGCCTCCATTAAGAACTGGTAGTCACTAGGGTCGCCACCAATCCTGTAGACGAGGAATGCCGGCGTAGTCGGCACTTCAGCAAGTGCCGCCAACGCATATGGCAGCGGTGGACGGGACTCGGAGTGGCAACTCTCCTTGATGAGTCCCGAGAGCTGGTCCCGACGGCGAGTACCGGTGGCTCATGATCTCCTCGGATCACGCGCGAGCGACACGCTCCAACACGTTGACCAAGTTCTCGAGTGGCGGTGTAGCGAGTGAGCCACCGTGTAGTTGATCTCCTGCCGCTGCACCTCGGTGCGTTCCTCCGACGGGGTAGAGAGGTCTATCCCATCGAGCGCACCTTGCGGTGAGAACCCCTTCCATCTCGATGCCATGGGAACGGGTTCTCCGAAAGAGCCGATGAGGTCGGCTTCGAGGGTGGCCTTGATCTCGTTGTATTGCTTCTTGAGGTCGTCGAGCGGATCCTCGTAGGTGATCAGGCGTGCCGTCCGCCATCTCAGATGTAGATGGCGATGTGGTTGATGTAGACGATTGTCCCACCGGGCGTGCCAGAATGTGTTGATCGCCAAAACCCACCGGCGGGCAGCGGCCTTGTCAACACCGTAGAGCCGGGAAGAGCCTAGAGCTGCGGCTGGCTGAGACCCCTCCGAGCGACGGCCCGCAATGCTCTTCTGGTCACACGCGGCGATGCGAAGTGCAAGGGCGTGCCACCTGACCTATACCTGGTCAGGAAGGTGATGGGGATGCCTCGCTTAGTTTCCTGCAGGGCATACATGTAAACATTAAATACGAGCCTCGATCGGCTCTCAGGTTATCCCGTGAATCGGCTCAAAGAGCCGATCCACCCATGATTCGTACGGGGTGCACGAATACTTGGTGGTCCTGCTTGATCAAGATGAAGCTAATGAGATCTACGACGATTTAGGGTTTTCACCGCATAATCGGATCATCCTACTCCAGGTTGGGCCTCGCGGCCACGCACGGTGCTCGTAAGCCGATCCTAAACAAGGCCTAAAAACCAACATGAAGTTGATCCTCGGAACATCCCGTTTAGGACTTGCGAACGCCACCCTACGTGCCACCGGATCCTCCCCCTTTGTAAGGCCTAACTATTGCAGATATTAAACTAATCCTTGTAGAACAAGGAGCAATCGTAACGGATCAGATCTACTAAATAATGATCAAGCGGGTGCCGCCCCACACCCGAGATAGGCGTGAGGGCGGCTAGATATGCAAGGGTTGCACTACGTAAGCATGCTTAAACGAAGAACAATGCTAACCCTAACACATCTAATGATAACTACGTTGCTCGCCATCAAAAGCGCTTCAGTACGAGCAACGCATGAACAACGTGGGGCTTGTGCTGCCTAGATCGCAAGATGCGATCTAGGCAGCATGTCGCCTACCTGATAGAAACCCTCGAGACGAAGGAGTTGGCGATGCGCCGAGATTGGTTTGTTTTGGGGTTGAACGTGAGTTGTTGTTTATTCCATAAACCCTAGGTACATATTTATAGTCCAGGGGACTTTCTAACGTGGGAATATCCCATCGTGCACGATACAAACTCTAACCCTTATCTAAGATAATAAACTACTAAATAAAGATACACGGGCAATTCAGCCCAAAACCCTTCGTGCCAGGCCGCTTCAGAAATCTTCCACGTGTAATCTTCCAAGCCCGGCCCACCTCTGGATTTGTCCAAAATCTGGTGATAACAGAACCGTGCATTGATTCCTACATATTTGCATATTGCACTTGTTATATTACTCTATGTTGACAATTATCCATGAGATATACATGTTACAAGTTAAAAGCAACCGCTGAAACTTAATCTTCCTTTGTGTTGCTTCAATGCCTTTACTTTGATTTATTGCTTTATGAGTTAACTCTTATGCAAGACTTATTAATACTTGTCTTGAAGTACTATTCATGAAAAGTCTTTGCTTTATGATTCACTTGTTTACTCATGACATTACCATTGTTTTGATCGCCGCATCCACTACATATGTTTACAAATAGTATGATCAAGGTTATGATGGCATATCACTTCGAAATTATCTTTGTTATCGTTTTACACTCGCTCGGACGAGCAGTAACTAAGCTTGGGGATGCTTGATACGTCTCCGACGTATCGATAATTTCTTATGTTCTATGCCATATTATTGATGATACCTACATGTTTTATGCACACTTTATGTCATATTCGTGCATTTTCTCGGAACTAACCTATTAACAAGATGCCGAAGTGCCGGTTGTTGTTTTCTGCTGTTTTTGGTTTCGAAATCCTAGTAACGAAATATTCTCGAATCGGACGAAATCAAGACCCAGGTTCCTATTTTCACCGGAAGCATCCAGAACACCCGAGAGCCGCCGGAGGGGCCCCGTGGGCCCCGGATGATAGGGTGGCGCGGCCCGGGCCCCGGCCGCGCCAGCCTATGGTGTGGCCACCCCTTCGACCCTCCCGCGCCGCCTCTTCGCCTATATAAAGCCTCCGTCGCGAAAACCCCGATGCAAAAAACCACGATACGGAAAACCTTCCGGAGCCGCCGCCATCGCGAAGCCAAGATCCGGGGGACAGGAGTCTCTCGTTCCGGCACCCCTGTCGGAGCGGGGAAGTGCCCCCGGAAGGCTTCTCCATCGACACCGCTGCCATCTCCACCGCCATCTTCATCACCGCTGCTGCTCCCATGAGGAGGGAGTAGTTCTCCATCGAGGCTCGGGGCTGTACCGGTAGCTATGTGGTTCATCTCTCTCCTATGTACTTCAATACAATAATCTCATGAGCTGCCTTACATGATTGAGATTCATATGATGATGCTTGTAATCTAGATGTCATCATGCTAGTCAAGTGAGTTTTACTTATGTGATCTCCGGAGACTCCTTGTCCCACGTGTGTAAAGGTGACAAGTGTGTGCACCGTGTGGGTCTCTTAGGCTATATTTCACGGAATACTTATTCACTGTTGAATGGCATAGTGAGGTGCTTATTTATATCTCTTTATGATTGCAATGTGTTTGTATCACAATTTATCTATGTGCTACTCTAGCAATGTTATTAAAGTAGTTTTATTCCTCCTGCATGTGTGCAAAGGTGATAGTGTGTGCACCATGTTAGTACTTGGTTTATGCTATGATCATGATCTCTTGTAGATTGCGAAGTTAACTATTGCTATGATAATATTGATGTGATCTATTCCTCCTACATATGCATGAAGGTGACAGTGTGCATGCTATGCTAGTACTTGGTTTAGTCTTTTGATCTATCTTACACTAAAGGTTACTAAAATATGAGCATTATTGTGGAGCTTGTTAACTCCGGCATTGAGGGTTCGTGTAATCCTACGCAATGTGCTCATCATCCAACAAGAGTGTAGAGTATGCATTTATCTGTTCTGTTATGTGATCAATGTTGAGAGTGTCCACTAGTGAAAGTCTAATCCCTAGGCCTTGTTCCTAAATACTGCTATCGCTGCTTGTTTACTGTTTCTATCGCGTTACTACTTCGCTGCGTTACTACCGCTTGTTTACCGTCCCGGGCAAGCACTTTTCCGGTGCCGTTGCTACTACTTATTCATACCACCTGTATTTCACTATCTCTTCGCCGAACTAGTGCACCTATTAGGTGTGTTGGGGACACAAGAGACTTCTTGCTTTGTGGTTGCAGTGGTTGCATGAGAGGGATATCTTTGACCTCTTCCTCCCTGAGATCGATAAACCTTGGGTGATCCACTTAAGGGAAACTTGCTGCTGTTCTACAAACCTCTGCTCTTGGAGGCCCAACACTGTCTACAAGAATAGAAGCTCCCGTAGACATCATCCACTTAAGGGAAACTTGCTACTGTTCTACAAACCTCTGCTCTTGGAGGCCCAACACTGTCTACAAGAATAGAAGCTCCCGTAGACATCAATCCCCCAAACAACCACTTGCTTCACCTTATTCAACATCAATGCCAAATTCCTCTCTGCTCCTTTTGTTTCTTTAGAGATGACACGAGGTCAATCCACTTGGGAGCTTGGTGTAGCTTGAGCCATGCGTGAACTAAGTTGAAACTCTTTCCCTCATTTCACCTCTCTTTCCACTTGAGCTCTCTTTTATGGATATCATTCCTTTCAGTTATTCTTGCAAAGCTATGGTGTATATGCCTGACCACCCAAGTCTTCCTTAGAATCTTGTTTCTTTAGGGCCAATCCGAGCGCATCCCCAAACCCACCACATGCTTCACCTTCTTCAACTTCAATGTCGGATTGATCTCATCTACTTTTCTTTCCACTCTTGGCTTGTTTCTTGAGAGATGCCACAAGGTCAATCCACTTGGGAGTTTGGTGAAGCTTGAGCCATGCATGAACCAAGTTGAAGCTCCATCCCTCATTTGGCTTGGAATTCATCCATAAGTTGCCGTACTTAGGCAACAACACCAAAACCGCTCATTGTTTGCCCTTGATACCATCATATGCGCTAGTTTGTAGTCCGCCATTATGGTACCCATCGATGTATCACTTGAAATCTTGTATGGCACATAGTTCTTGTACTCATGGAAATGGCCATGAACACACTTGCAATATGCTAATACACTTTGCTTCATTCAACATGTTGGTTCTTGTCCAATACTTAGCCATGGCTCTCATAAGAGTGCATCTTCCTTGTTAGTGAATGACGCAATCCTCTTGGCACGATGTCATGCTTTCGAGTCCACTTGCTCAAGCTCAACTTCAAACAAACCCTCTCCCGCACCATCAAGATCACATTGCTCACCACCTTACCCATCGTCTTGCTCACCACCTTCCCCACCACTTTTCTATCACGAATGTCATCGCCATTCCCACCTTGCATATCTCTCATACCTTGCACACCACCTTGCATATCATGCACAAAACCTTGCATTCCTTGCTTATTGCCTTTTCCATCTTTTTTGATCATTTCTTTCATGATTTCCTCGTTGTAGTATACCGAGTTGGCGAGCCTCAATCCGTCAAACACATGAAGTGCATCTTGCGCAGTAACCATCATCGACGGTCATCGAAGATGCTCCGGCATCAGGTCATGCCACGCACAATGGGCACCTCCACCATCCCCAGGTAGTCACTGGGCACGTAGTCAAAATTAAGGTCAATATTTGGCGGTGCCGCCTGGCCAAACAGCGCCGACTCGCTGCACAACAACCACCAGCTCGATGGCAGCACAAAGCCAACATGTAGGCATATATTGACGACCGCGGCACAAGAGGCAGAGACATGCTTAGTACATGAGGTTTAGCTCGCGATAGCCGAGCCTTGTGCGTCATGGCCTCGGAGGGTGTGCTGCACACACACACAAGTAATTTTTGGCTGCGGTCTGCGTGGTGTAGCACACTGCAGTCTCCTTCTCGGGGCTGGCAGCTTGAACAGCAATCGCGGCGACCAATTTCTTCTCCTTCTCCTTTGGCGCCGGTTTTGGCGCTTGATTCTTTGGGGGAGCGGTTCTTTCTTCGTTGGCACCACTCGAACCACTTTGGACATATGGGATGGATTTGGGGGGCCGCATATGGAGATGCTCTTGCATGATAATCCAGGAAAAAAATGGTTTCCGAACATCTAGTTTTGACACCAAAACATTGGACGAAATAGAGGAACAATGGTAGTATTGAGACCAGAACAAGCAGGAAATGAATTGTAGTCCGCTTAGTTGTTAGCCTCCAGGCGACGACGCTTCGATGTTGGTGCATGCAAGTCATTTGGCACCGATGTCGAGTCATGTTGCTCATCCTCTGATCTAGCTTCAACTGCAGTAATATCCAAAGTCAGCACTGTTAGTGTGTTACACAACTTAACGAGTAGAATCTTTCATCACACTATAGCTAGATAAGTTATGTGCGTGTACCTGAAAGCTCGACTATTTCCAGGCCAGTCGCCGTGTGAAGCAACCCCTTGTGCAGTTCGCCACGGTACATGATCTCCATGGACACCAGGTCGACACCGATGATATAGCCATCATACCGCTTCCCAATGGGCAGGAAGAAGTTGACCCGGTTAGGCTGCATGGGATCCACGGTCGGATACTCCGGCGCAACCTTGGGTAGCCCACTCTCAGAATACCCCGTCTTCTCCCAGAGATCCGCTAACCTCATCTGGTAATCCTGCATCCACTCCCCGCCTCTCCAGCTCCATGCGTTGACGTTGTCCTCAAAGACATGGACGCACCGGAGCTCTCCGGCGCTTACCCCGACGCATCGGTCCTGCCTTAGGTGATACTCGCGCTCGTCGCGGTCCGGCTGGAGGGGCGGTGGAAGAGGGATGAAGCCGGGAACAGCGCTAGATTGATCGTGCTTCTGGTCCATGTCGTAGGAGACGATTCCGCAGTGCAGATCCACCCACCAGAATGTCGTGCCGTCAGCGAGCACCATGTCGATGTCCCAGCTCCAGCAGGCCGGGATAGACACGGTCCTGCTGCTCCACTCGTTCGTCGACGTCGAGTAGAGGCACACGTACGGCGCTTCCGTCGGATCCTTCACCAGGGACGACCTGCCTTCCTTGAGCACGGCCACCGTGTATTCATGCGGACGCCGCTGCAGAATCCCAAGATTGATTGCATGAGGGCCGGGCATCGGAGGAAGACGAAACATGCCGTCAACCGTAAGCAGGTAGTAGTCGTGACGGAAACGGGGGAGGGTTCCGCTATCGGTACCGGTGTGCATCACGATGACGTCGCGGCACGACGCCACCGCCTCCACGGAGATCCGCCTCCTGACGCCGTCGAAGTATACGCCGATGGGGGCGTCGTCGTCGCGCAGCGCGTCGTCGATCCAGATGTGCAGCGTGGACAAAGCAGGCGGTGGATGGGCACGTAGCAAGATCTGGAACGCTATGCCGCAACCCGTCTCGGCGCCGATCCATCTGTGGTTGCTGCCGTTGGATTGCACCGGTGATTTGTCTTGGTAGACGAGGCCGTCGAGGAAGAGCTGATTTGATCTGCTCTGCTGCAATTCGACAAAAGTTAGCTAGATCGAGAAACCGATTCAAAAGTTAGCCAAGTCGGCACGAACGTACCTGCAAAGGCATGAGAGAAGAAGGACGTGCAGCGTCTGTATCCATATAGATCCACTCGTGGTGATCAAACAAACCTACAAATAAAATGTCTGAAATTAGCGTGAGAGATCTGGAGATCCAAACAAACACAGAGGGCGGCGATCCAAGTGAGTAAATTTGATGACTATAGGCGTGGGTGTTTATACGGGTCGGGAGTTCCTTTAGATCAACTCTAACGGACTATGTAAACATGCCAACTGTAAAATCGTAGTGCATGCAACTGAAAACGAGATTTGCACGTTTCAATTCGTTGGCGTAGATCCGAGACGGTAATCTGGAACTGAATTTTTGAAAGTTTGCACTCGTGGCATAATTCAACGAAGAACAGGAGTTCGATCATACATAATTTAGAGACATAGCAGCGATCCAAAAGCTGCGGATGCATAAATTATATGTCATACAAATAATATCATATATTGAATTCTCATTCAAAAGACGTTTTATTGGTATAATTTTGGTGACAAACTCCTTTTGTTTCAATGGGTAAGGCTTATACTGTTTTTTTAAAGTCTAGCAAAGTAAAGTTTGACCAAACATCTTAGAAAAAGCTATCACCAAATATGATATTCCATAGATATCGTATGAAAATATATTTCATTATGTATCTAATGGTATTAATTTTATATTTTGCATGTTAGCTATTTTTGTTGTATAAACTTAGTTAAACTTTAGGGTGTTTGACTTTTCAAATAATATAAGCCATATTTGTTGAAGCGGAGGTACGCCACGCCATCCGACGATATTTTCAGACCCTCCATGTAAAAAAAAAACAGGTATGCCTCGTTATTTGATAGGATAATATTTTTGTACTTAAATGCATGGGTGTGAGTGTTTCCGTTGCTGTCAATTATCCATGTGTGCAAGTACAAAGTCCACTCTCTGTTTGATATGGCTAGACTCAATTAACTTAGTCATATTTCAGCATAGATTTTGAAAAAACCCTGCCAATCAAACCGAGGTTCACTTCAATTCAGATAAGCCATTCAACATGGCATGACTAGTGAAAGTTAAAGTTGTTCAAAATTTGTTTCGGAAGGCCGGAGGTGATTAAAAGTTTGGTTAAGGTTTATTTAGATCAAAGAAGTCTCGAAATTTGAAACCAGCATGGTCTTCATCTGACCCGCTGGTGCCAGTATTGTTCCCTCTTCCGAACACTGGGACATTGATCGCACATGGAGGCCCCGCCATTAGTGACCCAGGTGCAGGGCGCGGGAGCAGAGCACGACGGGGTCCGCGATCGAGTCCCAAACGGAACGGGGCTGCAGGATACATAATGGAGCGCCCGTCCAATTCATTCATCACCAGGTAAAGAAGACCAGAACCGTAGTCCGTAGCATCGTGGGTACTGTAGGGAAGACCACTCAACAGCCGCACATTCTCGGCATAGTGGCGCACGCAGCAGCACTAGTAGGGATATAAAGAGACCCGTCAAACTCAAATCCCGTTCGTTCGTTCCAGCCTTTGCCAGTGTGCTCCCACCCCAGCGTATAAGAGCAAGTACAATAAGGTACAGTCAGCTGACTATAAGAAATAAAATATTATAAGTTTGCTTAGTTGGAGGAGAGAGATTATGAGAGAGAAGAGTAGTGGGCTCTTATCTAATAGATAAACTTCTAGACGCGTCTTCTAGGCACTATGTGAGACTAAAAGGTGGACCATGTATTGTAAAAGTACTACACTTTTATAGCTTCCTATTGTACATGCTAGCTATAAGTTGACTATAAATGATGTGGCAAATTGTTATAGCCAGCTGCCAGCTACACTATTATTCTTGCTCTAAAGGCGGTCCGTGCATGCACGATATGGATCGACGGACGATTGACCAGGCTACAACCCAAAATCTCTCTCGACGCGTATCGATCAGCAGCAGAACGCTTCTTTTTTTAAAGGCAGGATCGTAGTGTGATCGTGGCCGTGGGCGATGCGCACAGTGACTCCAGGGACAGACACGTCAATCAATGAGGCCGATGCATGCATGCACATCCCCATCCGTGGTCCAGGCTTTGGTTTGTGGCCGTGTCATCTCGCCTTCTCGTCACCTCGCCGCATGGCTTGCTTGCTCGGCTCGGCCACGCCCCATGGCCATGGCGAGGCAACCTTTTGTCATTTCCCTGCTGCAAGGCATCCTCAGGCGTTTTGGTCCGCGGCTTGACATAAACAGACCGAGTCGATCCGTTTAGTGAACATGATCACACAAAAACGGTGCGAAGCAAACACACCGACATGCATGAACTGACACATTTTCAGCCCAAATTTACGTTGGAAATGCATTTGTGCATACACGCCGCGGACTATAGCGCCGCCATCAATGCCGCAACCGCTCAACTCTTGCACCTGCATCAATGGCACGGCCAGTTGAATCGGCTTGTTCATCTGAAAAAACCGGAGCTTTTCCGATCAAAATTTTCTTGTCATCAAACATGAGCACCTAACATATCAACCAAAATCTTTCCCAAACCTATCCCTAATCACTACAACGACGTTTTCGACTAATTTGCGCAGCTAATCATCCACATATGAGCTAGATCGGCCTCACGAAATACATGACCGTGGAGGAGAAACACAGAGAAGAAGACGAGAAATAGAAAACTAGGACGACCACGAGATGTACCGTAGTGCGGAGGTTCCTCGTGCCACTCTCGCCGGCGAGGATCGTCCACCATGTCCGCCGCCGCTGCCGCCACCCACGAACTCGCTTCGTCGTCGCCTCCCAGGAAGAAGAGAAAGGAAGGCAACGTCCTGCGTGATTTCTGCGGTGGTTATACATAGAGGGGCGAAGACCTATTCGCAATTATCCTATTTCTTCAACGCTGCAATAAAAACCATCATCTCCCGTCTGGAAACTGCCACGTGTCGCCACCACATTGAATTGTATGAGTTGTGCGAGTGGAACACACTTTCCAAGAAGTTGTATGAAAATGCACATACTGAACAAGTTGTACTTGTGGTGCAATAATCTCTTTATTTTTCTTATTATATGTTTTCTTCCCTATTTGCCCCATGTAAATTGTGCTTTGTATATGAAATATTATCAAGAAAAAAAATATGACAGGCTGCTAGGTTCAATGCCCGACTCAAATGGACACTGCAACTCCACTTTCCCCTCCGCCCCTCTCTCTCCGCTCCCCCTCCTCTGCTCGCGAAATACTGCCGGCCGGGCCGAACCGAACCCTTCTCCGGTGGCTCAGCCGGCCGGAGATGGGGAGGGCGACGCGCCGGAGTAGATAGTAGGTGTAGTTGTAGGTTTTCTAGTGAGATGCCGCGGTTTTGGAATGGAGCACCGTCTTCCCTGGGCAAGATCTGGTGCGTTTGGTGGTGGTGGTGGCGCGGCGAGGTGCTCCGGCGGTCGGAGACGGCGGCGCAACCTTCTTTCCCACAGATCTCCATCAATAAGCCCAAAGTCTGCTTCTCTCCTCTGGTTTTTGCCTTTGCCCTTTTTGTCCTTCTCTCGCCGGTCGGCCGTGGTGGCGAGGAGTGGAGAAGGAGGATTACGGGCAGGTGGAGACCAGAGAGAAGCAGGGGCCTCACCCTCCCAGTGTTTAGGTGCGACATCGGTGGGCGGCGGAGGAGCGGCGAGCTCAAACCCCTCAGGTGGGGGATGATCTTGTTTGCTCCTCTAGCCGAGGTCCTCCGCAATAAGCACTCTTGGCCGCGAAGCAGCGTCCTCGACATCATCAACATCGACCTGGCCGGCCGTGGCGGCGAGGAGGAAGATGAAGATGGCGTTGAATGTTGTTTTCTGCGACCAATTTCTGCCGAATCATCGCAGCTTGGAAGCATTTTCGGCGAGCATCATCTCCACGACAGCATGCCGTTTGGTATCGCCGGTGAGTTCCGGCATCCTTTCAACCTCCATCGAATGCCTTCTTCTTGGTCAGCGGCCGCGCCCAACGCCAACATCGTAGCAAGTGGTTTCGTCCCCGCGGCGGTGCTCGACGGCGGTGCAGCTGACCTCTGGCTCGGCGGAGGAGATAGGGAGGTACTTGATTGCTTTTTACATCTTTCAGCGAGGTCTCCTCCACATATGCTGGGGACTCATGTGTTATTTTCTCTTTCTTCTGGGGTCCACTGTAATAATGTACACCTCCACTGTTTGCATATTAATATAAACTTCCAGGCCCTTCGGAGCTCTTCCTGTTCAAAAAAAAAATGGACACTGCAAATTTTTTATGGAAGGATCAAAACGGTGTGATCTCTACTATATTAAATGGCTAGAGGTGGTGTCCCATGGTACGTCCTCTGCCCACCTCCGCCTGCAAACAAAGGAATCGGCCCTCCGAACCGCTCCACACTTAAAAACCGGTAAAAAAAAACTGCCAAGGAACAACCTCTACCCACTAGGCTCACGACCCTGATCGAGAGAAAAAAAAAACGCACGAACTCCTCTGTTCTCCTCTCTCTTCCTCGCAGCCTCTGCTTCGTCCTCCACAATGGCGGTTTCGGGTTTCCAATTGTGATGCTGCCTCCGCCCTGCATCGTCCATGGCAGCCGGGATGTGGCAGAGACGGCCGGAAACAAGCTCCCCTCGTCCATGGAGGGATAGATGTGACGGGTATGGACAGAGCCGAGCTTCCCATGTTCCGTGGCGGATGGTAGGCGGCATATAGGGCTCGGCTGAATACGAGCGCGCCGCCGGAGTGGAGCCGTAGGCCGAGGAATTGGGCCCCGGCCGAAGTAGAGCTCTCCTTCGTCTATGCTGACGGTGGGGTGTGCTGGATTCCCCCAGATCAAGCCGAGAATGGGTGGGGGAGGTCTCCGGTGACGCCAGAGGTCACCACGGGACTCCTCCCACCTCTCCATCCGCGGAAGGGAGCACCTCCACGACTACTGAGAAGCCCATCGAGGTGAGGCTCGCTCGGCTGCTCCAATCCCCCTACCTTCTCTCTCAATCTCTCTCTCTCACGATGAGGTGCAGGTGGTCATGGCGAGATATGGCCCTGATGCAGCCAACTGAAAAAATAGTTGAATGATCTATTTTGTCAATTTCGATCCAAGCTTATGGCTTTTAGATCAAAAGGTTTGGACAAGTTCAACTAGGTATAATTTTAGAATGAGCTTTCATGTGCTTATGGATTTTGCTTTAGGATCAGTAGACTGAGAACACAAAAGTGACGATGAAGGTAAAAAGTACATGCTATGCTGAATACCAGACGAGATTTTCACATGAATACTAATTCTTTGCTCAGTACAAATGAGAGATGCAGAACATTGCTTTTCTAGCCGGGATTGTTACTTGGCTGGTGCCTTACGCTGATGTTGTTTTCCTTGCACTATGATATCTAAACTACACATGTCCTGCTTGCACCATGATTTATATATATACTGATTTAGGTACCCATGGCTCCTTCGCAGTTACATAACTATCAAATGTCAACTGTCACGGAATAAAGACTCATGTAGAACAAGTATGTTCCGCCACCGGCTCACCTAATTGTGTCCCTTGATGCCCTGGTCACGACGTGACGCCTAGGAAGACGCGAACCCAGTTCGCCTTTGGCCATTCAGACTAACTACAGCAGCTAGAGTGGTGGAGGAGGATGAGGACTTCAAGGAGTTTGAAGTGGATTATGATGTCTGATTTAGAGTTTGGGATGATGAGGAGTCGACGACTAGGAGGTAATGATAGAACAACTAAAACTTATGGTGTTTGTTCTTGTGCTTTTTCATGGCTTGCTTTTCGTGATCCGTGATTTTGGTGGTCTTGTTGCTTCTAACTTCTATCTATGGGAACTACTGCATTCCTATGGAGGGACCTTATATATTTCACAGTAGGAAAGATTAGGAGCTAACCACCATTATCCATTATACAGTTGCTGGACAAAATTTCCTTCAGTTAGGATGCTCATAGTTACATTACATATAGGTGGCAGCAAAATGTCAACTCGATTATAGGCTATCGCAAGGTGTCTTGTTAAGGAACTAACCATCTGCTGAATTATGACATCCCTTCACCATTCATGTATTACTATGCGCCGTCGTACATACAAACAACAACTATAATTTGTTGTGTCAACAAGCCATGGATTGTCCAAACAGAAGAATATTATGTTTTTCATTATTTTAGTCTGTCAACAACTGAACCACATTCTGCCTGCTGCCAGAGTATTTCACCATCGATGGGTTTCTTCTCCTATTGCAAGGTGATACATGCATCGAGTTGCACACGGTCATGTGTTCATTTGGGGCGCTCACTGCTTTGTTTTTCTTGGGTTGCAAGCCATTCTAGCCGCACCAGATTCCTTGTCCCCCATTCCGTGGTGGTTAGCGAATGCGATGGAAACTGATAAGCTTGAAACAACAACTGTTGTTCAGCGGATTGTCGAGCTTCTTCCAACCGGTACAAAAAAAGGTATAGCCTTCATGATGCCTCAAGTCCTTTATTCTCATCCCCATGTGCTACCGTGCACATCACACTCTCTTGCCTTCACGCAGTTCCGCGACTGCCAGAACAACCACCGCGACACCTCGTCTGCGAAAGAAGCTGGCGGGCGCCATCCTCCGGTCCGCCCACGCCGTCGAGCGCGAGTTCTAGGTAGAGCAAGGTTCTCAAGGCATAAGTGTTAACTCCTTCTATTGAGCAACGTTTCTCCTTTTGATGATTTCCCTTCCAAATTTCCTGATGTTTGAGTGTTTTCTTTGGAGGATTCAGAGATCAAGCAAATTGTTCTTGGCTACTTAGCAAGTCCTACGTAACAAAAATACGTATCTATATTACTTTTTACCTTACTATTGAACATGAAAAGTTGCCCTGAGAAAACTTTCGAATCTTGTACAGTTTCTAGGGGCTCTGATAGGTGCTAGGGATTTAATTTGTTAGTTAGATATTGGGTTAGAGTTACCATGAGCTGTTTGGGCTACAACATCTGATGTACAATGATGTAGTGATTTTGTTGTATTACTAATAGTAGCTGCCCTTAAATAGGAATTGGTTTATCTGGGCATGCGGATATTTCATAGATGCACCGGACATCAAGTATTTGAGAGGATCCGCCAGTGCTCTTCTGTTTCTGTGGATTGATAGGCTTGTCTAATTTCTGACGTAGAATTCTGAAATTAGAGAGTTTTCTAAAATTCCCTTTTCAAACTTTACAATTAGATGGTGTACTATTGACAATACTCTTTCGTTTGTGCTATTCTGAATTTCTTATATTTATTTATTTCTATAGATTACGGGTTCACGAGAGTTGGGAAGCTCAGTTTTTAAACTGTGATTAAGTCGACATCCCACAGTTTCAAGTCAATCTGCGATTCGCGTAAGTGGTTCTTCTATTGATTGGTTCCCTAGGAGAAAGATTGAATCATACTTCAAGAGAAAGATATAGCAACTTTTGGTACCTGATCCAGATGTGCAAAATGTCTCATTATTCTTTGGTGATATTTCTCTAGAGTGTACTGCATTTGAGACAAAGTTTTGGTACTTGGATACATTTGATACGTGGTAAAACTGATGACGAAATTTGTGCTTTGTTTCGTTGTGGGGACTTTCGCCGAAGCATTTCCATTTTAGCATGGAGTTGTTTTCGGTGGCATTATAAAGCCTGAACATGTGCTACTCCTATTTTGAATGGGAGACACATCTGGGCAGTACTAGGGATGGACGTAGGATAGTGAGGTATGTGTGAGGGAATGGTATGTATTTGTCGGAACTGATAAAGAACATATGGATTCTTTTGAGATACATCTGGTTCATTTGAATGATAACTTAATGAAGGTTGTATGAGGGATGGGGGTTGTACTAACCTTGGAAGTGGGATGCACTGTTGCAAGGGATAAGGAGGAACTAATGGCTTTCCAAAATGTTAAAATGTTCTCGCAAGTAATATCCTTGGGTCTAGAGGCTGCATCCCACCTGCCTGATAGTGACCTGTTACATGAATCTACTGTTTTAGACTTATGTTTTTTCAGATTTATGGTTAAATAGTTTTATTTTCCATGTAATGCAGATATACCATGGCATATACGATTTACATTCTGTCAGTTACATGATATACATCTTTTTGTGCATATAAGCATGAAACGGGCCGAAATAGTAGCGAATCCAATTAGAAATCAGCGCGGACAAACAACCGATGCGCCAGAAAGGTAGTGCAGCTTCTTATAGTTGTGTATTATTTCAGTTTTTATTTATACTAATTGTTTTTGGTACTTACTTCCTGATGATTTGTAATTTCTTCCCCTGAAAACTTCTACTATTCATCTCAGTATTATAGATTATCAAAAATATGGCTTAAATTGTGCATTATCAAAATTATGGCTGTTGTTCTAAGTTCTAACTACTAACTTAGAAATACCTAATCATGTCAATACCGACGAAAGAAAAAAATTATACAAATACATGTGAGCAGTTAATTAGTATGTTTATCCAACTTATGAAATATATTCACGTATATTAATCATAATCAATTGTGCCTCGAGACCTACTAATATCTTCATTTGAACTAACCTTGCAGAAGTGTTGTTGCTCAAATTAAATTTATATACCATTTGTCTCGTTGTCAAATGGTAGTTTGTTCAGTTAAATTTCTCTTTTGGCATAAATTCAAGAACTTGCTTGTTGTGTGGCTCCAGGAGGAAAGCATGTGACTATGGGTAATTAAGGCACATATGATCCGACTGTACTGTGTTTCTCTGTCTAGCATATTTCACGTTTTCCCAATATGATTTTTTTCTGTCTTTGCGCTTGAGATTGCAACTTTGCTTTCATAATCAAAATGGTATGCATTTTTCAGGTTCATCTGTTATAGACACTGGTTCTGCTTTGTAGTCTTAAGATTTTGATTATCGAGCCATATGATGGGTCTTGCTATGTTATTTTCTGAAAGGAAAGGCTTACTATGTTTTGGCACCCCTGCCTTGTAAGGCATGCCCTTTAATTTTCTGAAAAGAAAGGGTCACCATGATATTATTAGCCTTATGTAGGTAGCAATGATACTGCTACTGCTACTGCTACTATTCAGCAATATATTCTTGTGCAATGCTTATCTACAATGTAACTTTCTGATCTGCTTTGTCTGGTCAGCGAAGAAGGAAACCAGCAAGATCAAAGTCACCGGGTACTCCTCTACACGCATCCTGTAGACAACATGATAGTCAGACATCGTATGAAAACTTCCCTCGGCACTCTCACTCGCTTTTTTTCTATTATCTCGTAGCAGTGCACGGGTACTGAACTAAGAGCCAATGGTTAAGCTTAATTGATAATGTGTGTTTGATGTTTCAGGTTGTGGTTTATGATAAAATAGATTTCATACTTCTATTCGAAAGAGATTAGAGTTCAGACTAACGGATAAGTTACAAAATAAGAGTATATTATTCCCTCGGGAGTTTGAAGTTAGACATTAAAGATGCGCATTATTTCATTTTCTGTAGTGAACTTTTGTACACATTAATGTACCTAAATGTATTTTTAAAATGCAGAAAATCTTTTGTGTTTTTTCAAAAATCCTGGTACAAAGATGGGCTATAAGAATGGGACTAAAAATTTACCGAGGTTTACACAACAAAACTTAGGGGTATCTAAACTCGCTGAAAACTCAAGTTTTACGCAACAAACAATCGTGAGTAAATATTGAAAGCAAATTTCCAGGGTAGATCTTAGTTAGTAAGAGTTGAGTAATTGTATATAGTACTCCAATATCTTTTATTGCAAAGGAAAGGGGTATCAAATTTTTTATAATGGGCACGTATTGTTTCTATACATGTGAAATCACATGCATCATATTTGTATGTGCGGAGAGGGAAACAATTACGAGCCGTGGCAACGCACGGGTATTCAACTAGTAGTACTAGTATTTGAAGATACTACCTGTTGGCACGGGCTGGCAAAAGCGACAAGGTTGCGCGCGCGTGGGTGTGCGGTTAGTGAGTGCGTGACATGGAGGCGTCACGTCGTGGATCCATCTTGGAAAGCAGCACTGCGATGGCGACAGCAGCTTCCCTTCCTTCCTTCTCCTTCCCAACTTCCCCGGTCAAACGGCCATCACAATTCACAACCCAGCAACTCCAAACTGGGCCAACACTGTGTACTCTACCACGCTACGCTGCCTCCCTCCTCCAGCCGCAGCGAGACAGCAACGCCTCCGCAGTCCGTAGTCTGCCCCTGTGCTTTGGCCACATAAAGCAAAAGCCTGCACGCTGCAATGTAAAACCCCTATCTCTGTGATCAATCATGGAGGATGAAAACCCTTCTCCGATCAATCATCCTAGCTATGCCCTATGTGATGCAACTACGGCCATCTCCCATCTGGATCGAGGATGCCCTGACCCTGATGTGAAACGCAAAACTGCCTTTGTCAGCATGGATACGGACGGAATGCATGCATGCATGCAGGAATCTGCTATCATCCAGGAGCAACCCTTCCCTCTGTGGAATTCATTTGACCGCATCAATCAGACGCATCGCGGGGAAATGGGAAAGCAAGACGCAGGTTTATTTTGAGCTAGAATGTCTACATACTACTGCTTAATAATTTCAGAAACAATGTATGTAGTGGAAACCAGACACGATCGCTACGAAACACAAGGCCCCAGGACATGATCTTTCACAACTGTCCGAATTTCAACAGAGGTACTCGAGCTTTTCAGTACACAAGCTACAGGCAAAGTGTACACTTCCCACATTTCACCGGAGAATCAAATAATCAAGCTGCAGGAAGAATTTCAAAAGTTCTCCCTAGCTACGGCAATACGCACAGAGTTCCGAAGCAGCAGCACTGTATACAATTCTACACAGTTTATATCGTCAATTGCGCCGAGACGTGGAAAAGGAAGAACTACACCTGGCAGACAGACCCAAATTGCCCAAAAACTAAAATCCAAGGAAGAATTCGAAACTGTTCCCTAGCTATGGCAATGTACGCACCAGTTCCGAAGAAACAGCTCTGTGTGCAATTCTACCCAATTAAACAAAAAAAAAACAGAAGGAGGAAGAACTATAGTCTTGACAAACCCATCCACATTGCCCCATAATTCCTCATCTTTCACCTGTTTCAATTTCAACAGAAGTAAGGCTTTTCAGTACAAAGCTACAAGCAAATTGTACACTTCCAAAGTTTGACCGGAGAACAACATAATCACGATGCAGGAAGAACTCAAAACTTCACCCTAACTATGGCAATGTGCCAATGTGCGCACCCACTTCTTAAGCAAGAGCACTCTATTGAATTCTACCAAATTTATACCATCAATTACACCGAGACCCACATTGCCCGTAATCTATAATTGGAGGCTCTTGCTTAGTTCCTCATCTTTCAACTGTTTCAATTTCAAACAGCAGTAACGCTTTTCAGTACAAAGCTAGAGGCAAAGTGTACACTTCCCAAATTTGACCGGAGAAACACATGATCATGATGCAGGAAGAACTCAAAACTCCACCCTAGCTATGGCAATGTGCCAATGTGCGCATACCAGTTTCTGAAGCAACAACACTGTATGCAATTCTAACCCAATTTATATCATCAATTACAACGAAGCCAAGAAGAAGGAAGGAAGAACTACAGTCCTGACAGACCCACCCACATTGCCCAAAACCTAAAATTGGAGGTTCCTCAGCTACTTATACCAAAACTGGCTATACTTACCACAACCCACCCGTTGAGTGCTTATTGAGCTGACCAATTCACACCAATTTGCATGTACATCCGCCGGCTAGCCACCGATTTGGGCGGCGCTGATGCTGCATTGTGGCTCAAGGCTTCGTGTCAACGGGGGACGATCCATTCGTCCGCTCTTTATGTTTCCAAATGGCACAGCAGCAAGTTCGGCTAGTTGCGAAACTATTTACATGGGTCTTCATCATCCACCAATTTGCCAATCCCATCCATTCCTTGATCCAGATTATGCAAGACTAACCACCGATGGAAGCTGCATCTCACAAACAAAACGAAGCAACTGATATACGTCCCTTCTCATTGAATTGTCTTTGTGAGCTTGCACTTTGCGAGGAACGCGGTTGATGTGCAATTCATGGTGCAGAGCTTGAGCAACTCTGAGGCTTGCTGCTTGAGCTCCGGCCCGCAGCCGCTTTGGATGACCAGGAGAAGCTTGGCGGCCAGCCCAACCTCCAGAGCCGCCGGCGCAGACTCCTCAGGAACAATCCTGCACACCACCCACAGCATCGACAGCGCTCGCCGCGTGCAGGCTTCGGACACCCTCATCAGCAACCGGACGGCATTGGGTATCGTCCTCGGGCAATCCTTGAGAGCCATCCTGCCTTCCGGGACGGCGGCGAGCGCGTCCAGGACGTCCAATGCTGGCTCCACGCACTCCGTCGCCAGCTCCGGCAGCAGCTCCACCAGCTGCTGCACCGCGCCGATGCTCACAATCATACTCCTGGCCGGTCTATGCACGGCACAGATGGAATTGAGCAGCTCCAGCCCGGCGGCGACGCCGTCCTGATGCCGCTTATCCCGGACGAGGCGCATGGCTCCGACCAAGAGGCTGAGGCTGGCGACCGTCTCCGGCCGGAAGGCCTTCTCGTCCATGAGGATGCGGAAGAGGCGGACGCAGTTGATCTTTGTGTCCACCGCGCCCTCGTTGAGCATGTCGACCACGAGGGACACCTTGGCGGGCTGCATGAGCGCGGCCTTGGCGTCGGCGTCGAGCGGCACGCCGCAGACGAGGATGGCGACGGCCTCGGACCCGACGGAGTGGGACGTGAAGGGGCCGAGGAGCGAGGTGAGCAGCGCGACGCCGCCGGCCTCGGCGACGGCCTTGGTGACGGACTGGTGGGCGGCGGCGAGGGCGCGGAGCTCCTGGAGCGCGGCGACGCGGGCCTTGCCCTTGAGCGGGCTGCGCCTGGGCACGGCGGTGGTGCCGCGGAGGGCGTGGACGAGGTCGGCGGCGCGGCCGTGGAAGTCGGCGGCGCGCTTCTTGAAGCGGGCGTAGCGGCGGGAGAACCAGGCGGCGATGAGCTGGCGGAGCGTGGCGTTGGGGGTGAGCGCGTCGTCCCAGAGCTCCTGCATGGTGGTGGGGCAGGTGCGGTGGCCGAGCGCCAGCCAGCGCGCGATGTTGGACCGCTCGTAGGTCTGCCCCGTGCAGAGCGTGGCCGGATCCACCATCGGCTCCAGCGAGATGGGGCAGATGAAGACGGCGGGCACCGCCTCGTCCCCGCCGCCGCCGGGGCCGGGAGCGTCCCCCGCCGCGTCCAGCTCGTCCATCATCTTCCGCAGCTCCACCGGCTGCTGCTGCTGCTTGCCCCCGCCGTCGCCGTCCCCGGGCTCCGGACCGCACCCCAGGATGCCGTCCTTGAGCGCGGCGTCGATGTCCAGCACCTGCCCGCCGCAGGGCAGCTCCTGGAACTGCGGCATTGTGGTCTGCCCAAAAACCAAACACGTCCTTCCCTTCCGCCGCCCACCGAAGCGAGTGTACACGGACGGACGGACGGCGAGGCTCCGGTCGCTACAAACGCGCAGGAAACGACGGGATGATGCGGTGAATCATGGGGCGACTTATCAGCAGCATCATCACCATCTTTCTTTCTTGCCTTCACTCTTCGCTTTCCCTCTTTCTTGACCTGTTGCTTTTCTTGGATTTCTCCAGCTACCTACCAGTCAAAAGGGAGGGGGCTTGAGATGGAAGCTTTTGGGTGTTTGGATTGCAACGATTCCGTCGCCGAGATATGAGGAGATCTGATAAGAGAGGAGGATGGAGGAAGAAGGGGGGAGGGAGAAACTGAAGAATGCGAGTGAGATCCAGAGTGAGCTAGATAGAGTGGGTAGATGGAGAAGAGGGTCTTTCTTGTGTGTTTGTGTGAGTGAGAGAGAGAGGGCAGAATATCCTGACGAAATTATTTTCTGGGTTTTGGAGTTTTACTTGGTGGGTGGAGTGGAGGGGATTGGACGAGACTGGGGACCAGACATTAGCACACTCACTGACACCCTGCCTGTGGTGGTGGGCCACCCAGCACACTCTCTTGTACTCCTCTCCTTTTATATAAGCATTTTTTCTGGAGGTGTTATTTCCTTTATCATATTTGATTTGATTTGAGTGTTGTTTATTTTCCATGCAGCAGCCAGGCACAGAAGTGAGGCAGGAAGATTGGCCCATGCCAAAAGCACCAAGCAAGAAGGGATGGGGAAGAATCTTGCAGGAAATGGCGGCATATTGTTTTGAGTATACACACAGTATTCATCTTCTTCTCGGTTTGATGTGATTCTTAACCATGCTCCTAGGGAAATGCCCATACTACTATCTATATTTTCCTTCTTCAAAACGTACTCCAAATCTCGTGTTTGGGCGCCGGAACCGGAGGCTGACCATCGCTGGAATCGAGACGAGCGTGCGTCCCGCGTACTCCAAATCTAGGCACGCCCACTGCACGTGCGGTGAGGTCAGCATGTGCAAGAAGGGAGGGCTTTGATTTCTCTTTTCCCGTTTTTCTGAAAACAAGGACAAGGCCACAGGCTTGCCGCCTCGTGACGCGCGCCCGTCACGTTACGGTTACGACTGCATCGGACCTGCTGTTTGACCGCTTTTTATACGCACTTCATGTTCTGACTACGCATCGATCAAGCAAGCAGTAGTGTTTGTATCCATGTTGTGAGTTAGGCGTGCGGGAGTGCAAGCCAACCACCCGGGTTCGAGTCTTGAGAGCAATCCGGGGCTCACGGAGTTTTCTTCTATAAAGAAAAGCCAACGGGTGCTAGTGCCTGGGTTGATCTCGTTTTTTTTATCCATGTTGTGAACATTTGGCACGGTGAGTGTAGAGGCATGTTATTGTAGATGCAAATTGTGTTTGGTTTTGGCCGTCTGGATAGGATCATGCTGTCCATGGGCTGTCAACGTGTCTCAACGCGCCCACCCATTTGAACTTCTGTTGGCAACAAAAATACAATTATTTTTTGCCTATTTCATCACCAATAATAGGAAAATAATAGTTACTGTAATAAATTTGAGTAAATCCAGGCCTTCCTGGCATTTACCAAAGTACCAAAAGTATCACAATATGAAACATAGTTTACCTCACTAAGCCCTTCTCCTCGATTTCATGTCGATCAAGTCGGTACATATGATTAAGTTTTTTTGGTAAAGTATCATGAGCTCAACTCCTCGTTGCTTCAGCACAAGATCCTTGGACCTTGATAATGTATCGAGCTCTACTAGTTTTTCTTCGGGCTCGACCTCCTTCGCCGTTGAGGAGGCATTGGCCTAATCAATTGCATTCTTTCTTTTTTTGTATGGCATAGTAGTTCTTCATAATATCCTTCTTCAAGCGTTTTCTCTCTTTCCTCTTCCCATTTTGCACTTCCTTCTCGGCATATTAGCACTTCAGTGCCTCACGCAATTGAAGTGTTGAAGCGGCATGCCTCAGGGCATCTCCAGCGGGCCGACGCATTTCGGACGTCTGAAATGTCCGTTTGCGTCGGCCCGCGGACGCGATGTGGCCCAGGGCGATCGTTTACGTCTAGGGTACCTCCAGCGGTGCGGATACATTTTTTAACCGGGGATAGCGTCAAGCTCGCTAATGGCGTTTTACGTCCCGTCGAGGACTGCCGCCGGCGATTAACTGTTCCCGCGCGTGCCCAATACATTGGCAAGTTTCGCCGGCGTTTCATGCGCGAGGGAAACGACCTGCGCGCCAACGCCGTTTCCCACCCCGCTGTGGCTATATATGGTGGACACCGGCGGGGGCGACGGGCGCACCTGAAGCTACCATCCATCCATGGCCGACCACATTAGTTGGGAGCACGTTGTTCAGATGTGTCGCCAACTCCACCCGGAGGAGGAGGAGGAGGTAGCCGCCGCCGGCGTTGAGGCCCAGCAGCTGGACCTGGAGGCGGCGGAGGCGGAGGTTGCGGAGGCGGAGGCGGCAGAGCACGCGGAAGGGTGCCTCGTGGCGACCAGGGCGGAGATCGCCAACGCCATGGCCGAGCTCGCCGACACCAGGGCCGAGCTCGCGGAGGCGCGGGCGGCTATGGCGGCCCCTCCGGCGGACGCCGTCATCCTCGACATCGCGGACGACGACCCCCCCCGTGTGCCCGGGCCGCTTCGAGTGCGCCGGCGACCGCCGGGTTCTCGCTCGCGTCCTTCGAGTCCCCGGGCCGGGGACGCCCGGCCGCCGTCGGGCTTGGGTGGCGGAGGAGGAAGGCCAAAGCTATGCGATGGCCATGGCTTGTGGGTTAATGTGCTCCGACCTGGACTCGCTCCAGCGTAGGGTCCCTTCTCCCGCGCGGGTCGAGCAGGAGAACCGGGAGCTGGCGGTCGCCATCGCCGCCAGGGACGAAGCGGTGGCGGAGGCGGCTAGGGACAGGGCCCGCTTCGTCGCCCAGCTGGCGGGGGTGCAGGCCGCGTGCCAGGCGAAGGAGGAAGAGGCGGCGCCCGCGCGGCGGCGGAGGAGGCGGCGGCCCAGGCGGCGGCGGAGGAGGCGGCGGCCCTGGCGGCGGTGGAGGAGGCCAACTCCATGGCCAGGACACTCATGTGGGACTCCTCTCTGGCCGAGGCCCTCGAACGCCGCAGGCGGCAGGACGAGGTGTCCAATGTGCGGCGTGCGCGGCGCAAGGAGTGCGCGAAGCGCTCGCGCTTCGACAACGGCGCCGGCCCCTCCGGCGGCCAGTAGTAGGGCGCGCGACTGCGAGTAACCGAGGCCGGTGTAGGCCGCGCGACGGCGAGTAGGTACGGCCGTTGTAGTTTTAGGTTAACTCGACTAACCATCTCTGTAAGATGTTCATTTTTGCCAATGAATAGTAATGAAAAAACTTTTGCTTAAATAGTCACTGCCGACCGGGCCCGGATGCACCCAACGCGGACACTTTCCGCGACCGCGCAGCGTTCGCGGAGACGCAAACCTGGCGCATATTTGGGCCAGGTTTGCGTCTCCGCGGACGGGCCGTTCACTTTGCGTCGCTCCGCTGGAGCAGGGCCCAGACGCATTTCCGGTCACGGCGGACGAAAACGGTCGCTCAACGTCCATTTGCGTCGCGCCGCTGGACATGCCCTCATGTCAAGCTTGGTTGTGTTGTGCCTTCTTGACCGCCCCACATGGTTGCTCTTGCTTGAGTGACGGTAAGATCATCTTCAGTCGCGTCCCTAAAAAAGCGTCCGGCACAAATGATTTGGGGCACGCTTAGGACCGCGCCGGACAAAAAGAGACCAAAAATCTGTACAAAAAAGAGGCCCTTCCCAGCCGCGTCCCTCAAACAGCGTCCGGATGCATGCATTTTAATAGAAGGGACCACCCCATGTGGGAAAAGTAGGTGAGAGAAAGTGTGGGGAAAGATACTAGCATGTGGGGACTAGGGGCTGCATGCATGCATGTAGACGCTGTTTTTGTGTCCGGCGTCCCCGGTAGAGACTCTATGCATAGAGTCTCTACCGAGGACGCCGGACACAAAATGAGGCGCTAATTAGTTTTGGGGGACGCGACTGGACAGTTTTTTTCTCCATTTCTTGTCCGCGGTCCCCCAAACCTCATTTAGGGGACGCGACTGGAGATGCTCTAAATGCTCACGTCTTCTAGATGTATATCAAAGAAGTCTATGCTCGTGGAAAAACTCATGGACTACCTCCAACAAATTGGACCTTGTCCAAGTGTCATCAATGTGTCGCATATCATCTTGTACTCAAGCTCTATGTATGCTCTTGTCATTTTGCTTTGTCGTTTTATTTGGGCATGTAAGGGTATATTGCTCCTATGTGTGGTTTTGGTAATTACTGACAACCCCTATGGACTAATGTTTTCATTGAGTTTATATGAAGGAATATTCCGTAGGTACTACTTGTATTCCATATGTTGGATTCAAGTATGGATGCCATGAAGATAAAGATATACCTTGTGTATTGGCATCAAAATCATCGATTTGAAGATATATATGTGATATGATCAAGAAGAAGAAATGAAGATGGAGTTCTTATGTGAAACTCAATATTAGCCATGCTCTAGCTTATGTGATAAGCAATGAATGATCAAGATCTTGAGTGTTTGATTCCAAGTGAAGAATTCAAGTTATGGCTCTAAGTCGGTGTCATGATAGTCTCATAAGTTGAGCTATGGTTGACTAAGATTTAGAGCATGCAAACAAATGAAGAATTCTATATACACCTCAAGATAGTATGATAGAGCATGAGAAGATACAAGGTTGACCAATACAAAGAGTGAAGAATAGATTCAAGTTTGGTCAACACATGAAGCATGAAGAATGTGCCACGAGAAGTCATGTGGTATGGTAAGTCGTGTCAATTATGCTTTATGAACTAACCAATCATATATGTTCCCTTGTGTTGTCTATGTGGGTTAGGTATCTTTCCATGGGCATGCATCAAAAGTGAGATCTCATATAGCCCATGAGAGGATGACGTCAAGTGGTGATCGTCATCAAGGTTGAGTTGGGCAAGTTCAAGTTGAGCATCTCAAGAGGATCATATGCTTGAAGCTTGCCGTACGTCCATTTGGTGATAATGTACATGTGAAGATGTGCATCAATGGAGCTTTCCCATCATGGTGTATGAGGGAGCATTTGTGAGTGTTCACGAAGCAGCAATGATCAAGTGAGGCATTCCGGCTAGAGTGGAGCTTTGAAAGGACACATATGTCGCCTAGAGGGAGGTGAACAGGCGGTTTAAAACTTTTACGAGATGGGCTTAACGAATGTGAAGTAAAACTAGCGTTTACTTTGTTAAGTCCAAAGCCTATATACTATGGTTCACCTATGTGCACCAACAACTTATGCTAAGCAATATAAGCAACTAGGTGATAACAAGATATATAACTTCAAGCACGAAGGCTATCACAAAGTAAAGTGCATAAGTAAAGAGTTCGGGTATAGAGATAACCGAGGCACGCGGGAAACGATGATTTATCCCGAAGTTCACACTCTTGCGAGTGCTAATCTCCGGTGGAGAGGTGCGGTGGCTTAGTGCTCCCGAACGCCACAACTGGCTTCACCTTGAGGTGGGTTGCTCGATGCACATCAACACCACAAAGGCCTCACCCCAAGATGCGGTAGTCACACCACACACCGAGCGCCACGAAGGCGCCTCACCTAAATCTCCGGTGACCCCCGCCACAAAAACCTAGGTCACGGTTCCACTAAGGGATTTCCTTCGAGGCGGAAACCGGGCCTTACACAAAGGTTGGGGCACACATTCACAACTTAATTGAAGGCTCCCAACAAATCACCACAAAGGTCTAGAATCCGTCTAGGGTTCCAACAACCCAAGAGTAACAACCTTCTTGCTTTCACTTCCACGAACCACCGTGGAGAACTCAAACCTATGCACCAAATGCAATGGCAAGAATACCACAAAGATGCTCAAGTCCTTCTCTCTCAAATTCCAACAAATCTACAAAAGCTATTGGAGGGATAAGAGAGGAAGAACAAAGAGGAGAACACAAAATTCTCCAAGATCTAGATCCCAAAGATTCACTCACAAAGAGATGATATGGTTTGGTCAAAGTGTGGATCTAGATCTCCTCTCTCTTTTCCCTCAAAAGGGGGCAAGAATCATGGAGGGATAGAGAGATGGGGCAAGCTTCTCAAGATGAACAATGGAGGAGAGAGAGAGTAGAAGAAGAAGCAGCCCAAGGAGGAAGAAGGGGGTATTTATACCCCCCAAGAAAATCGAGCCGTTGGGGATATTTGGGGGCGGATAATCCGGCCTAAGTGAGGGGCGGATTACCCCCCCCCCGAAAATCCGGCCTCTGGAAAAATCCGGACAAAAGTCCGGCCCTGGTTATAGGATAGTACTGAGACACTCGCCAGAAAGTCCTTAGCCGATTTTTGGGACCGAGATATTTTGCAAATATCCGGACCGGATTATCCGCCCTAGCAAACTTGTAAAATCAATATCTGAAGTTTGGTAGCTCCGAATAGAGTGAAACCAATTTTGTTGGAAAGAGGAAGATAAGAGCTTACCCAACAAAAAGTGAAAATATGGAAACCAGTGGGGGTGATTTTCTATTATTTTTAGAGGTGCAACACCTCATCATGAGAAACCGAGAAAATCACCAAATTCGAAAACGCAACAAGTGATCTATCCGAAATCCGTTTTCGATGAACTAGATCTTGTCATGAGAATAAGCACAAGCTCTAAAACATCACATGTATAAGATCCAAATAACAACCAAGAAAGATGATGCAAGGATGCAAAGGTTTGAGCTCTCCGAAGGATACGATCGAGTTATTCACTCGAGAGCCCTCTTGATAGTACGGCAACTAAACTATAAATCGGTCTCCAACTACACCATGAGACCGGTGAGAAAGAAACCCTATCAAGAGCAAACCTTAACCTTGCGCATTCCACTTGAGCTTGATGATGACGGTCTTGACCGCAACAAGATGGAACGCCTTTCTTGATTGTGCTTGCTTGATGAAGTCATGTGAAATGCTCCCCCATACTCCACTATGGGAGAGCTTCTTCTTCGCGCATCTTCACATATCCATGATCACCATATGGATGGCAAGCTTCAAGCATATGATCTCTTCAAGTTGGCTCATCTTGAACTTGCACTTCATTTCTTCATTCTTCATCATGTTGATGTCTTGAAGTAACTTGAGGGCTCACTTCATCTTCATCTTCATCTTCAAGACATACTTGACACTTGATATCCTTCATCAATTTCTTCTTATTGCAACCTTGAAGCCAACGTATGGTTCAAGCATTGCCTATGGACAACTCCTACAAATATAACTCAATGCAAACATTAGTCCATATGGATTGTCATTCATTACCAAAACCACACATGGGGGCTCCATGCACTTTCAAGCTTGAAGAGTTATCATCAAGATCAAGCGGGATGTGCAAGGCAAAGGTATGACCTTGATAGGTTTCCCTTTTACCGGTCTCAAGGTGGTTGTTGGGATACCGGGTTATAGGATACATAGTCGCACTATCAAGAGGGGCTTTCAGTTGGGTAACTTGGTCACATCGTCTTAGGGAGATCAACCATTTGCATGCTTTGCATTCCATAAATCTTGTTGCTTCTTGGTGTTTCTCTGTGTGAGGTTCTTTACCTTGTTGATAGCTTTACAACAAACCCAAGTTCATCGAAAACGGAATTCTTATGCATCTTCTATTGCGTTTCCGAGCTTGAAGGTTTTATCGGTGTCTCTTTTATAGATAGGTCAAAACATTCATCTTGTGGTTTTTACTCCATGGGTGGAAAATGATGTTTCTACGCATAAAGTTGTAGGGCTTGTTGTTCTGATTCCAACAAGCCCAAGATCATCGAAATCAGAGTCCGGATAAAAAAGTTATCATGGTTTTTGTAAAACATGTTTTCATGTTTGGCCCGGTGGCGTCGGCTGTCTCACCGGCTTGTCCGGCATAGACCGGCTCCCACACCGTTGCCAACTGGACTTTTTACTGGGGGGTCTCAGGGCCGCCCGGTCCCTAGCCCGGTCGGACCAGCTCTCACGCTAGGCGGCCCGGTCCCTGGCCCGGTTTTGGCTCGGTTGACTAGGTTGCATGAAAAACTCTCAGATCTGCCTCAAACGGTCATATTTCATTTGGCTATAAAAGGGGCTTCTTCCCCAACAGTTTTCTAGGGTTCTTAAGGCATGTTTTTTACCACCATTGTTGAACCTCTTTGAAAGAACATCTCATGATCTTTGAGGTTTTGTGTGTTTGTTAACAACACCGGTGACAGTTTAACTATGTGCTAAGTGGTTTACAGGTATAGAAAAGATTCTACGGGTAAATCTCGTCCCATCCAAAAAGGAAGAAAAGAAGAACAAGATGGTGCCTGTCCATGGCCGGCACTGCCGGTGGTTCCTGGCCGGCACTGCCGGTGAGTGCTCCCCGGCACTGCCGGCGTTTCTGGACCGGCACTGCCGGCCTGTCCGTCGTCCTGCTGAAAAAGGAGAAGGGCCGGCGCTCGCCGTGTTTCTGGCCCGGCACCGCCGGCACTGTCCGTTGACGTGCCGATGCAGAATCTGCCGGCACTGCCGGTGTCTCAAGGCCGGCACTGCCGGCGATTCTCTTCCAACGGGCAGAAAAGTTGGTGGGGTATAAATACCCCCCTCCACCTACCTTGGAATGGTGCTCAAACCCTAAGATCTTCATACACCATTGCTGAGCCACCAAGAACACCAAAATAGCCAGATCTCCTCCCTCAACCACCCAAATCCCTTGTGCTTTGGAGAATCGAAGGAGAAGACCCCGATCTACTTCCTCACCGAAGCGTTTTCATTTCCCCTCTTATGCTTGAGGGCCCCCTTGCTAGTGTTCCTATTTGGATCCCTAGTTGTTGTTGTTGATGTATGCTTGTTGATTTGTTGTGTTGTTACGGATTTGGGAGCCTCCAATTCAGTTGTGGATGTGTGCCCCAAGAACCTTGTAAAGGCCCGGTTTCCGCCTCGAGGAAATCCCTTAGTGGAAGTGGGCTAGGCCTTCGTGGCGTTGCTCACGGGAGATCCGAGTGAAGCCTTCGTGGGTCGTTGGTTTGGCTTGCGTAGCAACCACACTCCTCCAAACGTAGACGTACCTTCTTGCAAAGGAAGGGAACTACGGGAATCATCTCCGTGTCAACGCGTGCTACACTCTCGGTTACCTCTATCCCACTCTATCTCCTATATTTTGCGTAGCTATATCGTGCTTAGTTGATAACCTTGTCATATAGGTAAATTCACTTAGTTGCATATCTAGAGAATTTACCTTTGTGTCAAACCTAAATTGAAAAAGAACTAAAAATTGGTTAGCACCTATTCACCCCCCCCCCCTCTAGGACCTTTTCAATCTCCCGATATACCGGTTCCACATCCCCATTTGAACATTCGAGGCGACCCACCTAAGTTTTCCGTTGAGAATTTCGATACTTGGCAATTTGAGTTTCGCTCTCATGTTTGCAGTGCCTCCAATGAACTTTGGAGAATCATCTTGGAAGGCTTCAAGCCCTACAACCCCGACAAGTTGACTAGAAGAGAAGCGGTTGATAGTCAACTCAACAACACCGCCTTGCACATGATTCAAACTAGTGTGGGGACACAAGAGCTTCCTCGTGTTCGAACTACACCACCGCCAAGGAAGCTTGGGATGGTTTGGCCGCTAGTTGCATGGGAAGTGAGAGCACGAGAAGGAACAAGTATAATGCTCTTCGAATCAAGCTGAAGGATTCATGAGGCTACCGGATGAAGATCATCAAGTCATGTATGGAAGACTCCTCATCGTTGCCGATGCCTTCCGGCTTAGTGGTGCCACCCACATCACTGACTCTTGGATCAAGGAGAAGTACATTGAATGCATGATGCCTTTTGTTCCCATTGATGTCAAGACCCTTGTTGGGAGAGAATGCTATTCTTCTCTCTCATCTCAAGATGCCGTGCACGAGATGCAAGCCCTCAAGGTGCTCGAGCAAAACTCTCATGATTCTCGCAATCGTGCCATTGGTATGGCAAAAGGGAACAACCTTGCCTTGGTGGTCAACCCCGTTGAAGAAGTGTACCCTCAAGAACAATATAGGGCATCTTGGAGTATGTCCTATCCGGAAGATTTGGAATGCCACTATCATGATCACATGGCCTTCCATGCAAAGTCATTTTGGGTCGATCCCTCCAAGGCCAAGGAAGACAACATCAAGAGAAACCACAAGAGTGGGTTCACTAGCTTTGGTCCAAAGACAAGATCATGCTACAATTGTGATGACAAGCGCCACTTCATTGTCGAATGCCCCTATGAGAATAGAGAGCTTCATAATGGAAGGCTCATTCCCAAGGACAAGAGCAAAGAATCAAAGGGCAAATATTCAAAAGCCCCCAATAAGAAGTTCTACAACAACAAGACCAAGAAGGGCAAGAGGCCCCCAAGAGTTGTGCTAGTGACTAGGGAAGAATATTCTTCCGATGAAGTTGTAAGCTCTAGTGATGATGAAGGAGAAAGCTCAAAGGAAGTGGCCGCCATTGTCACTACCAACATTACCTCTTCATCTCTCTTTGAATCCCCCAATGAGAATCCTCATATCAAGAATGCACATTGCTTCATGGCAACGTCCTCCTTGGACACATCTATTGTGCTATCAACTCAAGAAGAATATTCCTCCGGAGATGATGATATTGATGATGAAGAAGATGCAACCTCAAATGGATTGGTCGCTCTTGCCTCCCTCTCCACTAACTCTTCATCACCAAGTGAATCCCCCAATGAGATCATTCATGTGGAGGAAGAAAGTTGTCTCATGGCCAAATCCTCCGAGGTATCATCTCCTAGCCCCTCTATGCCTAACATATCAAGTGATCTAGGGGTTGATGATGCTAGTCTAAAAGTGAAACAAGAAATGCTAGAATTTGATGAATTCATGTTTAACCTACAAGGTATCAACAAAAAGCATGTTTCAAATCTCATGGCTCGTTTAGCTCAACAAAATGATATGCTTGAGAAAAAGGGTCAAATACAAAGAGAAGACTCTCTTGAAATCCATGCTTTTAAAAATGCTCTTGAGGAAAGTCAAGAAACTATAGCTTCTCTTGAGGAGAGGCTAGAAAATATTGAAGAGCCTCAAGATGAAATTAACAAGCTCACTAAAGCTAGAGATCATGCTAGGGCTAAGACTAAATTGCTTAAAAAGGAAATGGCCCAATTTGGTGTTGATCATGAGAAACTTGTGAAGGATCTAGATGAACTAGACAAAGCTCACAAAACTTTGAAGAGTGAATACTCTCCCCTATCCAAGTCAAATGAGCAACTTCAAATTAGGCTTGCTTCATATGATGTGCCTAGTTCCTCTACCCCTTCTTGTGATCATGCAAATATTATTGAGGAAAATGCTAGGTTGAAGGATGAACTTGCTAAGGCCTCCTCTCCCCAAAATAAACTTTCTTTGGATGATATTTTGAGTAAGCAAAGATCAAACAATGGGAAGGAGGGCCTAGGTTACAATGCCAAGGCGAAGAAGGCAAACAAGCAAAAGGCCAAGCCCGCACAAGAGAAGAAGAAAGCTATCACCAATGGTGAAGCTCCTAAGGGCAACACCATTAATGATGATAATGCGGGAAATGCTAACCCTCACTATGTTCTATTTAGAGATTATTATGGTGATGTGTATGCTAAATATGTTGGCCCATATGATGGTTATGTTGCTTGGTCTATTTGGGTCCCAAAGACCCTTGTTGCTAACAAAAGAGGACCCATTGAGAAATGGGTACCTAAATCCAAGAATTGATCTCATGTAGGACTGATGACCCACAAGTATAGGGGATCGCAACAGTCTTCGAGGGAAGTATTACCCAATTTATTGATTCGACACAAGGGGAGACAAAGAATACTTGTAAGCCTTAACAGCGGAGTTGTCAATTCAGCTGCACTGGAAACAGACTTGCTCGCAAGAGTTTATCGATAGCAACAGCTTTATGGCGGTGGAAATAGCGAAATAACGAGCGACGGTGAAATAAAGACAGCGAGTAGTGATTATAGTAAACAGCGAGGATTAAAATACGTAGGCACGGGGACGGATTTAACGGGCGTTGCATGGATGAGAGAAACTCATGTAACAATCAAAGCATGGGCATTTGCGAGATAATAATAAAACGGTATCCAAGTACTAATCAATCAATAGGCATGTGTTCCATATTTAGTCGTACGTGCTCGCAATGAGAAACTTGCACAACATCTTCTGTCCTACCAGCCGGTGGCAGCCGGGCCTCTAGGGAAACTACTTGGATATTAAGGTACTCCTTTTAATAAAGTACGGAGCAAAGCATTAACACTCCGTGAACACATGTGATCCTCACATCACTACCATCCCCTCCGGTTGTCCCGATTTCGTCACTTCGGGGCCATTGGTTCCGGACAGCGACATGTGTATACAACTTGCGGGTAAGATCATAAACAACGAATATCTTCATGAATCAATAACATGTTCGGATCTGAGATCATGGCACTCGGGCCCTAGTGACAAGCATTAAGCATAACAAGTTGCAACAATATCATAAAAGTGACATCTACGGATACTAGGCACTATGCCCTAACAATCTTATGACTATTACATGACCAATCTCATCCAATCCCTACCATCCCCTTCAGCCTACAGCGGGGGAATTACTCACACATGGATGGGGGAAACATTGCTGGTTGATGGAGAGGCGTTGGCGGTGATGGCGGTGAAGATCTCCTCCAATTCCCCGTCCCGGCGGAGTGCCAGAACGGAGACTTCTGGCTCCCGCGACGGAGTTTCGCGATGTGGCGGCGTTCTGGAGGGTTTCTGGCGACTTCGACTTCTCTCCGTGCGTTTTTAGGTCGAACCCGATAAGTAGTCCAAAGGGGGGCGTCGGAGGCCAGCCGAGGGGGCCACACCATAGGGCCGCGCGGGCCCCCCCTGGGCCGCACCGCCATATGGTGTGGGGCCCTCGGGCCTCCACCTCCTTTGCCCTTCTGGCTCCGTCAGTATTTTGGTAAAATAGGGCCATCTGAAGAAATTCCGAAGATTTTCCCGAAAGTTGGATTTCTGCACAAAAACGAGACACCAGAGAGATTCTGCTGAAAACAGCGTTAGTCCGTGTTAGTTGTATCCAAAATACACAAATTAGAGGCAAAACAATAGCAAAAGTGTTCGGGAAAGTAGATACGTTTTGGACGTATCAACTCCCCCCAAGCTTAGCTTATTGCTTGTCCTCAAGCAATTCGATTAACAAGCGAGCGATAAAAGAACTTTCACGAACACATTTGCTCATATGATGTATATATTCTCATGCTATGGCTAATACTTAAGCAGTTCATAATGAGATACATGCAAATAAGATCATCCAACAGCTATGTCAATCATGGAGAGGTACCAACAATTAATAATAAGCATCATGAATCATGTATGTAAGCAAGATTGCAATGTTCATAAGAGAATATGATAAAGTGGTATCTCGCTTGCCCGTATTTGATCGGCAAAACATAAATGCCGAGGCACCTCTTGAGTTCATAGAAGGACTAGAAGTAGTGATTGTCAAAGATAAAAGCATCAAAGTTATACCACAATCAATCATATTTTGAGACAAGCATATTATACTAAGAATGACAGTTGTGCTCTCAAGACAGTACTCAAAGAAAGAATGGAGACACAACATAAAAGTAAAAGATTGACCCTTCGCGAGAGGGAAGCAGGGGATTAACATGCGCTAGAGCTTTTCATTTGTAAAGCAGGAGTAAAATTATTTTGAGAGGTGTTTGTTGTTGTCAACGAATGGTAATGGGTACACTAACTACCTCATCAACCGGACTCACAAGAGCGGCTCCCATTTATTTATTTTTGGTTGGCACTCCTTCCAACCTTTCTTTCACAAACCATGGCTAACCGAATCCTCGGGTGCCTGCCAACAATCACATACCATGAAGGAGTGCCTTTTTATTTAAGTTTTATTATTGTGATGACACTCCCCCAACCTTTGCTTACACAAGCCATGGCTAACCGAATCCTTCGGGTGCCAGTCCAACAATCACAAACCATGGAGGAGTGTCTATTTAAGTTAATTAATTTGGGACTGGGAATCCCATTGCCAGCTCTTTTTGCAAAATTATTGGATAAGCGGATGTGCCACTAGTCCACATGAGAGTCCGTCAAAAGTAAATGACAAGGTTGAAAGCTAAACACCACATATTTCTTCATGAGCTATGAAACATTAACACAAATTGAGAAACATTTTGAAGGTTTTAAAGGTGGCGCATGAGAATTTACTTGGAATGGTTTGAAATGCCATGCATAGGTATTTATGGTGGACACTTATGGAACAACTTGGTTTTCAGGTGTTTGGAAGCACGAGCGGCGTCACCGCTCGAGTACAAGTGAAGGCTAGCAAAAGACTAGGGAGCGACAAATCAAGAGAGCGATGACTCGTCATAATCATGCTTGCGGCAAAATAAATTAACGGAGGCATAAAATTGGTACAAGAACTGCGAAGCAATATAAATCATCGAGGCTTAATTGACTTTTTGTTCAGTCATATGCATGCGTGAGCATGTGCCAAGTCGATATAAATGAATTATTCGAGAGGAGGATACCACAATGCCATACTTACTTATGAATAAAACAATGCAAGCAAACATCCACGACATGCTACTCATATTAATAAATTGGAACTAAACATGAGAGATCACGAACTACTAGACTTTCTCAAATAACATATACCTCACATGAACCAGCTAAGCATGCTCATATGGATGAGTATATGTACAAAAATGAAAGCAAATAGAGTTCATACCAGCCTCTCACCACAATCAGATTGTCGTAGATCGTCATTATTGCCTTTTCACTTGTGTAGCTTGGATAATATGAAATGAAAACCACGCTCCAGCCACCGAAGACCATTGAACTCATGATGAACTTTACAAACCAAAGAAGAACAGCAAATATTTTTGGTGTTTTCGAATTAGAAACAAACACGAAAGAAAACAAGCAAACAAAGCAAAATCTTTTTGGGTTTTCTTATAGCAAACTAATGATAGCAAATAAAGTAAACTAAGAGCAAGGTACCAAATAAACAAATGGTGAAGAGGAACTACAGAAATATTTTTGGTATTTTTGTGTTTTAGGAAAGAAACAAAGCGAAAACAAAAGAATGCAAACTAACAGAAACACAGAAAAGCAGGATGACAGAAATCTGCCAAATCCTAACAGCAGTACAGAAATCAAAATTAACAAAAATCTTCCGTTGCTCAGACCAAAAAGTGTTCAACTAATGAAAGTTAGATAACAACCTGGGGAACATGCTCAAAAATTGGCAACTCAAAATAACGTTCTGGCTGTGCGTACGAATTTTTTTGGTAACAGCATAGAATCTGTTTTTGGACAGCACTTTTCCAAATATCATCTCCCTCTCATTAGAAAACCACTCTAGAGACTAAACAAGTATGTACAAGTATCCAGCAATCATAATATGCAAAGAATGAGTGATGCCGGTATACCTCCCCCAAGCTTAGGCTTTTGGCCTAAGTGGAGTTCATTCCCAACGAGGGTCGGAGTTCCACGCCGGTGGATCATACATGGAGTGGTAATAGGGCCCCTGTGCAGAAGAATATCGTGGAGGCTCCACATGACCATGATGTTGATATGAGGTGCTTGCTGCATCGGATGAAGAGTCGGGATGCTCCTCGGTCTCCTCCACATCTTCCCTCGCACGACGGCTTTCTCTTTCTATGTATGCGTTTAGCTCATTTTCTGTGATCGACCACCCGTCCCTGGCATCAAGGTTAAACAAAGCGAGTGCGAGGCAAGCGTACTAATTTTTCAATTTTCTTAGTTATACTCCAACTTTTCTTATACAAAGTTATCCTATAATGCAGGTTGTTCAAATTAGATGCATCCGAAATAAACTCATGTCCGATCATGGAGACAACATCAAGTTTCTCTATAGAAAGCGGAATATCTAAATGGTGAGGTCCTACACCATGCATAGCTAATAAGCGAGAGGCGATAAGACCTCCACAAATTCCTCCTTTCTCACGGTTAGTAGCAAGTCTACAAGCTATTAAAGCACCCAAATTATAAGTCCTATCCTGTTGCAAAGCGGCAGCTAAGAAAGCCAAGTCTGGGACAGATAATTTACCTCCAGTCCTTCTTGCAAGAACGCACTTTGTAATGAAATAGGCAAAGTAGCGGATGGCTGGATGTTGAATGCTACTAATCTTACCACCATCATTGGAGAGGCTCCTCCCATTACAAATCCTTGTATAAAGATCCGAGAGCTCCCGCGGTGTTCCCTGATCTTCTCGCGGGATCCCCACTGCGGCACTCTAATCGTCGTGCAAAAATCAACTGAAAGGCAAGTCAATGGTTTTGTTATAAATTTTATACCGGACCATGGGGTCGGTTCGAGACCGGTGAAATTCGAAATCCTGCACAACCGACACCGTTAGTTTAGCATATTGGTGAGGTTCACCAACGACAAAATTTCCCAATCCTGCATTGGAAATTAGTGTTTGCACATCTTGCAAGATTCCTGCATTCCGCATAAAGTCCGTGCATGGGTAATAAGAGGGGTATACTCCCTCTTCACGATGGACTCTCATAACGTGCTGTACCTCCAACTCTTCTTGGTTCAATTGGGGCACACCTCCTTCCATTTTCAAGGAGTAAATGTGCCAAATTTCAGACAGAAATCTGGGCTGAGCAAGGAGATCGAAAAATCGCGAGTTCTTGAGCAGAAACACGAGTGAGAGAAACTTGGTACGAGCTTTTTCGGGAGAGAGAAGGTGCTGAGAGAAAGAGATGGTGAAGTGGGGCAAGGGGTGGCCCACACCACATGGTGGCGCGGCCCCCTTGCTGGCGCGCCGGCCTATGGTGTGGCACCCCCGGTGCCCCACAGGTCATCCTCTGGTGCTCCCAGGTGCCTCGTCGAAAAATAGGACCAACGGTGTAATTTTTGTAATTTTTAGAGAACTTTGAAAAATGCACATTTCTGGGTATTAAATTAATGATTACTGCGCAGGAAAATGATTTCTACAATCTTAAATGACTAAAACATATTGCAAAACAAAAGTGCTACAGCAAGTAAAATAGGTGAAAGGAGAAAGAAAGAAAGAAGTGTTGTTTAGCTCTTTTATGCAATAAAATATACTTGTTAACAAGGTTGATCAAGTCTTGCTACCAAATAAATTTTATATGACATAAGAAGAAATAAACCTCAAATCAATCATGTTACCTTATATTGAATTGATATGGATCCAATCACAAGAGTTTGATATTCTTCTTTAGGCTCATATATAGGACAATCAATGGATCCCACTTTGATAGTTTTCACATTAAAAATTGTATTGACTCCACATACTTTATAAATCCTCTTGGGAAAATAGACAGTGTGTTCCTTATTATCAACATTGAAAGTAACCATGCCTTTATTGCAATCAATAACAGCCCCTGCAGTATTAAGAAAGGGTCTTCCAAGAATAATGGACATATTATCATCTTCGAGCATTTCCAACACAACGAAATCGGTTAATATCAAGCAATGCTTGAGTAACTTGCACAGGAACATTTTCACATAAACCAACGGGAATAGCAGTAGATTTATCAGCCATTTGCAAAGATATATCAGTAGGTATCAATTTATCTAAATCAAGTCTCTTATAAAGAGAAAAAGGCATTACACTAACACCTGCTCCCAAATCACATAGAGCGGTTCTAACATAATTATTCTTGATGGAACAAGGAATAGTTGGTATACCTGGGTCGCCCAACTTCTTTGGAATCTTACCATTGAAGGAGTAATTAGCAAGCATAGTTGAAATTTCTTCATTGGGGACTTTCCTTTTGTTAGTAACAATATATCTTTCATATACTTTGAATAAGGAGGCAATTTAATGGCATCAGTCAAAGGAATTTGCAAAAATAAAGGTTTCATCCAATCACAAAATTTATTATAATGTTCCTCCTCCTTTGATTTTAGTTTCTTAGCAGGAAAAGGCATTTGCTTTTGAACCCAAGGTTCTCTTTCATTACCATGTTTCTCGGTAATAAAATCTTCTTTAGTGTACTTTTTATTTTTAGCATGCTTTTCGGGTTCTTTTTCAATTTCTTCTTTATCGGGAGTATCATTCTTATCATTATCTTCCTCATGTTCATTACCACTTTCGGTTTCAGCATCGAAATAGAAATACTATTAGGATCATTAACAGGTTCGAGAGGATTCTACAACATTCTTATGTTTCTTTTTCTTTTTCTTAGATGGAGCACTAGTTTTAATTAGTTGAGAATCTTGTTCAACTCTTTTGGGGTGCCCTTCAGGATATAGAGGATCCTGGGTAGAAACACCACCTCTAGTTGTTACTTCACAAGCATGCTTTTCTTTAGAATTATTTCCCAACAAGTCATTTTGCACTTTAGTAAGTTGATCAATTTGAGTTTGAACCATTTGAAAATGTTTAACAAGTATCTTAACATCATTGGAGGTTCTCTCCACAATACCATGCAATTCACTAATAGCTCGAGAATTTTCCATTAAATGATTCTCTACTCTCATATTAAAGTTTTCTTGCTTAACAATATAATTATCAAATTCATCTAAGCATTGAGCGGGAGATTTTGAATACGGAATATCTTCCCTAGTAAAGTGTTGAAGCGAGTGTACCTCAATCATGGATGAAGGGGGAATTGTCTCACATATATCTTCTATAGGAGGTAAATTCTTCACATCTTCAGGTTTAATACCCTTCTCTTTAAGAGACTTCTTGGCTTCCCTCATATCTTCATCATTCAATTTAATCATACCCCTCTTCTTCACTATCGGTGTCGGGGTTGGTTCAGGTGTAGACCAATCATCATGATTCCGGCCTATTTTAGCCAATAATTCTTCAGCGTCGTCTGGAGTTCTTTTCCTGAAAACACAACCAGCACAACTATCCAGGTATGCCCTAGACTCAATAGTTAGTCCACTATAAAATATATCAAGTAAATCATGCTTTTCTAAATCATGGTCGAGCTGAGCTCTAATAAGAGAACAAAATCTAGCCCAAGCCTCGGGCAATTTCTCTCCATCTTCCTGGTCAAAATTATAAATTCTCCGCAAAGCGACATGTTGAGCACTAGCGGGAAAGTATTTTCGAAAGAAAACATCACGCAAGTCGGTTGGACTTTTAATAGAACCAGGAGGCAAATTATTATACCAAGTTTTAGCATCATCCTTTAATGAGAACCGGAAAAATTTTAGCGACAAAATAAGTACGCATCTTGACATCATCGGAAAACACGCCACTAAGAGTAGATAACTCGGTCGGGTGTTCAATGACACTTTCTTTTTCAGTACCACAAAAGGGTGTTTTCTCAACAATAGCTATATGAGATAGATCAAGAGAAAAATCATAATCTTTATCCCTAATGTTTATAGGAGATGTGGCCAATTTAGGATCAGGAGCAAGCAACTTTTTAATTTTTCTTGCATCAGTAGTAGCCTTGCAGTTTTCAATAAAATCATTATCAAGCTCTACATAATCTTCATCAAGATCATCACTAGAATATTCAACAGACTCAGGTGAATTAACAGGTGTAGCAGCATTAGGAGTTTCAGTATTTTCAATTTGTCTAGACTTAGCAATTGTAGCATCTAGAAAAGATCCCAATGAACCACTATCATCAAGCATAGCAGAAACATTATCAATATTATGAGAATTTTCAGATTCAGCAGAAGTACCATGCACGCGAAGCATGTGGCGGTGAAACAAGTTTATCAATCACGGAGGGTGAATCAAGAGCAGCAGAGGTACTCGAGTTGTACCTTTTCTTGTAGTGGATGGTAATATGGCGATCTTAGTATCGCGAGGTTTACCCATAATGGAGAATTTGCAGCGAACAATATCAATCCAAGTGAACTTCCAAATAAAGCTATGCTCCCCGGCAACGGCGCCGAGAAAATAGTCTTGATGACCCACAAGTATAGGGGATCGCAACGGTCTTCGAGGAAGTATTACCCAATTTATTGATTCGACACAAGGGAGACAAAGAATACTTGTAAGCCTTAACGAGCGGAGTTGTCAATTCAGCTGCACACTGGAAACGAGACTTGCTCGCAAGAGTTTATCAGTAGCAACAGTTTTATGGCGAGTGGAAATAGCGAAATAACGACAGACGAGTGAAATAAAGACAGCAGTAGTGATTATAGTAAACAGCAGGATTAAAATACTGTAGACACGGGGACGGATTTAACGGGCGTTGCATGGATGAGAGAAACTCATGTAACAATCAAAGCATGGGCATTTGCGAGATAATAATAAAACGGTATCCAAGTACTAATCAATCAATAGGCATGTGTTCCATATTTAGTCGTACGTGCTCGCAATGAGAAACTTGCACAACATCTTACGTCCTACCAGCCGGTGGCAGCCTGGGCCTCTAGGGAAACTATCTGGATATTAAGGTACTCCTTTTAATAAAGTACCGGAGCAAAGCATTAACACTCCGTGAACACATGTGATCCTCACATCACTACCATCCCCTCCGGTTGTCCCGATTACGTCACTTCGGGGCCATTGGTTCCGGACGGCGACATGTGTATACAACTTGCGGGTAAGATCATAAACAACGAATATCTTCATGAATCAATAACATGTTCAGATGCTGAGATCATGGCACTCGGGCCCTAGTGACAAGCATTAAGCATAACAAGTTGCAACAATATCATAAAAGTGACATCTACGGATACTAGGCACTATGCCCTAACAATCTTATGACTATTACATGACCAATCTCATCCAATCCCTACCATCCCCTTCGGCCTACAGCAGGGGAATTACTCACACATGGATGGGGAAACATTGCTGGTTGATGGAGAGGCGTTGGCGGTGATGGCGGTGAAGATCTCCTCCAATTCCCAGTCCCGGCGGAGTGCCGGAACGGAGACTCCGGCTCCCGCGACGGAGTTTCGCGATGTGGCGGCGTTGCGGAGGGTTTACGCGACTTCGACTTCTCTCCGTGCGTTTTTAGGTCGAACCCGATAAGTAGTCCAAAGGGGGCGTCGGAGGCCAGCCGAGGGGCCACACCATAGGGCCGCGCGGGCCCCCCTGGGCCGCGCCGCCATATGGTGTGGGGCCCTCGGGCCTCCACCTCCTTTGCCCTTCTGGCTCCGTCAGTATTTTGGTAAAATAGGGCCATCTGAAGAAATTCCGAAGATTTTCCCGAAAGTTGGATTTCTGCACAAAAACGAGACACCAGAGCAGTTCTGCTGAAAACAGCGTTAGTCCGTGTTAGTTGTATCCAAAATACACAAATTAGAGGCAAAACAATAGCAAAAGTGTTCGGGAAAGTAGATACGTTTTGGACGTATCAAGGACTATGCCGCCGGAGGTTCAAAATGGGTACTTGATAGTGGATGTACAAGTCATATGACCGGCGGCAAGAATCTCGTCAAGGAGTTGAGGCCCAACATAAACAATATCACCGTCTCCTTTGGCGATAATTCTACATCCGAGGTAATGGGTTTTGGCAAGGTTGTGGTTGCACACAACATAACACTTGTGGATGTCATGCTTGTCAAAACCCTTGGTTACAATTTGCTTTCCGTTTCCGCCCTTGGCAAGATGGGTTTCGCCGTCTTTATTGATAATGATATTGTGGTCCTCTTGTGGAGCAAGACTCTAAAAGTCGCTTTCATCGGGTATCGCGAACATAACTTGTATGTGGTGGACTTTTCGGGGACCACCACTTCAAGTGCGATGTGCCTATTCGGAAAGGCGGATGTGGGTTGGTTGTGGCATCGCCGCCTAGCCCATGTCAACATGAGAACTTTGCAAAGTCTTCACAAGGGGAACCATATTGTGGGACTAATGGAAAATGTTTCTTTTGCCTAAGATCATGTTTGTAGGGCTTGTGTTGAAGGCAAAATGCATGACTCTCCGCATCCAAGCAAGACTATCATCTCTTCCAAGAGGATCTTGGAGCTCCTTCATGTGGATCTCTTTGGTCCCGTTACTCATGCAAGTCTTGGTGCGAAGAAACATTGCTTGGTGATTGTTGATGATTACTCAAGATACACTTGGGTCTACTTTCTCAAGACGAAAGATGAGACTCAACAAATATTCATTGACTTTGCCACCGAAGTGCAACGCCAACACAACCTCCTCATTATGGCAATAAGAAGTGACAACGGCTCCGGAGTTCAAGAACTACACACTCAATGATTTTCTTAGTGATGTGGGGATTACGTCATCAATATTCAGTTGCTTACACCCCTCAACAAAATGGTGTTGCGGAGAGGAAGAACCGGACTCTTATGGATATGGCAAGATCTATGATGGTGGAGTATAAATCCTGCTATAACTTTTGGGCCGAAGCCATCTCCACCGCTTGCCACTCTTCTAACCGGCTCTATCTCCGCAAAGGATTGAACAAGACTCCATATGAAATACTCACCGGCAACAAGCCCAATATATCATACTTCAAGGTGTTCGGTTGTAAGTGTTTCTACAAAATCAAAGGAGTTCGTTTGTCTAAATTTGCTCCTAAAGCTTTGGAGGGTATATTTGTTGGTTACGGTGCCGAATCTCACACTTATAGAATCTTTGATATAGCCTCCGGGATTATCATCGAATCTTGTAGTGTGAGGTTCGAAGAAAATGATGGCTCCCAAGTGGGGCAAGTTGATGTATGTGCGGGTGATGAAATACCTCAAGATGCCATAGTAAGAATGGGTGTGGGATTTTTCCGCCCCATTGAGGGACACGGTGTGGCGTCTCGGGAAGAACTATGCTCTACCACGGTGGAGCCCTCATCCTCTCAACATCAACAAACCCCATCCCTTGAAGCTAATGATGCACCAACCCAAGAACAAGAAGAAAACCCTCCCTCTCATGAACAAGATCAAGGACAAGATCAACCTAGAATTCATGATGGCTCCGATGAGTATCCATTTGATATTTGCGCTTCACCAAATATTGTCCAAGATCAAGCACATGAGGATGAGCATTCTCAAGAAATTGAGGAAGCTCAAATTGAAGGTCAAGACGGGGACCCAAATGATCAAGTTGATCAAGTGACACCTCTAAGGCCTAAAAGAACCAAGGAGGAGATCGAGGCCCGTCAGTCTAGCAAGAAGAGATAGGACCCTTGAAATTCGTGGACACACTCATGACAAGGTCCTTGGTGATGTTCGAGCAAAGGTCTCCACAAGAAGGCAATTGGCTAACTTTAGCAATCATCATGCTTATATCTCCGTTGTGGAACCCAAGAAAGTATTTGAAGCCCTTGAAGATTCGGATTGGGTGGAAGCCATGCATGAGGAACTCAACAACTTCAAGCGCAACAAAGTGTGGACCTTAGTAGAGAAGACAAAGGAGTGCCTGTTATCACCAGATTTTGGCCAAATTAAGAGATGGGCCGTAAGTGAAGATGGGTTTTGAAGATTACGCGTGGAGCATCTTTGAAGCGGCCTTGCGCTAAGAGTTTGGGCTAAATTGCCCGTGTATCTGTAATATAGTAGATCATATCGTGTTTAGAATTAACAGATAGAGTCTGGCCCGTGCACGGTTAGGTGCACGCCTCAATTAGAAAGTCCCTTGGACTATAAATATGTATCTAGGGTTATCGGAAAAGGAGGACAATCACGTTCATAACAAACACAAATCAGGCGCATCGCCACCCCTTCCTTCGAGGGTTTCTTCCGGGTAAGCATCATGCTGCCTAGATCGCATCTTGCGATCTAGGCGATACTACGTTTATTCGTCTACCTTGGGCTGCTCGTGCTGAAGCGTTGTTGATGGCGAGCAGCACTACTTATCCTTAGGTGTTTAGGGGCTTGCATTGATGCTTTCTCGTGCATATCTGCGTGGCAATGCCGTCCCTCGACACCTAGCTGCCCTTACACCTATCTGGGTGTAAGGGCAGCATCTTGCTTGTTCGTTACTTAGTAGATCCGATCCGTTATAGTTGCTCCTTGCTCCGCAGGGATTAGTTTAATATCTGCATAGTTAGGCCTTATGCTGGGGTCGGATGATCCAGTAGCGCGTTAGGTGTTGTTTTCCGTCCCTACAAGGGATGTTTCGGGAATCAACGTTATGTTGGTTTTTAGGCCTCTCGTAGAGGTAGTTTGCATCATCTTTCGTATCTGCTAGGCCCGATCACACGTAGGACGTTCCGGTTATGCGGTGAAAACCCTAAACTGTCGTAGATCGGTTTAGCTTTGTTTTGACCAAGCAGGATCCCCATGTCATTGCAAATCCAACATGAACCATGGGGCGATCGGCTCTTTGAGCCGATCCACAGGGCAACCTGAGAGCCGATAGGGCTCGTATTTAATGTTTACGTGTCTACCATGCAGGAACAATCGAAGCACTCTAACACCTTCCTGATCGGGTCTAGGTCGGGTGGCACGCCCTAGCAACCGCCGGGACGTGGGCTGGAAGACTTGCGGGACGACGTGAGGTGCCAGGGTCCACTAAGCGGCCTTGGGAGCCTCCCGGCTCTTCGTGTTGCTTAACCATTGCCCGCCGGTGGGTTTTGGCAGGTAACACATTCTGGCACGCCCGGTGGGACAATCTTCTGCAACATCCACGTCAACACCGACATCCGAGATGGCAGAGGAACAGATCACATACGAGGATCTTCCTGCGGAGCACAAGAATAAATGCGATGAGCTGAAGGCCATCTGTGAAGCCGAGCTCATCGGCTCCTTTGCGAAAGCCCGTCTGCACGGCATCAAGGTCAAAGGGGGCACACGTTCGTCCCCTGGCGTCAATATGGTGGATCTCAGCCACTCTATAAGGGAGCCAGGGTTCTCCTTTGGTGTAAATATGGCAGGGCTTGTGATCCGCCATAGCACGGGCAAAGCAGAAAGCAGCCACTCTCGTGGCAAGGACAAAGAGGAGGTCGTTCCACGCGACCGGCCCCAGGATGATGATAGACGATACCTAACCGAGGAGGAGGCGAGAAGCATACGGTATCAACGCCCACTCTCCGTGCATCTCCTCAACAAATATGAGCAGCAGTATGACCGACGTCGGCGCTACGACGAAGACGACGAAAGATATCGTCGGTCAGATGCAGCGGACAGGAGGTATCGTCAGCACGACAGAAACAACGACGGGTACGAGTTTCACGCTAGAGGGAGGTCAAGGGAGCAGGACAACATGGATAAGCACTGGAACTGTCCTTTCTTCAAACATTGTTGGGACTCCGGAATGAGCCGATTGCCAACAATCGAGAACTGCCCAGAGTGCAAACATCAAAGGAGGAGGGCAAATGAAGTTTCAGTGTTCGAGCGTCAAGGAACTCTCCCACCTCATAACAAGCAAGCTGAGTCATCTCAAGAAGAAGACTTTGAGGAGTCAGATGGAGAAGAAGATAGGTATCACCGACCAAGGTGGTGCCCTGATGGACTCAGCCATTCTCAGAAGCGTAGGGTGCAGCGGCTGCGAAACTTGGAAGAAGCCGAGGCACAGTACCTGTACACGTTGCGAAAAGCGTGGCCCGATCTGGCCGCGAAAATTCAGCAAACAATGGAGACAAAGGCGCGCCCGCCAAAGAAAGTATGGCGCCCTAAACAGACGAAAGCCGATGCATAGGCATCGGCTGATGCCGATGTAGAGACATCGGCTGGCACAAACATGGTGTTCATACTCCCGCCGGAGTTTCGCGCTCCAAACGACGAGGAAGTATCAGTGGCTCAATTCGACTGCGGTCCACGGCCAGTTATCTTTGAGAAGCCACGAGATAGAAGCTATAGGCACTTGAAAGCCCTATACTTGAGGGGTTACATCAACGGGCAGCCTGTCAGCAAGATGTTGGTTGACACGGGAGCGGCAGTCAACATAATGCCGTATTCCATGCTACGACGTTTGGGGCACTCCAGCGATGATCTGATCAAGACCAACATCACATTAAGCGACTTCAATGTCCAGGCGTCAGAAGCGAAAGGTGTTCTGAATGTAGAGCTTACTGTAGGCCGGAAAACCATACCTACCGCGTTCTTCATCGTCGACAGCAAAAGCAATTACGCCGTCCTATTAGGAAGGGATTGGATTCATGCTAACTGTTGCATTCCGTCTACAATGCACCAATGCATCATACGAGTGGGATGGAGATGAAGTGGAAGTCGTTCGGGCGGATGACTCAATCGAGATATCGTTAGGCTGCCATGAGCGTGTGGGAAGCGGATAACCAAGAGCTGCTCTCTGGAATCAGTTTAGAGGGTTGTGAGCGCATCGAAGCTTCGAAAAATGGGGTAAGGCTGGTTTTATCCACCGGCCTAACAGAGTAGCAGGTGCAAGACATTGGACGTACATGGCAAGGCCGATCCCTGCGATCGGCCTTCAAAAAAAAATGAAAAGCAAAGGATCTTATCTCCAGCATGCCACGTAGCTACAGTGGGAAATCAAAAAGTGCTAAACCTTTACGAAACATTGCAATGAAAAGGGAGGCCGATTCCCGCAATCGGCCAAAATTATCCTCAACATGCGTTTTGTCTGTGTTCAACGTTGATCCAACAGATGCTTGAAGAGCCGATACCATCAAATACTTGACAGAACCGGCTCGGGGGCACATAGAAGGATAGAACACGAGGATACGGAGTTTGAAGCAATTCAGGATGTATTCTCTGATAAAGTGGGGGCCGTTACATGAGTAAATCGGCCGTAGAAAATTTCAAATTTCTAAAAACTTTAGGAACAGCCGATGCGCAGACATCGACTCAAGGATAAAAAGCCGGTGCATGGTCATCGACTCAAGAAGCCCAATGGAGCAGTTATCAAATTACATGGAGGGACTCCTCGACGGAATGGTTCGATAACTTGGATCCTCTCTGCAAGGACCTCCAACCTCCTTGGCGAGCCATCAGGTGCAGCAGTGCTAGCAGGAGAATCAGTTGTGGCGTCCAACACTGCCTTGGCCCGTTTAAAGCCGCTGATGCTTTTCTGCAAGATTGAAGATTGTAACCATGACTAGCAACAAGAGCAGCATAAACATACGAGTCAGGCTAAGGATATGGGCCCAACGAAGGGAACATACCTCCTCTAGGACCGTGAGGACGGCCGATGATGAAGCAATCGGCGGTGGCATTTTTGCCTGAAGGCTTGGTCAAAATGGCGACTTGGTAGATATTACCTTCAGAGGATGTTACGTCCAGAGTTGGGAAGGGCGTCAGGACTTCATCAAACATCCCTACTAGCAGTTGCGTTAGTCTCCCAAGAGGATGAGCCGATCTGATCAGCAAGGCGCGAGAACTGAACTGAGAAAGCTCGGGAGACAGCGCGCTCTGAAATTTCTTTCGCCCTGGAGAGCCGATTTGGTTGGATCGGCTGATTTTGCCCTACAACTTGGAGGCCGATGGAAGCCCATCTGGCTGGCCCACTGTGGTCCTCACCCGATCGAGGCTCGGGGGCGGTTTGCCTGAATGATCCTTTCTTTGTAGGAAGCCGATTCTGGTCGGAATCGGCTGGCGCGGCGTCACAACTTGTCTGAGGAATGGTGCTGATGCTGCAAAATTATCAGTTCCAAAGTGCAAGACGATTCAGCGACAGGGCCAGAGCTCTATCGAAGACACCTGCCCACAACCAGGTTACCGGCTTGCCGGATTGGCGGCTACGATGATCGGGCTGTCAACGGAGGAAAGGCGATCGGCTGGTTGGCCCTGCATGATAGCTCTCTCAGATGTGATTGAGCTTGGGTCTGGTTGTTTGAATTACGTGTCCCCATCACCGTTTTCACCTCGGCTGAGGCTTGGGGCAGCAGCTGGCCTCGTGGATGCTCTGTTTTTTAGAAGCCGATGGGAGAGTCGTCGGTTGGTCCTGCAACGCAATCCCTCTCAAAGGCGATGAGTTCTTGCAGAAGAAAGGTCCATCATCACCGATGGAGAATGGACTCTGGGCTATCTGGTTGCTGTAAAGGAACAGGGCAGGGGATATCTGTACTACAGGGGTCTCGGTTTCAACGGCAAGTTGTTTTAGAGGCAGTTTTAAGACTCTTTTGAAGGCATTGGCCTGCCTCACTGTCCATCAGGGCTCCAGATCGTCGGTCGAAAAGGTGAAGGATAGATCGTGTGGGATCGATACGTTGACATTGATTGGTTGAGCATTGACCAAGTTCACGATCACTCCGACGTCAAAGAGAGGAAAAGCGGATTATGGGGGACCGATGCATGGAAATCGGCTCGTTGAGCATTGACCGAGTTGACAATCGGCAGACTCAGTACGAAGGACAATCGGCTAAATTATCATAAAGGAAATCGGCAAAATCAAATTGGGAAATTCTTCATTGATGAACGAGATTTCTTACATGAAGAGCTGATTGCTCTCAAAAGGATGTCCTAGGGGATACATTGCCCATCTACTATTGCTGGCCCTAGGCTAAGATCCTATCTAGGGGCCGTTGCTGCCCTCGTCGTCGTCGTCGTCGCCATCGTCGGCGCTGCTCCCGGCCGGCTCGTCATCGCTGCTGTAGCGGCCGCCGACAGGACCCTCGTTGTCCTCATCCTCCTCGTCAGCGTCGTCGTCATCGCTGTCGAAATCGCTGAGGTTCCCGGGCCAGGGGCAGTGGCGCTTGGCCGGCGGCTCGTCGGAGGAGCTATCGTCCTCCTCCTCCTCCTCCACCTCCTCGGAGGAGGTGACCCCCTCCCAGGGAAAGTCGTCGTCGTCGCTCTCCCCCTCCGCTGCCCCATTGACGAGGCAACGGAGGACGCTCTCCCCATCGGCCAGGGATTGGTCGTCCTCTGACCAGATGGAGAAGTTGTGACTCGGCTCGTCTCCGGCCTCGATGGCGCGGCGGATGTTGGCCGCATGGGCCTCTTCCGGGTTCCACTCCGGCGTCGGCTCGCGGAAGGGGGAGGACTGCGCAGAAAGGCCCGATGAGGAGGAAGAAGAAGAAGACATGGTGGCAGAGGAGGGCTTTTGGAAGTGCTAGTGCGAGGAGGATGAAGAAGGGAACTGCAAGAAGTGGCTAAATAAAAGGGGATATAGCGTTTTAATGCTTAAGCAGTTTCCGAGGACATGGTGCCAAAACTGTCAAGTCGTGCAGAGAAGTTGGGAAGGCAAGTCGTCATGATGAAGAATACTGCGACGGTTCTGCTCTGCCACGACAGGACCCTTCGAAGAAGACATATGGTTTTGCAATCATCATTATCAAAACCAGGGGGGCATGTGTTATCACCAAATTTTGGCCAAATCAAGAGATGGGCCGTAAGTGAAGATGGGTTTTGAAGATTACGCGTGGAGCATCTTTGAAGCGGCCTTGCGCTAAGAGTTTGGGCTAAATTGCCCGTGTATCTGTAATATAGTAGATCATATCGTGTTTAGAATTAACAGATAGAGTCTGGCCCATGCACGGTTAGGTGCACGCCTCAATTAGAAAGTCCCTTGGACTATAAATATGTATCTAGGGTTATCGGAAAAGGGGGACAATCACATTCACAACAAACACAAATCAGGCGCATCGCCACCCCTTCCTTCGAGGGTTTCTTCCGGGTAAGCATCATGCTGCCTAGATCGCATCTTGCGATCTAGGCAGTACACGTTTATTCGTCTACCTTGGGCTGCTCGTGCTGAAGCGTTGTTGATGGCGAGCAGCACTACTTATCCTTAGGTGTTTAGGGGCTTGCATTGATGCTTTCTCGTGCATATCTGCGTGGCAATGCCGTCCCTCGACACCTAGCTGCCCTTACACCTATCTGGGTGTAAGGGCAGCATCTTGCTTGTTTGTTACTTAGTAGATCCGATCCGTTATAGTTGCTCCTTGCTCCGCAGTGATTAGTTTAATATCTGCATAGTTAGGCCTTATGCTGGGGTCGGACGATCCGGTAGCGCGTTAGGTGTTGTTTTCCGTCCCTACAAGGGATGTTCCGGGAATCAACGTTATGTTGGTTTTTAGGCCTCTCGTAGGGGTAGTTTGCATCATCTTTCGTATCTGCTAGGCCCGATCACACGTAGGACGTTCCGGTTATGCGGTGAAAACCCTAAACTGTCGTAGATCGGTTTAGCTTTGTTTTGACCAAGCGGGATCCCCATGTCATTGCAAATCCAACATGAACCATGGGGCGATCGGCTCTTTGAGCCGATCCACGAGGCAACCTGAGAGCCGATAGGGCTCGTATTTAATGTTTACGTGTCTACCATGCGGGAACAATCGAAGCACTCTAACACCTTCCTGATCGGGTCTAGGTCGGGTGGCACGCCCTAGCAACCGCCAGGACGTGGGCTGGAAGACTTGCGGGACGACGCGAGGTGCCAGGGTCCACTAAGCGGCCTTGGGAGCCTCCCGGCTCTTCGTGTTGCTTAACCATTGCCCGCCGGTGGGTTTTGGCAGGTAACAGTGCCGCAATGTTATAGGCACTAAGTGGATATTCAAGAACAAGCAAGATGAGTTTGGAAACATTGTGAGGAACAAGGCAAGATTGGTGGCTCAAGGTTTCTCTCAAGTTGAAGGAATTGACTTTGGAGAGACCTATGCTCCCGTGGCTCGTCTTGAGTCCATCCGTATCCTTCTTGCTTATGCATCGCATCATAACTTTAAGTTGCAACAAATGGATGTTAAAAGTGCATTTCTTAATGGTCCTTTGCATGAAGAGGTTTATGTTAAGCAACCCCGGGGTTTGAGGATCTCAACTTTCCTAACCATGTCTACAAGCTTGATAAAGCACTTTATGGTCTCAAACAAGCTCCTAGAGCTTGGTACGAGCACCTTAAAGAATTGTTGGTAGACCGTCGGTTTGATGTTGGGCTAATCGATCCCACTCTTTTTACTAAGAGGGTTAATGGGGAGCTTTTCGTTTGCCAATTGTATGTTGATGATATTATCTTTGGCTCTACTAACAAAGCTTTCAATGATGAATTTTCAAAGCTTATGACCGATAGGTTTGAGATGTCTATGATGGGAGAGATGAAGTTCTTCCTTGGTTTTGAGATCAAGCAATTGAGAGAAGGAACCTTCATCAATCAAGCAAAATATCTCCAAGACATGCTCAAGAGGTTCAAGATGACCGAGTTGAAGGGTGTGGCCACTCCTATGGTTACCAAATGTCATCTTGCACTAGATCCCAATGGTAAAGAGGTGGATCAAAAGGTATATCGCTCCATGATTGGATCCTTGCTTTACCTTTGTGCATCTAGACCGGACATAGTGTTGAGTGTTGGTGTGTGTGCAAGGTATCAAGCTTCTCCTAAGGAGAGCCACATGATGGCTCTCAAAAGAATCTTTAGATATTTGGTTGATACCCCAAGATATGGTATTTGGTACCCCAAAGGCTCAAGCTTTATTCTCAATGGATATACCGATGCAGATTGGGCGGGTGACAAGGATGATAGGAAATCAACTTCCGGGGCTTGCCAATTTCTTGGTAGGTCCTTGGTGTGTTGGTCTTCTAAGAAGCAAAATTGTATATCTCTCTCCACCGCCGAAGCTGAATATGTTGCCGCCGCAAGTGGATGCACTCAATTGTTATGGATGAAGCAAACTTTAAAGGAATATGGTGTCATTTGTGACAAAGTGCCTCTATTATGTGACAATGAAAGTGCCATCAAGATTGCCTATAATCCGGTGCAACATTCAAGAACGAAGCATATTGAGATCCGGAATCATTTCATTAGGGATCATGTTGCCCGTGGTGATATTGAGCTTATCTATGTTCCTACCAAAGATCAACTTGCCGATATATTCACGAAGCCTCTTGATGAAGCAAGGTTCTCTTATTTGAGGAATGAGCTAAATATCATTGATTCAAGGAGTATAGCTTGACCATCTTGCAAACACACCTTTGTCTCAAAACTTTATTTGGTTTAGATGTGGGCATGGAGATAGGGGAGTGCAGTTTAAAACTATTGAGCTATCCCTCCCCCCATAATGCCAACATTAAAAGAAATCATTCTCTTTATATCATATAATGATATGTGAGCTTCAATGATGAGTAGTGGTTTTGGGCCCAAGATATATCTTCGCGGTGCCATGCCATAACACTCATATATGGTGGCCTAGGCCACCACACTCTTCTTTGTGAAGAGTTGGAGTTACTTGGATCTTAATTGGTTTTTATGTTGCCATCTTTTGTTCTTATGGGAAATCACTCATGTTTGGTCTTCATTTGCAATATTTTGCAAATATGGGTGATATTGTACCATCATCAGTGCTCTCTCTCTATCCTAAGCCCCACCTTTCCTAAAGAAACCATATCTATCTCCATTCTCTAAAACTCAGCAAAATTTAGAGGATTTTTGGGCTGTGGGCAGATTCGGCGGCACTGCCGGTGCGTTCACACCGGCACTGCCGGTGGCACCGGCACTGCCGGCCTCGGCTGGGCGGCACTGCCGCTCTGGTCGTGGGTTAAGTTGAGGGCCCGCAGGGGGAGTTAGGGCAACTGCCCCTTTCTCCCCCAGCGTGCGTCCTCTCCTCCCACCCGACTCCAGCCGCCGCCGCCGTCGCCCTGCCCTCCGGCCGCCGTCCCGGGACCTCCCTCCTCCTCTGGTCGGCTGGATCCGGGCTGTGCCCCCTCTCCTCCATGGCTTCCTCCTCCGGTTAGCTTCCTCCCCTCTCTCTCCCTCTCTAGAATGGGTAGACCTCTCTAGAAGAAAGAAGGGTGGTTGAATCTCTCCGAAAATTTTGCCATAGAGGTAGATGATCTTGTGCATTGTGGTGTGAAAGTTTGTGGAACAATGGATGAGTCTAGAGCAGATCTGGTTGTTCTTCGTGGTTGCCGGCACTGCCGCCCCTCCCAAGCCGGCACTGCCGGTCGGGCCGGCACTGCCGCCTCTGTCGAACCGGCACTGCCGGTTGGGCCGGCACTGCCGTCCATTCCACACCGGCACTGCCAGTGTAGCTGTTGCCAGATCACTTTCAGCCTCCTCTCTTGTATCTTGAACACTTCATTCACCATGCTTTGATTATCATGTTTTGCTTTGTTTTAGTGTACCTTATCACATGCTTCTCCTGCCCATTGCTTTCACAGGTGCAGGTGGTTCTCATCGCTCCAGCTCGGGCAAACACGGGTTTCCTACTAGCTTCGAAGCTGAAACCTTACCGGCCAAGAAGGCATCACGTAGAGAGCAAGGCGTGGCTTCCGAACCGCGGGCTGTCATCATCAGGAGGCTGAGAGGCATCCCCGTTGGGAAATGGCCTGATCATGAGTATGCTCGGCTGCGTCAGACTAACCCCTACACCTCTCCCAAGGGCGAGAACTGTTCTGAGCTGTTCTGGACAAGGTACCAAGAGAAGACCTTTGATGATCTCTATGCTAATGCCACCTACAAAGTTGGTCCTATGCATCACATCAACTTTGGTCACATGGATAAAAACGCCGAATACTTTGCAGAAGCTCGAGAGATTTGTGAGCAGTTTGGTCTTTTTCCACTGATGAAGTTTCAACACCCTTACTGTGTGGATGTGATTGGGCAATTCTTTGCCACAGTCTATGTTGACAATGATGATGCCAAGACTATGACTTGGATGACAGAGGGTCGCATGTTACATGGCACTTGGGACCAATTTGCAGCATGTCTTGGTTATCCGGTGCTCGTTGGCAATGAAGACGATTATTTTAGAGCTCACAACACTCCCAAGCCCATTGAGAAGACCCTCCTTGCTGATCTGTATCTTGAAGGGGAAGTGGTGTATGGATCGCAGAAATTTCTTCGCCCAGTGTATGACATCCTTCTCCGTATTTATCGTGAGGTCCTTGATGGCGTGTAACTCACACGTTCGTTGGGAACCCCAAGAGGAAGGTATGATGCGCACAGTAGCAAGTTTTCCCTCAGAAAGAAACCAAGGTTTAATCGAACCAGTAGGAGCCAAGAAGCACGTTGAAGGTTGATGGTGGTGAAATGTGATGCGGCGCAACAACAGGGATTCCGGGCCAACGTGGAATCGCACAACAAAACCAAAGTACTTTGCCCCAACGAAACGAGTGAGGTTGTCAATCTCACCGAGCTTGCTGTAACAAAGGATTAAACGTATCGAGTGGAAGATGTTTGCAAAGAAAACGGTAAAACACAATTGCGATAGATTGTATGCTATGTAAAGAATAGGACCGGGGTCCACAGTTCACTAGAGGTGTCTCTCCCATAAGATAAAAGCATGTTGGGTGAACAAATTACGGTCGGGCAATTGACAAATAGAGAAGGGCATAACAATGCATATACATGATATGATAAATATAGTGAGATTTAATTGGGCATTACGACAAAGTACATAGACCGCCATCCAACTGCATCTATGCCTAAAAATTCCACCTTCGAGTTATCATCCGAACCCCATTCGGTATTAAGTTGCTAAGCAACGAGACAATTGCATTAAGTATGGTGCGTAATGTAATCGACAACTACATCCTTAGACATAGAATCAATGTTTTATCCCTAGTGGCAACGAGCACATCACAACCTTAGAACTTTACGTCACTCGTCCCGAGTGTCAATGAAGGCATGAACCCACTATCGAGCATAAATACTCCCTCTTGGAGTTAAGAGTACAAACTTGGCCGAGCCTCTACTAATAACGGAGAGCATGCAAGATCATAAACAACACATAAACAATAGATTGATAATCACCATAACATAGTATTCTCTATCCATCGGATCCCGACAAACACAACATATAGTATTACGGATAGATGATCTTGATCATGTTAGGCAGCTCACAAGATCCAACAATGAAGCACAACAAGGAGAAGACGACCATCTAGCTACTCGCTATGGACCCATGGTCCAGGGGTGAACTACTCACTCATCACTCCGGAGGCGATCATGGCGATGAAGAGTCCTTCGGGAGATGAATCCCCTCTCCGGCAGGGTGCCGGAGGCGATCTCCTGAATCCCCCGAGATGGGATTCACGGCGGCGGCGTCTCTGGAAGGTTTTCCGTATCGTGGCTCTCGGTGCCGGGGTTTTCGCGACGGAGGCTTTAAGTAGGCGGAAGGGCAACGCGGGGGCCACACGAGGGCCCCACACCCTAGGTCGGCGCGGCCGGGGCACGGGCCGCGCCGCCCTATGGTGTCGGCGCCTCGTGGCCCCACTTCCTTCCCTCTTCGGTCTTCCGGAAGCTCTGTGCAAAAATAGGACCACTGGGCGAAGATTTCGTCCAATTCCGAGAATATTTCCTTACTAGGATTTCCGAAACCAAAAACAGCGAGAAAACAGACAGCGGCTCTTCGGCATCTTGTTAATAAGTTAGTTCCGGAAAATGCATAAATATGACATATAATGTGCATAAAACATGTAGGTATCATCAATAAAGTGGCATGGAACATAAGAAATTATCGATACGTTGGAGACGTATCGGCATCCCCAAGCTTAGTTCTGCTCGTCCCGAGCGGGTAAAACGATAACAAAGATAATTTCTGAAGTGACATGCCATCATAATCTTGATCATACTATTTGTAAACATATGTAATGAATGCAGCGATCAAAACAAAAGTAATGACATGAGTAAACAAGTGAATCATATAGCAAAGACTTTTCATGAATAGTACTTCAAGACAAGCATCAATAAGTCTTGCATAAGAGTTAACTCATAAAGCAATAAATCAAAGTAAAGGTGTTGAAGCAACACAAAGGAAGATGAAGTTTCAGCGGTTGCTTTCAACTTATAACATGTATATCTCATGGATATTGTCAACATAAAGTAATATAACAAGTGCAATATGCAAGTATGTAGGAATCAATGCACGGTTCACACAAGTGTTTGCTTCTTAAGGTGGAGGGAGATAGGTAAAGCCGACTCAACAATAAAAGTAAAAGAAAGGTCCTTCAAAGAGGAAAGCATCGATTGCTTGTATTTGTGCTAGAGCTTTTATTTTGAAAACATGAAACAATTTTGTCAACGGTAGTAATAAAGCATATGAGTTATGTAAATTATATCTTACAAGTTGCAAGCCTCATGCATAGTATACTAATAGTGTCCGCACCTCATCCTACTTAGCTTGGACTACCGGATCTTTGCATGCCATGTTTCAACCAAGTGTCACAAAGGGGTACCTCCATGCCGCTCAGTACAAAGGTCTAAGGAGAATGCTCGCATTTTGGATTTCTCGCTTTTGATTATTCTCAACTTAGACATCCATACCGGGACAACATGGACAACGAGATAATGGACTCCTCTTAAATGCATAAGCATGTAGCAATGATTATTATTCTCATATGAGATTGAGGATATATGTCCAAAACTGAAACTTCAACCATGGTTCATGGCTTTAGTTAGCGGCCCAATGTTCTTCTCTAACAATTTTGCATGCTCCAACCACTAAAATGATAGATCCTTCGGGACAAGACAGACATGCATAGCAACTCACATGATATTCAACAATAGTTGATGGCGTTCCCCAGAAGCATGGTTATCGCACAACAAGCAACTTAATAAAAGATAAAGTGCATAAGTACATATTCAATACTACGATAGTTTTTAAGGCTATTTTGTCCCATGAGCTATATATTGCAAAGGTGAATGATGGAATTTTAAAGGTAGCACTCAAGCAATTTACTTTGGAATGGCGGAGAAATACCATGTAGTAGGTAGGTATGGTGGACACAAATGGCATAGTAGTTGGCTCAAGGATTTTGGATGCATGAGAAGTATTCCCTCTCGATACAAGGTTTAGGCTAGCAAGGTTATTTGAAGCAACCTCAAGGATGAACCGGTGCAGCAAAACTCACATAAAAGACATATTGTAAACATTATAAGACTCTACACCGCCTTCCTTGTTGTTCAAAACTCAATACTAGATATTATCTAGACCTTAGAGAGACCAAATATGCAAATCAAATTTTAGCAAGCTCTATGTATTTCTTCATTAATGGGTGCAAAGCATATGATGCAAGAGCTTAAACATGAGCACAACAATTGCCAAGTATCACATTATCCAAGACATTTTAGAATTACTACATGTAGCATTTTTCAATTCCAACCATATAACAATTTAACAAAGAAGAAACTTCGCCTTGAACATTATGAGTAAAGCCTAAGGACATATTTGTCCATATGCAACAGCGGAGCGTGTCTCTCTCCCACAAAGTGAATGCTAGGATCCATTTTATTCAAACAAAAACAAAAACAAACCGACGCTCCAAGTAAAGAACACAAGATGTGAGTGAATAAAAATATAGTTTCGGGGAGGAACCCGATGATGTTGTCGATGAAGAAGGGGATGCCTTGGGCATCCCCAAGCTTAGACGCTTGAGTCTTCTTAAAATATGCAGGGATGAACCACGGGGGCATCCCCAAGCTTAGAGCTTTCACTCCTCTTGATCATAGTATATCATTCTCCTCTCTTGACCCTTGAAAACTTCCTTCACACCAAACTTCAAGCAAACTCATTAGAGGGTTAGTGCACAATTAATAATTCACACATTCGGAGGTGACACAAACATTCTTTTCACTTCTGGACATTGCATAAAGCTACTGGACATTAATGGATCAAAGAAATGAATCCAACATAGCAAAAGAGGCAATGCGAAATAAAAGGCAGAATCTGTCAAAAACAGAACAGTCCGTAAAGACGAATTTAAAGCTGGCACCAGACTTGCTCAAATGGAAAAACTCAAAACTAATGAAAGTTGCGTACATATCTGAGGATCACGCTCGTAAATTGGCAGATTTTTTCGAATTTCATACAGAGAACTGTGTCCAGATTCGTGACAGACAGCAATGCTGTTTCTGCGCAGCGATCCCAAATATAACATCAACTTTGACATAGAAACTTTACTTGGCACAAAAACATGATAAGGAGAGGTTGCTACAGTAGTAAACAACTTCCAAGACTCAATAAAACAAAAAATTGCTGTAGTAAAAACATGGGTTGTCTCCCATAAGCGCTTTTCTTTAACGCCTTTCGACTAGGCGCGAAAGTGCAAATCAAGTAACATCGAGAGTAGAAGCATCAACATTATTATTTTTCATGCAAACACAACTTGTTGCAGAGGGTACTTTAGGTGCTCCATTATCTAAATTTTCTATGGTGGTGCTAGGGGTTTTAGCAATTTTAGGCCTATAGTAATTCTTTTGTTTAGGCACTTTAGAGGCGTACATGAATTTTTGCTCTTTACCCACGTAAGCTTTCTCATTATACTTGAGAGAAGAAAAGGTTGAACCCAAGGTTCCCATAGCTTTTTCAAGTTCATCAATCCTATTGGTTTGATTATCATGGACAACACAAGTTCCTAGGACACTAATTTTTTCATCAATTCCTCCTAAGGATTTATCAAGTTCATAAGTTTTGTCAAATAACATTCCCAATTTAGTTTCAACACTTGGAAAATTTTTCTCTATGGTTTCGAATTTTTTCATAACATCTTCAAGAGAGATTTCAATTTTAACTTCATTAACAGGTGGTATTCCAACTAGACTCTCAATGATGCAACTAGCTTCTAAAGCGGGAGTACCTAGGAAATTGCCTCCCGAAAGAGTATCAAGAACATACCTATTCCAACTAGATAAACCAACATAAAAGTTCCTAAGAAGGATAGTGGTGGAGTGTTTCTTGATGCACCTTTGATGAGCATTACTAATTCTATACCAAGCATCTTTAAAACTTTCTCCACCTTGTTGCTTAAAAGAACGAACTTCAACTTCAGGATTACTCATTTTAGTAGCAGTAAAATAAAACAAACTAGATAAAGTAAATGCAAGTAACTAATTTTTTTGTGTGTTTTTGATATAGCAAACAAGATAGCAAATAAAGTAAAACTAGCAACTAATTTTTTTGTATTTTGATTTAGTGCAGCAAACAAAGTAGTAAATAAAATAAAGCAAGACAAAAACAAAGTAAAGAGATTGAGAAGTGGAGACTCCCTTGCGAGCGTGTCTTGATCTCCCCGGCAACGGCGCCGGAAAAAGAGCTTGATGGCGTGTAACTCACACGTTCGTTGGGAACCCCAAGAGGAAGGTATGATGCGCACGGTAGCAAGTTTTCCCTCGAGAAAGAAACCAAGGTTTAATCGAACCGGTAGGAGCCAAGAAGCACGTTGAAGGTTGATGGTGGCGAAATGTGATGCGGCGCAACAACAGGGATTCCGGCGCCAACGTGGAATCTGCACAACAAAACCAAAGTACTTTGCCCCAATGAAACAGTGAGGTTGTCAATCTCACCGGCTTGCTGTAACAAAGGATTAAACGTATCGAGTGGAAGATGTTTGCAAAGAAAACAGTAAAACACAATTGCGATAGATTGTATGCTATGTAAAGAATAGGACCGGGGTCCACAGTTCACTAGAGGTGTCTCTCCCATAAGATAAAAGCATGTTGGGTGAACAAATTACGGTCGGGCAATTGACAAATAGAGAAGGGCATAACAATGCATATACATGATATGATAAATATAGTGAGATTTAATTGGGCATTACGACAAAGTACATAGACCGCCATCCAACTGCATCTATGCCTAAAAAGTCCACCTTCAGATTATCATCCGAACCCCATTCAGTATTAAGTTGCTAAGCAACGAGACAATTGCATTAAGTATGGTGCGTAATGTAATCGACAACTACATCCTTAGACATAGAATCAATGTTTTATCCCTAGTGGCAACAGCACATCACAACCTTAGAACTTTCGTCATCACGTCCCAGGTGTCAATGAAGGCATGAACCCACTATCGAGCATAAATACTCCCTCTTGGAGTTAAGAGTACAAACTTGGCCGGAGCCTCTACTAATAACGGAGAGCATGCAAGATCATAAACAACACATAAACAATAGATTGATAATCACCATAACATAGTATTCTCTATCCATCGGATCCCGAAAAACACAACATATAGTATTACAGATAGATGATCTTGATCATGTTAGGCAGCTCACAAGATCCAACAATGAAGCACAACAAGGAGAAGACGACCATCTAGCTACTGCTATGGACCCATGGTCCAGGGGTGAACTACTCACTCATCACTCCGGAGGCGATCATGGCGATGAAGAGTCCTCCGGGAGATGAATCCCCTCTCCGGCGAGGTACCGGAGGCGATCTCCCGAATCCCCGAGATGGGATTCGCGGCGGCGGCGTCTCTGGAAGGTTTTCCGTATCGTGGCTCTCGATCTGGGGTTTTCGGGACGGAGGCTTTAAGTAGGCGGAAGGGCAACGCGGGGGCCACACGAGGGCCCCACACCCTAGGTCGGCGCGGCCGGGGCCCGGGCCGCGCCGCCCTATGGTGTCGGCGCCTCGTGGCCCCACTTCCTTCCCTCTTCGGTCTTCCGGAAGCTCCGTGCAAAAATAGGACCCCGGGCGAAGATTTCGTCCAATTCCGAGAATATTTCCTTACTAGGATTTCTGAAACCAAAAACAGCGAAAACGACAAGCTGGCTCTTCGGCATCTTGTTAATAAGTTAGTTCCAGAAAATGCATAAATATGACATATAATGTGCATAAAACATGTAGGTATCATCAATAAAGTGGCATGGAACATAAGAAATTATCGATATGTTGGAGACGTATCAGTCCTCAATCCCAAGGTTGGCTGCGTTGATCAGATCTATGGATACCTTGGAAATCTGCTGTATCTCTCTCACCAACACCGTGACTCTGGCCTTCAGCTTGATGTGATGGACTTTCTGTGGAATGAGTTTTGGGCATGCATCATGACTCGCAAGGCTCCTGTGTTTGCTCCCTACTTCATGTTCTTCATCTGTTCTCGCTGGGATAATGCTGGGTATGGCAAACTCACTGATGATGTTATCCTTCTACCTCACAAGTCCAAAGATCTCAGGGTCAAGACTCATCCCGATCCTCCTCGTCTTCCCCATGTTGAGGATTCTGCTGAAGAAGACTCTGATATGGAGTATGTTCCTCCTGCTGACAATGGCTGGGTTGCTCGCATAGAGGCCAAGTTGGCCAAGATGTTCTGTCTTAAGTCTGACATCAACAAGCGTCAGTATCAAGCTCATAGGGAAAGGAAAATGGAAAGGAGGAACACCAAGCTCATCATGCGCAAATTGGATATTCCTATTGAAAGTGGATCTGAGGAGATTATCACTCCTGAAGAAGAATGGCTCTCTGTGCATGGCAATGTGGCTGAGTTTGAACAGCTTGGGCTTCCCGGTCCTTCTCGCCGTCGGCGCCCCTCTAGTGATGATGTTGCGCCCGCCGAGTCTGAAGAAGATGAAGACGTTGAAGAGACGGAGGAATCCTCCGAAGATGAGTGAGCTTCCATGGGACGTTGTAGCATCGCTTCTTTTCTCCTTTTTGGTGTCTTGATGCCAAAGGGGGAGAAGAAGGTCTAGTAGGACTTGCACGGGATTTTCTAGGGTTGAGGGCACAATCATTTGCTTTTTATCATTCCGTTAAAGCTTGTGTCCTCCGTTTATCATTTATGCTTATGTTGAACCTTAGTATGTGTTTCATGTGTTTAAAACTCTGTTCTATGTGTGGTGGTAAGACCATTTAGTGAGTAACCTAGTGCTATGGTTTTCGGTATTCACTTTGGTTGAGATTATTGTCATGAAATGATATGATCATCTTATATATCTCAACTTATCATTGGAGTTTCTCGAATTGATACCCAATATGATTATGAGACTCTTGTTCAAGATTGTTACACAGTTAAGGATTTCATTATTGAAGGGTATGATCTTCTCATCTCAACTTGTATTGTCTTCCTTCTATGATTTGTCCTTTTGTCCTATAAGCATTGTGCTTTCCATCTTGAAAGTTCCAGTTACTCTATACCTAATGTGTACATCTATATTCATGCACATTTTTCTTGTTTGCACACATCTAGGGGGAGTTTCTCTCTTGAAAGCAATGCTATTCGTACTCTATTCTTTGCAAAATCCCGGTATTGTCATCAAACACCAAAAAGGGGGAGATTGAAAGAACATCTCATGATCTCTGAGGTTTTGTGTGTTTGTTAACAACACCGGTGACAATTTAACTATGTGCTAAGTGGTTTACAGGTATAGAAAAGATTCTATGGGTAAATCTCGTCCCATCCAAAAAGGAAGAAAAGAAGAACAAGATGGTGCCTGTCCATGGCCGGCACTGCCGGTGGTTCCTGGCCGGCACTGCCGGTGAGTGCTCCCCGACGCTGCCGGCGTTCTCGGACCGCCACTGCCGGCCTGTCCGTCGTCCTGCTGAAAAAGGAAAAGGGCCGGCACTGCCGGTGTTTCTGGCCCGGCACTGCCGGCCTATCTGTCGACGTGCTGATGCAGAAATCTGGCCGGCACTGCCGGCGTCTCAAGGCCGGCACTGCCGGCGATTCTCTTCCAACGGGCAGAAAAGTTGGTGGGGTATAAATACCCCCCTCCACCTACCTTGGAATGGTGCTCAAACCCTAAGATCTTCATCCACCATTGCTGAGCCACCAAGAACACCAAAATAGCCAGATCTCCTCCCTCAACCACCCAAATCCCTTGTGCTTTGGAGAATCGAAGGAGAAGACCCCGATCTACATCCTCACCGAAGCGTTTTCATTTCCCCCTCTTATGCTTGAGGGCCCCCTTGCTAGTGTTCCTTTTTGGATCCCTAGTTGTTGTTGTTGATGTATGCTTGTTGATTTGTTGTGTTGTTACAGATTTGGGAGCCTCCAATTCAGTTGTGGATGTGTGCCCCAAGAACCTTGTAAAGGCCCGGTTTCCGCCTCGAGGAAATCCCTTAGTGAAAGTGGGCTAGGCCTTCGTGGCATTGCTCACAGGAGATCTGAGTGAAGCCTTCGTGGCTGTTGGTTTGGCTTGCGTAGCAACCACACACCTCCAAACGTAGACGTACCTTCTTGCAAAGGAAGGGAACTACGGAAATCATCTCCGTGTCAACGCGTGCTACACTCTCGGTTACCTCTATCCCACTCTATCTCCTATATTTTGCGTAGCTATATCGCGCTTAGTTGATAACCTTGTCATATAGGTAAATTCACTTAGTTGCATATCTAGAGAATTTACCTTTGTGTCAAACCTAAATTGAAAAAGAACTAAAAATTGGTTAGCACCTATTCACCCCCCCCCTCTAGGTGCGGCATACGATCCTTTCACTCTTGAGCTTGCTTCCTCTCCCTTCCCTCCTATGATTCTTGCATATTATTGGGGGATTTGAAAGAGGAGATCTGGATCTACAACCTCCACCAATCTATTTCTCCTCTAACTGAGGGGAAATCTTGGGATCTAGATTTTGGAGCCATTTGTTGATTTTCTCCATTGTTCTTCCTCTGTAATCTCATCCTAGCATTTGTTGCTTTGGTGGGATTTAAGTGTGAAGGATTTGAACACCTCTAGTGTTTTTGCTTTGCACCATTGCATAGTTTTGAGATCTCCACCACGATTAGTTCGAGTGAGAGACCGTGAGCTTGTTACTCTTGGAGGGTGACCTCCTAGTTGGCTTGGTTGGTGTCCTGGTGACCTCTTCGTGGAAGATTGTGAAGGGGCACGGGCTTCTTCTTCGTGGAGCTTGTGAAGTGGTTGTGGAGCTTGCCATCTCCGGAGTGGAGGAAAAGCTAGCCATAAGGAAAGGGATATTCCTCTGCGGGATAAGCTCGGAGAATAGGGTGAGCCTTCGTGGCGTTGGGGAATCCTTTGTGGGACCTCCACCCCTCCAAACGTGATGTACCTTCTTGCAAAGGAAGAGAACACGGGAATACATCTTCGTCTCCGCGTGCCTCGGTTATTTCTATACCCGAGCTTACTTTTCTTGTGATAGCCATCATGCTTGAAGTACATATATCTTGCTATCACTTGTGCTACACATATCTTGTGCCTATCTTGCTTAGCTCTAGTTGTTGTTACACTTAGGTGAGCCTAGCATATTTAGCATTTGTGCTTATAAAATAAACGTTAGTTTAATTCCGCATTCTTATAAGCCAAATCCGTAAGAGTTTTTAAAACGCATATTCACCCCCTCTAGGCGACATCTCGTCCTTTCAGGGCACTAGCATATCTTCTGACGAGGTCCACAAGCAATGTCTCATTGCGCAAACCCATCATGTTCAGCCCCAATGGCATCCCATGCTGGATCCGGCTAGATCGCTTGTATCTGGACTCTCCGTCTTGGATCAATCAGCAACTGGACCGTCTGGATAGGCTATTGGCCCATCCATAATCTGTGGGTTACCCGGATTTGCCGGAATCGTACCATGTTGATGGCATACCTATGAAGTATATATATCCACAACAGTGATCGAGCGAAAAGTTTGACTAATAACATGCTTAGAGATTAAATTGTCAAACAATTACAAAAATTGAAAAATTCAAACGATTGTTAACCTCTACGCCGACGGCCTGCTTGATACTACGCCAACAGCTTTATCTACACCGGCAGCAAATGTCATGAGCCGTCGTCGTGCTATGTCTACGGCTGCCTTCAGCATAGGCTACGATGACAGCCAAATGGACCTATGCCGACGGCAGCCACCCGTCGGCACTTGACGAGTTTCGGTAGTGTAACTTATAAGGCACATCTGACCACAAGAGACAGGTGGACGGCAAAGACGGCCAAGCGAATGGTTAATTTTATACTCTAAAAGTTTTTAAAGAAATCTACCATAAAGGAACACTAGAAAAATCTCACTATTAAGATATTTGTTAGAACATACCCAAATAGCTATATCTACCAAACAATTAAATGTATTTAAAAATTAATGTGGACTCAAAACAAAGGATGGATACAATTTTATCAATGTTTGTATAGTAGAAAATGACATAATCTTGTTAAAAAATACATTATTTAACACAAGGTAAGTCTAATAATTAGTATACATTGCAATAAAAATAATGTTACAATCAATTATAGTGACATTTCATATTTGATTAACTTTTTTTGAATATGTAACGGGGAAGGTGTATACAAAATAATTTATAGAAATTAAGTGTAAATTATATTTATTTAACTCTTCCGAGATCCAAATTTTATTTGGATCCGTGCTAGATTCAGAAAAGAGGTGGTGCTGAAGCGCCGCTGATTGAACCGGATCATCGGAGTCAATTTTTGCATGACTAGTTTGGATTCGACAACACCTGGTGATTCAAATAGGAAAATCACATGGTCGATTTACTTGAAGCCCAACAACTAAACGCTGACAGCGAGGACACATTTGTCTGGCACTTGTCCACTTCTAGAGAGTACTCGTCCAAGTTCGCTTACACAGCTTTCTTCGAGGGAACTACTATCTCACCACACCACAGTGCAATCTAAAAGTGTTGGGCACCCGTCAAATGCAAGGTTTTTATCTGGCTTGCACTGAAGCTCTATGTATGCTCTTATCATTTTGCTTTGTCGTTTTATTTGGGCACTCGCATGTTGTGTGAGCAGGTCCACAAGCAATATCTCATTGCGCAAACCCATTTTGTTCAGCCCCAATGGCATTCCATGTTGGATCTGCAAGATCCTCTATACTTGGACTCTCTGTCTTGGATCAATCAGCAACTGGGCCGTCTGGATAGGCTATAGGCCCATCCACCATCTGTGGACCACCCGGACTTACCGGAATTAGGTCATGTTTATGGCATACCTATGAATTATATCCATAACAGTGATGAAAAGTTTGGCTATTAACATACTTAGAGATTAAATTGTCAAATAATTTGAAAGAATTTTTAAAAATTCAAAGGGTCGTTAACCTCTACTCCGACGGCCTGCCTAATACTACGCCAACGGCTTTGTCTACATCGACAACAAACTGGCCTGAGTCGGCGCCGTGCTATGCCGACGGCCTTGTAAGGCGCATCTGACCACAAGAGACAGGTAGACGGCCAAGCGAATGGTCTATTTTTTATACTCTAAAAGTTTCTAAAGAAATCTACCATACGAACACTAGAAAAATCTTACTATTAAGATATTTGTTAGAACATACCCAAATAGCTATAACTACCAAACAATTGAATGTATTTAAAAATTAATGTGGACTCAAACCAAAGGAGGATACAATTTTGGCAATGTTTGTATAGTAGAAAAGGACATAATTTTGTTAAAAATACATTATTTAACACAAGGTAAGTCTAATAGTTATTATACTTTGCAATAAAAAGAATGTTACAATTAATTATAGTGACATTTCATATTTGATTAACTATTTTGTACATGTAATGGGGAAGGTGTATACAAAATAATTTATAGAAATTAAGTGTAAATTATACTATTTATTTAACTCGCCCTAGGTCCAAATTTTATTTGGATCCATGCTGGATTCAGACAAGAGGTGGTGCTGAAGCGCCATTGTTTGAACCGGATCGCCGGAGTCAACTTTAGCACTATTGGTCTAGATTTGACAACAACGTGATGATTCAAACATGAATTACCTCTATACATGACAACAACAACTCCGGTAGCGCCACGCCACCATCTCACTCATGTCGTGTCCCTAGCTCCGTTCCTGTGCAAAAGTTGTCGTCCCACTCACCATCAAGAACCACACTGTCTGAAGCTATCCTACGTTAGGTGCCAAGGAACTGGTCACATCGAGACCGTGTGCACCACGCCTAACGGGGCGGTATGTTACCTCTGCTGCGACTTCGGCCATTACGCCAAGAACTGCCCCATCCCGATGCTCGGATCAAGATGCAGCACATGTGGCAGAGGAGGCCACGTTGATCCACATAATCCGAATCACACCCTGCAATGTACCACCCCACAGGTTACTCTCGTGTGTACCGCTTGTAGCCAAACTGGACATCGGACAAGGGACCGCTCACCCCGGCCACCGGAGTACGACGGGTTTAGAGGACTTGGTATGTGCTCAATGTGCATGAAACACGGGCACTTGCTTAAGGACTGTCTGTCCCTTCAGCAGGATAATGTGACTTCTAAACATTGTGTTATTAGTTGTTTCAGGCGGTGTGCTATGTGTTTATTAGTTCTCCAGGATGTACTAATGTAAATTTTATCAGTTGACCAATAGTATGTCTTGCTGCTAGGAAGAGAATGCTTTCCCTTTTCTTTGAGACATTGTTAGTACCATTTTACCATGTAACCGTCTTAACTACACTCTGATAATCCAGGTTGCCATGATGTAACTTGCTATGAGATTGTTCGGGACAAAGTGTTAATAGGGAGAAGAGTTCAATTTTCTTTACTCCCAATACTCTGATTCCTCTAGGACAAAATGTAAAGCAAAAGTTGGGTATTCAAGTGGAAGCTTTTAGCGAGCGTTACTTGGGTTTGTCGACGTCAGTTGGTAGAATTATCAGTGGTTTCTTTGATCATATTGCTAAATGAATTTCTCATCGTAGTACATCGGCTCGGCCAATGTCATGGCCATGTTGCATCAGGGAAAACCACGACCAGGGCAAATTACGACGGGCAGGCTGCATCATGGACGAATGCGTCGTGGCCGGCAGTAGGGCGGCTCAATTGGTGCCAACATTTCATCAAATAGGTTGCGGAGGGTGGGGGATGGGTGTACGAGCCGGAGGGGTTAGCCCGAGGGGTCTTTGAAGATGGCACCAGTATGGTGTTGAGGTCAAGGGACGCTGGGGAGGGTCCCATTTGCATGGACTCGCCAATCTCAGACAACCGTACTAAGGCGATTTGGAGTAACGAGGCGGTATTGCGATTTTCAGTAGGATGATATGTGCATACTCGTACATCGGTGTCAACGAGTTGGTGGAGGCCAACCTTGGAATCAGCGGGTGGGTCGTGGATGATCCAAGCTCACTGACATGGTTGTGTTGTCTCGCGAAGCAGAGAACACTTGTGTGAGCTCCTTCCGGTTTGAGCATGGGGAGGGATTTATTCGCAAACGTGACGACCATGGCATTTGTGCTGTCCTTCGATTGTATGACCGCTATAGGCTCCATGGCCGTTTCCGTTCCACGGAGATTATGGCTTCCACCTCCCGCTTCTTGTTGTCGGTGTTCCTTCGCGACGCTATGAGCTTGACCTTGATTGTCTTTTGGGGAGAGGTGGGTTCGGCTGGTGCTGCAATGGAGGTTTGTACGACGGGAGGTGCTCCGGCCATGGTTACCTCGGGTACAATGGGAAGTGGAGTGAACATTAACTAGTTCGGGGTGGATGATTGGTGAGCCAGGGAGAGACGAAGGATGACAAGAGACGTGTTCGCGTGGACACAATGGCAAAACCGATTTGGGTTGAAATTGGTTATGCCCAAACAAAAAAGGGTAAACAGCCTAAGCCTTGGATCACTTCGTTAGGTATCTTTTTCCGTGTCCACGTAGACTCATTTGGACGCGCATAAATCAAATATGCAAGTGGACCAAGATTAGAATACCATTTATTTGGTTTTAAAAAATGAACTATTTTTTTTGGATGACATCATCATTTTAGTTTAACTTTTGCACAAAAAGGATAAAGGGTACCTTAATGTTGCCCTACTTGCATCTATACAAATATGTCTCCCGTTTAGTCGAAGATGCCCTAAACCTTCTTCATCTTCATGGTTAGCTTGTGTCAAAATAAAAAACTAAGAATGGCAGTATCGTTTGAATGCGGAAGGTTTGTCAATATATATCAAACTTTAAATTGAACCATTGTGTGCGTTGCTTTGCTGGAGTAGTACTACGTAGTAGCTTGATGATGCGTACTACCAAGATCTTGAATGAGAAAAAGGGGTGACAAAACATCGCACGTGCAGTGACGCCAGGTTGGAGCCCTCTTTCATGCGTACGTCGCAATTAACAAGTGGATCTGGTGGTGCGTGCGACCGTGACCATGACCAAGACCACGAGCGGAGGATGTGCAATGCAAAGAAAAGAGGACAAGGACCAAAGAAAATAAAAGAGAACCCATAAAGGAAAAGGCGAGCAACAGTAGGCAGTAGATGAAGGCAAAGAAAGGCGCAATTGGACATGTCGCTCGCTCGAGGTTGCCTTTAAAAATGCGTTTCTTGACCGGGATGCGACGCACCGCGCGAGCAATGACTCGCTCGCTCGCACCCGTCCCGTCCGGCTGGAACGGAGGGCAATTAAACGCCGACGCGCGCGTACGACGAGTGCTCACCCGACGATACGCACGTACGTACTGGAGTACGTGTGGTACGTGCGGTCGTGCAGACGAAGTAAGATGATGGCGCAAGTCAAAGGCCGGTGCGAGGTGACATTGAACTCGATATAACAAGGCACGGCGACGCGTCGGCGAGCACTGGTGCCGCACAGTGTGAGGGTGAGGGTCAGTGCTAGCTACCGGGCGCTGTTTGCACCGTACGTGTACGTTCCTGGTGCTGGTGGTGGTGGTGGAGTACGCAGCACGGCGTGCGTACGTGGGCGAGGAGGCACGCAACAGCGGGTGCACTGGTAGCGGCTGACCCGCTCAGCCATGAGCCCATGACCCATGAGAGAGAGAAAGAGGGGCACCGAGCAGATCCCGCGTGCGTCTCGATCGGCTCCGGTGGGCAGACCGCACGACGACGCCGCCCTCCGGCTCCGGCACGGCCGCGCGCGCACGGGCGACAGGGTGGGCTGCGTGGCGCGTGAGCCGAATCATGGGGTGGGAGGGAGCACAGGTGCGCGCCGTACGATGTCGTGCGTTGCTTGCGTTGCCCCCGATCGAGGCAAGCGCGGATCTCACGCTCGCCGGACGGGCGCCGGCCCAACCACCTGCCCTACCATGCCCGGTGCGCGTGTTCAAGGGCATGGGCGCCCACGCACGTTCCTCCGGTGCGTCGCTCGCTCACACACAGATCAGCATCAGCATCAGCAACCGCCCCTACCTGCGAGTACGCCATGCCTACTGTTCGACGCTCGGCGTCCATGGGGCAGCGGCGTCACCGGATCCGGCGACACGCGAGCGTTACAGGGCCTGGCATGCACCTGCCGTTTGGGACCCCGAGCATGCGCGCGACGTCAGGGCTACGCTGACTGCCTGGCTGCACGATTTCATATTCGAGTTTAATCTGCTAATACTCCAGTGATTTGAACTTTGAATTGGCTACGAATGCGCTCCGTTTTCCGAACCAGCTTTCCACCACATGCGCGATGCGCCTGGAACCGGCTGGCTACACGGTCACTGAGGCGACGCCACAGTATAAAATGCCAAAACCCTGCGACTCAACTACCCTGCGCCCCCGAGAAATATGTCAGCGTACAAGTAGCGCCGAATCAAACGATTGGGGACCTTGTTGATTCGTGCCGTATTTGAAAGGTGTTGTCGCGTGACTATTTAGAGGTCCTAAATTAATAAAGATGCACGAAAATAAAAGTTTTATTCAAATTTGATTATATTTTAAAAGTTTGAATAAAAATGGCTAGATATCTAGCCCTACCCTACTGGCCGTCCGGCGGTGCGTTTAACGCTCCCGTCTCGTTATCGCCTCCCCTCCGCCGCTGCTCATGCGCCGCGCGCCGCCTCTCCCTACGAGCGTGACAAGAATACGCCGGTGCTCATTCGCCGCGTCGTCGCGTAGTCTCCGCAACTACTCCTGCTGGAGGGAGAGTTCGACGCCACGCGTCGTTGTCCTCCTCACGGGCACGGGCGTCATTATGCACCTTCTTCTGTGACTCAAACGACTCGAGGAGTGCCCGTTTTCGCTGCAGCCGCCAACATCTCCGCCTGCCAGGCCGCCCCTTCCACTACCGCCGCCTCCTCTCGCAACTGCTGCTCCAGCTCCTCCAGCCGCTGCAGTTGATGGAGCTCCCGCATCCGCAGCCGCTCACCCATCTCCTTAATGCGCCACTCCTCGTGTAGCTCCTCGGCACGCCATCGCAGCTCCAACTCGTCCGCACGGCGACGCAGCTGCAACTGCTCTGCATGCCACCACTCGCCCATCTCCTCTGCCCAGCCCTATTCAAACTAGCTGCCGCAGGGACGAAAACACGGTACAAATTTGCGTCGCGAATGCGTCTCCACGGAAACAGTGTGTGAACGCGTCCTATCGCCACGGCCCTTGTAGCGGGTGCGAGGCCGCAACGCTTCAGCCTCTTCGGCCTCATGCCTAAGCGTGCCACAGTCTTCTGAGGTCGCCATCAGTAACACGCTTCATTTTCGGCGGTCGCACAAGGTCTGGCAGGCCGGGGCTGGTCTTCTACGCGATCATCAATGACACACAACTTTGAGTCGGACGTTCATCCTTAAAAGGGCAGCGACAACAACCTACCATCGCCTGCACCTCCCTGGCCTCCATTGCTCCCACCACACCGATAGCCACAACGCTTCGCCGCCTCGCCATGAGGAAGAATAAGAACGACCACGAGGCATTCTCATCACGGGTAAATAAGGAGGAGAACCCTCGAGTCAAGGCCCCCCTCCTTGTCACCGTCGCCCGCCTGCATAGCCCGCCTGCATAGCCCGCCTCGCGTATGTCTCGCTGTTGACGCATCCACCTACCGCCGCAGCAAAGGAGCGATGGTCGTCGTTAAATTGTGTGATGAATTTTGAATGTTTGTGATATACTATGAGTAGGATGTGTTGATTTGTGCACGACTTGATAGTAAACTACTCGTGTAATAATGATGAACTATTTCATGTCATGTAATATGTAGCAATGCTTGGGTTTTATTTTTGTGCTTTTAAATTATGTAGATATGATTTTCATCTATATGTTCGTAAATCTGAAATTTGCATCATCAGGAATGGTGATGCAAACTACATCATCTGCTGAAGCACATTTCGAACGTAAGTGATGTATTTTATAAAAAAAAGTTGAACTAATATAAAAACTGTAAAAGGGGAGTGGCATTTTGGCACCCGGGAGCATATGCTCCCGGTTTTTAAACTTCATTTTAAATGCACTTTTAAAATGTTGAAAAATTTGAACACAAAATTTAGTGGATACATCTCGAAATTCTACACGTTCACAAAGTGGTTCCACAGAAAACCGACATTTTGAGTGTCATCTATAAAAAAGACAAATTTTTCGGTAAAAAATGGTTGTGTACGAGACGTTTTGTTTATCTTTTTCGCACAAGTCACAAAAAATGTCGGTTTTTCGCAAGACTTGGTGTGCGCACGTAAAATGTTGATACGTAAGCGAGAAATTTTTTGTTCGAATTTTTTGAACATTTCAAAATATTTTTCCGGTGGCAGGAGCATATGCTCCCATGTTCCGAATTGAATTTCCGCTGTAAAAGAGCATAGTAAATAATTGCTCAAATTTGATAGTACATCATACTGTATGTTAGAGATGTTGTGAGGAGGTGAGTCCTAGACAATGAGGCAGGGTCGCTTTCCCCCAACCAAGTGCAGAGCGCAGCGGCATCTGCGCGAAGGCCAATAATTTAACTGCCGCAATGATCAGTACGACGCCAAGCAGCCACAGGGAGGGGGCAGAGAGATGCTGCTGAATCCAATCCCAGCTCCTGGCCGCTTTGTTTAATCAGATCGATGCTTAGCTCGTTGACTGACTGTCACTGGCTGACTAGGGCAAGCTCGCTAATCCGGATCGACAGGGCGTGTGGAGCGCTCATCACGGTCGGTCCGGCCACAACGCATCTTTCGATCCCGTGCGCGCCCCGGCCCGCCGCCCGTGGGCCGGGTCTGTCTGTCTGTCTGACCGGTCAAGGTGGTCCAGGCAGCGGCAGCGACATGGCATGGCATGGCATGGCGCCAACCCAACCCGGTTGCCTAGGCCATCATCTATCCGCGGGCCACAATGGAGCGATCGAGGAGCATTTCTTGATGCTGCCAACCACCTTTGCTCCCTAGCTTTGACCGCCAGCGCGGCCACCCCAATCCTTTCCCTTTCGCCAGGACCACCTCTGGTTTCGCTGCACCTATCTGTCTATTTTTTTTTCTTGCCAGAAATTAGTTCGAAATGTCGAAATCGAAAGGACCTTCGTGTCGGACTAGCCTGATAAGCGTTCATATCAGTCGAACAAAAATAAGGTGTATGGTATATTCATTTGGGTGTTCTTATTCGGATGATTAGTTCTCAGTCTGTCAGATCGAACGTCTATCGAATTTCAGGTGTAACCCATGTTACAACGTATCATTAGCGTGAATCACGAAGAACATCTATCGGTGGAGACGTATTTTTTACAACTGACAAAAATCAGTTGCAAATAAACTTGCTACTTAAGTGCACGAATCACGATACGAATTAATTTGATGATGAACTTGACAAAGAACTAAGTTAGTAAAACTGATATTATTTTGTGATTCCTATATACACCAAACATGAGAGCAATTCCAATAATAGTAATCAATCATCTGCTATATGCCAAGCATCTATATCATCTATAGCCAATTTAGAGCCAACATATGCAATAGTGAGCTATAATAATGTACTACTTTAGAGCAAGTACAATAGAGTCCAGTCAGCTGACTATAAGACATTAAATAATATATTTTAGATGAGTTGGAGAGAAGAAGAGAGATAGAAGGAGTGAGGCTACTATGCAATAGCCAGCTCTTGCACGTGCTCCTAGGCACTTTGTGAGAGTGAAAGGTGGGCCATATGTTAGTAAAGTGCTTCATTCTTATAGCCAACTATTATACATGTTAGCTATATGATGACTACAAATGATATGGCATCTTGTTATAGCCAGCAGTTGGCTATACTATTGGAATTGCTCTTATCAATGTATGATCCACATTTCACTCTCACAAAGTGCCTAGGAGCACGTGCTATAGCTAGCTCTTGCATAAGAGCCCACTCTCCTTCTCTCTCCTCCTCTCTCTCCTCCAACTAAGCAATAATATAGTAGTTTAATCCTTATAACCAGCTGACTAGGACTTATTGTATTTGCTCTGAGGGACGGATATTTGGGGTACATGAACATCGGTGATCCATTTTTTTTTAAAAAAATAATTCAAAATCATATTTCCAAATTTCAGAAGAAAATCTGAAAATACACATTATTCGAAGCAACGGTTTCGAGATTTTTAACTGCTTTAACGTCCCACATAACCAAAACCCATGAATTGTCTAACATTTGCATATAAAAAGTAAACTATAGGCGGCAGTGGGGAATTAGTCATAGCTAATAAATTGGTATGAACGTATATGATTTTACCCACGGATACCGTACCCGCATAGGCAGGGTATGGGCACACTTTTATGCCCATGGGTAGTACCCGTACCCTGCCCATTAAGTCATGGGTAGAGCACGGGTATAGCCTCGTACCCGCGGGTATACCCATACCCTCCCGTTTATTGTCAATTTCTTACGTGATCATCTACTTTTGTTGACTTATGAATCAGAATATGAGAATGTGACTTCTTATATTATGTTAATTGTTATGTACTCAACTACGTGTTATTGAGTTGAGATAATTAATTTTTTTAATCAAATTTATTATTGATAAATGTAAACTTGTGATTGACTTGTGTACAATTTGAGCTACCCAATGGGTATGGGTACCTGCCGGATATGGGTATGGGTAAAGTTTTATATCCATGGGTACAGATATGGGTAGAAGTTTGTACCCATTGACTATACATGTATGATTATGGTATTGCTCTACCCTGTCCATACCCTACACATTGCCATCCTTATATATGATATAATCTGGTCACATTCCACATCCTACAATTTTTCACGTGACATCGAAGCCACTGTTTCGTGGTTCGCGCCTTACAGTGCAAGCATTGCATGAAGAAAACACCTCGAGCTCCACCACTATGTCGTCGGGCTCCGTCCTCATCTTTGAGGGCATCACGTGGAAACCTAAGTACACACATGTTTAGTGACTAGTAGGGACGATGCATATGGCAACAACTCTTCCACCTTTCCCTTGGCCGTCATCTCCTTCACTGTGTCCTTCAGCTCGGGACAATTTGCGACATGAACCCTCAACAACGATAACAAACCTCCGTTGCATGCCTCTTGCGTGAAGAATTGGAGTGATTAAGTATTGTGTCTTGTTTCTGAAAGCATCGAAGAGACCGACTAGAGGCGGTTAGAATATGCGTCTACTCCTTTTTCTTAACAATTTCTAAGAAAAGCATAAATATAGGTTCTCCGGATTACGCAACTTGATGAGAAAATCTATAAGGAAAGGCACAATTAGCTTCATAATTTACTCATGATAACAAACTAGTAACAAGTAAAGGGGTTGAAAAGTAATGGAGATGAGGATGTATCCAGAAGTTCATACTGTTGTGGGTGCTAGTCTGCAACCGAGAGGTGTGGAGGCACAATGTTCCCCCCAATGCAATGACTCGCTTTATGCTCCCCGAGCCTTCCCACTATGAGAAGTGTCTCGATCCACTAAGTGGTGTCCATGAACTTGAAGGCGAGAACCAAATCTTTGCAAAATTTCTTGGAGCGATCTGCACAACTTAACTCCATGCTTCCAATTTTTTCATGTAGCTTAACACCACCAAGGCTAAGCTCCACGATAACTCCTTCTGGATAGCAATGAGGAATCAAATTCCTTTGTTAAATGTGCAGATCTAGATTTTATCTATCCTTCCTTAAAAGATCAACAAGATCTAAGCACTAGAAAGCGAGATCTCGAAGGTTTGATCTCAAGCAACAATGAAGGAGAGAAGAAAACCTGGTCACATTCTTCATGAGAAAGAAGTGTCATTATAAACAGGTGCTCCCCCTAATAAGAACCGTTATACTAGTTTACCTACATGCCATGTAGGTTTTTTGGGTGGGCCTGATATTTTGCACCACCTCTGTTCCGTCCATACCATGGAGACGCGCACCACACAAAAAAGCAAAACTAGAGAGCAACCATGCCACAAGATGCATGTTTACATGGGATCTTGAAAGATAAGCTTCAGAAACTAGCAAGGTAGGACTAGGTGAGAGGAGGGGAGACTAGGGAAATGGAAGCACGCACCATAAGTAAGGAAGACATAATGCCTCTAAATTGCACCTGTCCATTACACTATCCGTTGATCCATGTCGCGGGTGGGACACGACAGGGTGGGTGGAGCGGTGATGTGCCGACATCAACCTCAACGCACCATCCACTTCGTGAGGGAGGAAGAAAAATGGGGCGGCCTATTGGGTGCACCACCCACCCAAACGGGCTAGGGAAGACATAGGACTCTGCCCTGTCCACGGAGCAGACCAATACAAACAATTTTGGTGTATAAAATGAGGTGACCCGTTGAAGAAGCCCTAAACTTCGAAATTGCACACAAGCAACCAGACACGGGCTTTTAGTACGAACTTCATCTTTTGGGGAATGTTTGGTAGCCTCCACACAAAAATGCGCTCCCGGGATAGGCCCTGGGGGTAATTGAAAGTGCATGGAGCCCCCATGTTGTGTTTTGGTAGCTAATGACGATTTCTAGGGGATAATGTATTCACTGAGTTATAGTTAAATATTTTATCCATAGGAAAATGATTGAATCATATGTTGGCTCCAAGGTTGAAAGTAGAAGAAAGTGAAGAAATTATGTGATGACCAAGACGTTCAAGCATGTGTGATCCAAAGAATGTCCATGAGAGACTTGATCCTAATGGAAACATATCTTGAAGAAGAAGAATATTGTGTGAGATTTCACGGTTAACTTCAAGGCAACATCTCTATGAAGAAAGAAGAGATTATTTAAGGTTGACCAATTCAAAGCGCAAGTTCAAGATGAGCATCTCGATGATATCATATGCTTGAAACTTGGCGTCTATTGTGTGATTATGGATATTTAATGATATGTTTAAAGAGAGATTCTCACATAATGGAGTGTGGGGGAGGAATTCTCAAGACACCACCAATCAAGTGTAATCAAGATAGTCATTACATCTTGAGGTTGAGAAGATCATTATGATCAAGCTCCAGTGTAATGCACAAGACAAAGGTTTGTTCCTTATATGGTTTATTTCTTACCGGTCTCGTTGTGTTCGTTGGGAGACCGGTTTATAGGATAGTTATCCATACTATCAAGAGGGGCTCTTGAGTGAGTAATGATACGTCTCCAACGTATCGATAATTTCTTGTGTTCCATGCCACATTATTGATGTTATCTACATGTTATATGCACACTTTATGTCATATTCGTGCATTTTCTGGAACTAACCTATTAACAAGATGCCGAAGTGCCGGTTCCTGTTTTCTGCTTGTTTTTGGTTTCGAAATCCTAGTAACGAAATATTCTCGGAATCGGACGAAATCAACGCCCGGGTTCCTATTTTACCGGAAGCATCCGGAACACACGAGAACCGCCGGAGAAGGGGCGGGGGCCACCACACCACGCCCGGCGCGGCCAGGGGGCGCCCCCTAGGGTGTGGGCCCCCGGAAGCCCTCTGCGCCGCCTCTCCGCCTATATAAAGCCCACGACCTAAAAACCTCGGGCGTTCGACGAAAACCACAGAAACCTTCCCGGAGCCGCCGCCATCGCGAAGCCAAGATGCGGGGACGGAGTCTCTGTTCCGGCACCCTGCCGGAGCGGGGAAGTGCCCGGAAGGCTTCTCCATCGACACCGCTGCCATCTCCACCGCCATCTTCATCACCGCTGCTGCTCCCATGAGGAGGGAGTAGTTCTCCATCGAGGCTCGGGGCTGTACCGGTAGCTATGTGGTTCATCTCTCTCCTATGTGCTTCAATACAATAATCTCATGAGCTGCCTTACATGATTGAGATTCATATGATGATGCTTGTAATCTAGATGTCATTATGCTAGTCAAGTGAGTTTTACTTATGTGATCTCCAGGAGACTCCTTGTCCCACGTGTGTAAAGGTGACAGTGTGTGCACCGTGTGGGTCTCTTAGGCCATATTTCACAGAATACTTATTCATCTGTTGAATGGCATAGTGAGGTGCTTATTTATATCTCTTTATGATTGCAATGTGTTTGTATCACAATTTATCTATGTGCTACTCTAGTGATGTGTTATTAAAGTAGTTTTATTCCTCCTGCACGTGTGCAAAGGTGACAGTGTGTGCACCGTGTTAGTACTTGGTTTATGCTGTGATCAAGATCTCTTGTAGATTGCGAAGTTAACTATTACTATGATAATATTGATGTGATCTATTCCTCCTACATATGCATGAAGGTGACAGTGTGCATGCTATGCTAGTACTTGGTTTAGTCTTTCGATCTATCTTACACTAAAGGTTACTAAAATATGAGCATTATTGTGGAGCTTGTTAACTCCGGCATTGAGGGTTCGTGTAATCCTACGCAATGTGTTCATCATCCAACAAGAGTGTAGAGTATGCATTTATCTATTCTGTCATGTGATCAATGTTGAGAGTGTCCACTAGTGAAAGTCTAATCCCTAGGCCTTGTTCCTAAATACGCTATCAGCTGCTTGTTTCTTGTTTCTCTGCGTCACTACTGCTGCGTTACTCACTGCTTGTTCACTGTCATGGGCAAAGCACTGTTCAGGTGCCGTTGCTACTACTTATTCATACCACCTGTATTTCACTATCTCTTCGCCGAACTAGTGCACCTATTAGGTGTGTTGGGGACACAAGAGACTTCTTGCTTTGTGGTTGCGGGGTTGCATGAGAGGGATATCTTTGACCTCTTCCTCCACGAGTTCGATAAACCTTGGGTAATCCACTTAAGGGAAACTTGCTTGCTGTTCTACAAACCTCTGCTCTTGGAGGCCCAACACTGTCTACAAGAATAGAAGCTCCCGTAGACATCAAGCACTTTTACGGCGCCGTTGTCGAGGAGGAAAGGTAAAAGGCTCTCATACTACGGTCCCGGGTAAAGTATTTTTACGGCGCCGTCGTGTGTGTGCTCAAAGCTATTTCCTTTAGATCCTGCAATTGCATCTTGTTGTTTCTTGTTTACACTAGTTTGGCATAATGTACAAGAGTGAGCTTCTTATTCTATTTCCTGATTTAAAACATGGATTGTTTGATGCGAAAATTAAAAAACCTATGAAATATTATTTGCATGCTGGTAGTAATATTAGTATGAACGCTTTGAACACAATTGTTGATAATGATATAGAAAGTTCTAAGCTTGGGGAAGCTGGTTTTCATGATATTTTTAGTCCCCCAAGCATTGAGGAGAAAATTTTCTTTGATGATACTTTGCCTCCTATTTATAATGATAGTGGTATTTTGGTGCCACCTACTATGGAGAGTAAATTTTGTTGTGATTATACTATGCCTCCTACACTTTATGAGAATAATAATGATAGCTACTTTGTTGAATTTGCTCCCACTACAACTAATAAAATTGATTATGCCTATGTGGAGAGTAATAATTGTATGCATGAGACTCATGATAAGAGTGCTTTATGTGATGGTTATATTGTTGAGTTTGCTCATGTTGCTACTGAAAGTTATTATGAGAGAGGAAAATATGGTTGTAGAAATTTTCATGTTACTAAAACACCTCTCTATGTGCTGAAATTTTTCAAGCTACACTTGTTTTATCTTCCTATGCTTGTTACTTTGCTCTTCATGAACTTGTTTATTTACAAGATTACCTTGCATAGGAAGCATGTTAGACTTAAATTTGTTTCAAATTTGCCTCTTGATGCTCTCTTTTGCTTCACATACTATCTCTTGCGAGTGCATCATTAAAACTGCTGAGCCCATCTTAATGGCTATAAAGAAAGAACTTCTTGGGAGATAACCCATGTGTTATTTTGCTACAGTACTTTGTTTTATATTTGTGTCTTGGAAGTTGTTTACTACTGTAGCAACCTCTCCTTATCTTAGTTTTGTGTTTTGTTGTGCCAAGTAAAGTCTTTGATAGTAAAGTAAGTACTAGATTTGGATTACTGCGCAGAAACAGATTTCTTTGCTGTCACGAATCTGGGTCTAATTCTCTGTAGGTAACTCAGAAAATTATGCCACTTTACGTGAGTGATCCTCAGATATGTACGCAACTTTCATTCAATTTGAGCATTTTCATTTGAGCAAGTCTGGTGGCCTAATAAAATCCATCTTTACGGACTGTTCTGTTTTGACAGATTCTGCCTTTTATTTCGCATTGCCTCTTTTGCTATGTTGGATGAATTTCTTTGATCCATTAATGTCCAGTAGCTTTATGCAATGTCCAGAAGTGTTAAGAATGATTGTGTCACCTCTGAACATGTTAATTTTTATTGTCCACTAACCCTCTAATGAGTTGTTTCGAGTTTGGTGTGGAGGAAGTTTTCAAGGGTCAAGAGAGGAGGATGATATACTACGATCAAGAAGAGTGAAAAGTCTAAGCTTGGGGATGCCCCGGTGGTTCATCCCTGCATATATCAAGAAGACTCAAGCGTCTAAGCTTGGGGATGCCCAAGGCATCCCCTTCTTCATCGATAAATTATCAGGTTCCTTCTCTTGAAACTATATTTTTATTCGGTCACATCTTATGTGCTTTACTTGGAGCGTCTGTGTGCTTTTGTTTTTGTTTGAATAAATTGGATTACATCATGCTTGTGTGGGAGAGAGACACGCTCCGCTGGTTCATATGAACACATGTGTTCTTAGCTCATAATATTCATGGCGAAGTTTCCTCTTCGTTAAATTGTTATATGGTTGGAATTGGAAAATGATACATGTAGTAATTGCTATAATGTCTTGGGTAATGTGATACTTGGCAATTGTTGTGCTCATGTTTAAGCTCTTGCATCATATACTTTGCACCTATTAGTGAAGAATACATAGAGCATGCTAAAATTTGGTTTGCATAATTGGTCTCTCTAAAGTCTAGATAATTTCTAGTATTGAGTTTTGAACAACAAGGAAGACGGTGTAGAGTCTTATAATGTTTTCAACTTGGCAATTGTTGTGCTCATCCTTGTGTTTGTTTCAAATAAGCCTTGCTAGCCTAAACCTTGTATCGAGAGGGAATACTTCTCATGCATCCAAAATACTTGAGCCAACCACTATGCCATTTGTGTCCACCATACCTACCTATACTACATGGTATTTTCCACGCCATTCCAAAGTAAATTGCTTGAGTGCTACCTTTAAAATTCCATCATTCACCTTTGCAATATATAGCTCATGGGACAAATAGCTTAAAAACTATTGTGGTATTGAATATGTAATTATGCACTTTATCTCTTATTAAGTTGCTTGTTGTGCGATAACCATGTTTGCTGGGGAACGCCATCAACTCATTGTTGAATTTCATGTGAGTTGCTATGCATGTTCGTCTTGTCGAAGTAAGGGCGATCTACACTGAGTTGAATGGTTTGAGCATGCATATTGTGAGAGAAGAACATTGGGCCGCTAACTAAAGCCATGATCCATGGTGGAAGTTTCAGTTTTGCACAAACATCCTCAAGTCTCTAATGAGAAAAGAATTAATTGTTGTCAAATGCTTAAAGCATAAAAGAGGAGTCCATTATCTGTTGTCTATGTTGTCCCGGTATGGATGTCTAAGTTGAGAATAATCAAAAGCGAGAAATCCAAATGCGAGCTTTCTCCTTAGACCTTTGTACAGGCGGCATAGAGGTACCCTTTGTGAAACTTGGTTAAAGCATATGTATTGCGGTGATAATCCAGGTAGTCCAAGCTAATTAGGACAAGGTGCGGGCACTATTGGTACACTATGCATGAGGCTTGCAACTTATAAGATATAATTTACATGATGCATATGCTTTATTACTACCGTTGACAAAATTGTTTCATGTTTTCAAAATCAAAGCTCTAGCACAAATATAGCAATCGATGCTTTTCCTCTATGGAGGACCATTCTTTTACTTTCATTGTTGAGTCGAGTTCACCTATTTCTCTCCATCTCAAGAAGCAAACACTTGTGTGAACTGTGCATTGATTCTTACATATTTGCATATTGCATTTGTTATATTG
>NC_061510.1:71577520-71640886 GCF_022539505.1 Lolium rigidum | reverse complement strand
GGTTGGAAGAACTGACGACACTGCAGGTAGACAGCACCTATTGGTAGGTTGTTCCCACATGAGTGAGATCAATATCCTTATTGGCAACATGATCACGTAGGAAGTGATGGCGAATGTCAATATGTTTGGTGCGACAATGTTGAACCGGGTTATTGGCGATCTTAATTGCACTTTCATTGTCACACAGAAGAGGCACCGTACCAAGAGACACACCATAGTCTCAAGGTTTGCTTCATCCATAACAATTGAGTGCAACAAGATGCCGCGGATATGTATTTGGCTTCGGCGGTGGATAAGGCGGTGGAGTTTTGTTTCTTGGATGACCAACTCACCAATGACCGGCCAATGAATTGGCAAGCCCCGAAGGTAGACTTCCGGTCAACCTTATCACCGGCCCAATCGGAATCCGAATAGCCAATGAGTTCAAAGGTTGACCCCTTTGGATACCATAGCCCGAGAGTAGGAGTGAGAACAAGGTATCTTAGAATCCGTTTGACCGCCATTAAATGGCTCTCCTTGGGAGCGGATTGAAAACGAGCACACATCCCTACACTTAGCATGATATCCGGCCTAGAGGCACAAAGGTAGAGCAAGGATCCTATCATGGAGCGGTATACCTTTATGTCCACATCCTTCTCACCGTCACATGAACCAAGTTGCCCCTTCACGGGCATGGGTGTCTTCATTGGGCTTGCATTGGTCATGTTGAATTTCTTGAGCATGTCCTTCACATATTTTTCTTGAGAGATGAAGGTGCCTTTTGCAAGTTGCCTCACTTGGAAGCCTAGGAAGAACTTCAACTCTCCCATCATGGACATCTCAAATTTCCTAGTCATCAATAGCTCAAAAGCTTTGTTATGATTGGGGTTAGTTCCACCAAAGATAATATCATCAACATATATTGACATATAAATAGGCCACCCCCTTTAACCCGTTTGGTGAAAAGGGTGGAATCGACCGTACCCATGCAAAACCCATCATGTAGTAAGAAATCCCTAAGGAACTCATACCAAGCACGTGGAGCTTGCTTGAGACCGTAGAGTGCCTTATGGAGTAAATACACGTGGTTGGGTCGGCGTGGGTCTTCGAAACCTGGGGGTTGAGCCACATATGCGGTTTCTTTTAGAGGACCATTCAAAAATGCACTTTTCACATCCATTTGATATAGTTTGAAATTGTGGAAAGATGCAAATGCAAGCAAAAGACGAATAGCTTCAAGACGGGCTACCGGCGCAAAGGTATCCTCAAAATCCATACCTTCTATTTGGGCAAACCCTTGCGCCACTATCCTTGCTTTGTTTCGTATGACAATGCCATTCTCATCTTGCTTGTTCTTGAATACCCATTTGGTCCCAATAACATTGATGCGATGATCTTTGAGTCTCTCAACTAGAGACCACACTTCATTACGAGTGAAACACTCCAATTCTTCTTGCATAGCAATAACCCAATCCGGATCAACCAAGGCTTCATGTACCTTGAGTGGTTCAAAACTAGACACAAAAGCATGGTGTTGACAATAAGTGATAAGTAATGCATGGTGTCTACGAGTTACCACTCCCCTTGAGATGCTACCAAGGACATGATCTACTTTCATGTCACTTGCCCTTGTAGCGGCCTTGATCTTCCGAATGGTTCCTTCATGATCAATGAATTCATCTCTTGCTAGTGCTTGATCATGAGGGACCACTTGAGCTTGATCATGAGTTGAGGATGTTTCTTGATCATCATCATGGTCTTGCTCCGTGGAATGAGGACTTTCTTCTTGTTCTTCGGAATGTGACTCATCTTGAGTGAAGGATGGTTCTTGAGTTGCACTTGATGGTTCGACTTGAGTTGAGCTAGGCTCCACTTGAGCCGTGCTTGATACTTCTATTCCATCATCTTGATCATCACTATGAATTTCCATGGGCCGAATGTGTCCAATGCCCATATGCTTGATGGCACTAGATGGATCATCATCATTACCTGCAACACATGGAACAAATTGCTCCACTTGGGAGCCATTATCCTCCAAGAACACCCCATCACAAGATACTTCAATAGTCCCAGTGGACCGGTTGTAGTATCTATAGGCGTGAGAGTTCTCCGCATATCCAACAAATATGCCTCAATGGTTCTAGTTTCAAATTTACCGAGCTTTCCTTTGTTGTTCTTAACAAGGCATTTGCATCCAAAGACACGAATGTACATGACATTAGGCTTGTTACCGGTAAGAAGCTCGTATGGAGTTTTGTTGTGGAGGGGACGGAGGAAGAGCCGGTTGGAGTAGTGGATGGCCGTAGAGATGGCTTCTCCCCAAAAGTTGTGGGGTGAGTTGAATTCACTCAACATGGTTCTTGCCATCTCAATGATAGTCCGGTTCTTCCTTTCAACAACACCGTTTTGTTGAGGGGTGTATGGCGCCGAAAACTCATGCTTGATGCCCTCATCATCAACAAACTCTTGCATGGTGTAGTTCTTGAACTCGGTGCCATTGTCGGTCCTTATCGCCTTGATCTCGGATTCATACATACGTTGAGCTTTCTTGGCGAAGACAATGAATTCCCTATGGGTCTCGTCCTTAGACTTAAGGAGAAAGACCCAAGAGTATCTTGAGTAATCATCTACAATGACGAGTCCATACTTGCTCCTACCAAGAGTATCATAATGTGATGGCCCAAAGAGATCCAAATGAAGGAGCTCCAAAGGCCTAGATGTGGTGACGATACTCTTGATAGGATGACTCTTCTTGAGTTGCTTTCCGGCTACACATGCACTACAAACACGATCTTTCTCAAAAGAAATGCCGGTTAGTCCCACAATGTGTTCACCCTTTAGGAGTTGTTTGAGATTCCTCATGTTGACATGACCAAGGCGGCGATGCCACAACCAACCTTCGTCATGCTTAGTCGCCATTAGACATGTGGAGTGAGAGGAGCTCTCTTTCGAGAGGTCAACCACGTAAAGGTTGTTCTCCACATATCCAATGAGGACCAATTTGAGATTGTCACTTGATGGCGTGTATTTCACACGTTCGTTGGGCAACCCCAAGAGGAAGGTATGATGCGCACAGCAGCAAGTTTTCCCTCAGAAAGAAACCAAGGTTTATCGAACCAGGAGGAGCCAAGAAGCACGTTGAAGGTTGATGGCGGCGGGATGTAGTGCGGCGCAACACCAGAGATTCCGGCGCCAACGTGGGACCTGCACAACACAACCAAGCTACTTTGCCCCAGCGAAACAGTGAGGTTGTCAATCTCACCGGCTTGCTGTAACAAAGGATTAACCGTATTGTGTGGAAGATGATTGTTTGCAGAGAAATCAGTAAAAACAAGTATTGCAAGTAGATTGTATTTCGAGTAAAGAGAATTGGACCGGGGTCCACGGTTCACTAGAGGTGTCTCTCCCATAAGACGAACAGACATGTTGGGTGAACAAATTACGGTTGGGCAATTGACAAATAAAGAGAGCATGACAATGCACATACATATCATGATGAGTATAGTGAGATTTAATTGGGCATTACGACAAAGTACATAGACCGCCATCCAACTGCATCTATGCCTAAAAAGTCCACCTTCGAGGTTATCATCCGAACCCCTCCGAGTATTAAGTTGCAAAGCAACGTACAATTGCATTAAGTATGGTGCGTAATGTAATCAACAACTACATCCTTAGACATAGCATCAATGTTTTATCCCTAGTGGCAACAAGCACAACACAACCTTAGAACTTTCGTCACTTCGTCCCATGTGTCAATGCGGGCATGAACCCACTATCGAGCATAAGTACTCCCTCTTGGAGTTAAAAGCATCTACTTGGCCGGAGCATCTACTAGTAACGGAGAGCATGCAAGATCATAAACAACACATAAGCATAACTTTGATAATCAACATAACAAGTATTCTCTATTCATCGGATCCCAACAAACGCAACATATAGAATTACATATAGATGATCTTGATCATGATAGGCAGCTCACAAGATCCGACAATGATAGCACAATGGGGAGAAGACAACCATCTAGCTACTGCTATGGACCCATAGTCCAGGGGTAGACTACTCACTCATCACTCCGGAGGCGACCATGGCGGTGTAGAGTCCTCCGGGAGATGATTCCCCTCTCCGGCAGGGTGCCGGAGGCGATCTCCAGGATCCCCCGAGATGGGATCGGCGGCGACGGCGTCTCAGTAATGTTTTCCGTATCGTGGCTCTCGGTACTGGGGGTTTCGTCACGGAGGCTTTAAGTAGGCGGAAGGGAAAGTCGAGAGGCGGCACAGGGGGCCCAAACCACAGGCCGGCGCGGCCAGGGGTGGGGCCGCGCCGCCCTAGGGGTTTGGCCACCCCGTGGCCCCTCTTCGTCTCGTCTTCGGTCTTCCGGAAGCTTCGTGAGAAAATAGGCCTCTGGGCTTTTATTTCGTCCAATTCCGAGAATATTTCTTTACTAGGATTTCTGAAACCAAAAACAGCAGAAAACAGACAATCGGCACTTCGGCATCTTGTTAATAGGTTAGCTCCAGAAAATGCACGAATATGACATAAAGTGTGCATAAAACATGTAGATAACATCAATAATGTGGCATGGAACACAAGAAATTATCGATACGTTGGAGACGTATCATCACTCCTAAAGACTTTCACATAATACTTAGTAAAATGTGAATTGTAACCGGCATCGGCAAGATGATATATAGAAAGTAAGTTATAGCCAAGGGATTCAACAAGCATAACCGTCTCAAGGCACAAGTCCTTAGAGATTGCTACCTTGCCATACCCAAGTACCTTTCCCTTTGAGTTATCACCAAAGGTAATGCTTGACTTCTTGTTGATATCTTCAATGAATTGATCAAGCACACCTCTTCCTCCAGTCATATGATTGGTGCATCCACTATCAAACACCCATTTTGGACCACCGGAGGAATACCCCTACAAAATCAAGTAGAGGATTTAGGAACCCATCGATTAATGGGTTCCCTTGCAATGGCAACAATATCTTTTGGTACCCAAATTGAGTACTCTCTATAAGCATAGCCATTGGGAGGGCCAACATAGTTAGCATAGACATCACCATAATAATCAACAAATAATGCATAGTGATCGTTTGGCCTCGTGCGGTCACCACTAGTGGCTTTGCCCTTTGAGGCTTTGCCATTATTAGTGACCTTCTTGTTCTTATCTTGAGCGGGTTTCTCCTTGTTGTAGTTCTTCTTCTTGTGAGACTTGGGAACATATCCAAGTCCAAACTTTTGATTGTTTGACCTTTGCTTACTCAAGAGGTCATCCAATCCCATCTTGTTCTTGGCGGTGGTGAACTTTGCAAGTTCCTTTGTTAACCGAACATTTTCCTCAAGAATAGATGCATGCTCACAAGAGGATTCATTAGGATGATAGTCGAGACCATATTTAGTCACCAAGGATTCAAGATATGCATTGGTCTCAACATACAAAGAGAGTTCCTCTTGTAAATGAACATGTTCCTCAACAAGCTTAGCATGCTCACTAGTAAAAGATGTAGGGGAACTAGCATGCTTTTCAACAACAATGGGATCCTTCATTGATTCAAGTTCTTTTGTGTAGGTTTCTTGGAGTAGGTCATGGTTCTCTCCAAGTTTCTTGAGCTCATCCTTTACAAGCTTGTTAGCTCTTTCAAGGTGGTCAAGATCCCTAGTGAGAGAAGCATGAGCAACTTCAAGTTCCTCCTTTGAGGTATGGAGCACTTGAGTCAAAGATTGAGCCCTATCAATAGTTTCTAGGTCCTTAACTTTATCAAGTTCATAGGTTTGAATTTGTTGCTTAAGACCTTGAGATATGCAGCTTTCGGTTTTTAGCTCTTGTCTTAGGAGATTGAATCTCCGTTCCTTTTCATTTAAATGATATTCTAATTCCTCAATGGACTCATCCTTCTCCTTGAGTGAGTCCATCAAGAAATCAAACTTGACAAGAGCTTCACCACGAAGGGTGCATCTAACATCATAGAGTTCCTTAAGCACAATTAATTCTTCTTGACTTTCGTTTTCATCATCAAGGACACTAGATAGGGAAGGTGGAGGTTCCATTACCTTGGTTTCCCTTGCCATAAGACAAGAGCCAACGATTGTAGAGGAGGAAGAGTCATCGGAGTCATCATCTTGAGTTATTCTTGCCATGAAGGAAGAACCAACATCATTCTCCGTGGAGTAGTCCTTGGAGTAGTCATATGTGAAGAGTGACCCGAGCTTGGAGAAAGCCAAGCCGGCCACCCCGACCTCCTTCTCCTCATCTTCATCTTCATCATCGGACAAGTACTCGGCCCCAACAAAAGCTCTTCCCTTGTTCTTCTTGAATCGATCGTTGATTGGGTTTGGCTTCAATCTTGGCTTGACCCCTTTGATGAATCTTGGCTTGTCTACCCTTTTCTCATAAGGGCACTCATTTGCAAAGTGGCTATCTTCATCACAATTGTAGCAAGTTCTTTTCTTCTTCTTGTCATTGAGGAGCGTCGGGAACTTTGCCTTGTATTTCTTGGCAAAGAAAGCAAAGTCGGTAGCAATGTCACTGGTTGAAGTCATCTCTTCTTCTTCTTCAAATTCATAGTCTTCATTGCTTCCATGATCGGCCCTAGCTTTGAGAGCAAGGTTGTGTGGCGCTTCATGGTTGTGAGAGGCTTCATCAACACGGTTCATTGCCATGAGCCTCTTTCCCGCTTTGGCCATGTTTTCATTGGCGGCCACATAGGAGACGAGATCATCGGAGTTGAGATCGACACTCCTGGTCATGATTTGCAAGTTGAGTGCAAGGTTGGTGTCTTGTTGCTTGACGGCAATCATAGCAATGACCTTGGACTTTATGAATGCTTCATTCATCTCGAAGCCATCATTGTATTTCTCAACACCAAGTCCCTTGACTCTTACTCTAAGAGCACCAAGCCTAGCGTAGGCGTCGGACACGGATTCTCCATCTCGAATCATGAACTGGTGAGCCTCTTGCTTTGCGGTCTCATAAAGAGCCGATTGGATCAAATCGGTTCCCTCTTGGAGTATTACGATCCGATCCCATAACTCTTTAGCGGAGTCGATGTCATTGACTTGATCAAGAAGCTTGCGGTTGATGCCACTTTTAATCTTGTCACGTGCGGAGGCATTGAGTTGACGGTTGTAGAATTCGGTGGAGGTCAACCGAATGGGATCTTGTGGTTCCCGGTATCCATGAACAATGATCTCCTACAACTCCACACTTGCACTGCGAATATGAGATTCCATAGAAGATTTCCAAAAAGGAAAGTGAGTTCCATCAAAATGGGGAACATTCCCACTATGGTTGATATGAGGCATGGGTGAAGTGTTTTTGGGATAGTTATGATTAACTTCATGGAAATCCCCTAGAGAGGCCGAGGCCGTGCTAGGAGGAGGTCCACTAGTTAATTTCTTAAGCATGGAAGACATTTCTGTCATTTGGTTTTGTAGCTCATCCTCCTTTTTCTTCTTCTCGGCATCATATGCCAAGAATCTAGATTTCATCTCTTTAACCGAAAGGTTAGAGTCGTCATCTAGACCCTCGAAGAGTTTATCCATCTCACTCTTAAGGCGGTGAAGCCCTTAATAAGAGTCCAGGCTCTGATACCAATTGAAAGTATAGAGATGGTAAACCTAGAGGGGGGGTGAATAGGTTTCTACAAGTTTTAATTCTTTCTTTGCAATTTTATGCTTTGCGGAATATAAAGGTGAGCCTAATGCAAACTAGGTGAAGCAACCTATATGAGGATACAACTAACTCGAGCACGAAGGCTCTCACAGAGCGATTAAATCACAAGTAAGGAGTTCGGTTAGAGATAACCGATAGCACGCGGAGACGAGGATGTATTCCCGTGTTCCCTTGCTTTGCAACAAGGTACGTCACGTTTGGAGGGGTGGAGGTCCCACGAAGGATTCCCCACGCCACGAAGGCTCACCCTATTCTCCGGAGCCTATCCCACGAAGGAATAGCTCACTCACTTGTGGTAGACATTGAGGCAGCTGACATGGGCATACCCTTCGGGTACCCATTATTAGTATACCTGGCTCGGCCCAATATGGAGAAGATCAATATGAAGAAGGCCCAACAAGGCAACCCGAAGAAGTAGTCGACTAGGACTCTTGTAAAACCCTAGGCTGGTTGCATATATAAAACTAGCCAGGGCACCCGAAAGAAGGAGGACAATAGATAGACAACATAGCTCCGCCTATGGCGGCACCCTGTAAACATACTTATGCCCATATACTGGATTGCTAGCAGCACGTAGGGATCCTCCACCGAGGGGACCCGAAGCTGGGTACGTCGTGTGCCTAATCTCGTCCCCGGAATCTCCATCGTCGCTCTTCCCGAAAACCCTAGTCTACAATACGTAGGCATTGCCGAGGTGATCCCTCGTCAATTGGCGCCGTCTGTGGGAATCGCGACGACTGGATTTTATTATCCGGGCGGGACTCATCTACGTCAAGCAGCTAGATCGCGTCTAGCCATATGCTCATCTTCGTCATCATCAACCAACAGTGGCTGCTCCACCAGCCAACATCGCTCCTCGCTAACGTGCAAATCACCCGTGTACAATGGTGGATTTCAACTGCTGCCGCCGATTTCGTCGGGACTTCGAATCTCGCGTCGTGTGATCAAGAAACCTGCTGCAGATGGATTGTTATTTTTCTAAAGGAGACCTACTCATGCACGGCAACCTTCATCCACGGCCAAATCCATCTCTTTCTCTCTCTTCTTAACCATGATATTAATTGATTACCTTACGTACATGACTGGATCTAATACTACATGCTTGCGTGTTTATCTCTCGCTGCACATGTTCAAAGGATACCGGGAGGATACCCGGGGACTGGTAGGCGACGATTGTCATCGTTGTTATTACGCATTCTCTCAATCAGGAGCATCATGCGAAAACAAAAACCGGTGCGGTAGACGGAAGCCGCACGACGACGGTCGTGCAAAGCACGATCTACACGATTTAAAGAAAAGCGACCAGGTCGCGGTTTCAGTGTGCTATAATTTCAATTAATTATACTTGTAAATTTATTTCGCCAAATATCCTTCGACTCGTACTATTATTTGCGCGCAGTTTTTACGCCGCAATATACCTGCAGATTGAAACAAAGCTTCGACTCGCTATGGTTGCACTCGGGGCTTACCTATCTTGGACCCGACATTGCGGACTCGATATATTCGGGTTCTCGCCCGTGGCGGATTGGACATATCAACTACGTCTCGTCATCGGCCATGTCATCTAGCAGCCGCATGGACTATCTTGGGTGGCGGAATTTCTTCGACTGCGCCCGCCGCATGGAGTATCTTTGGTGGTGAAACTATTTCGGTTGCGCCCTCTTCATCAACTAATTCCGGCCATACGCCGTGCAACTTCATCGACCGAGTCCGCCATACGAACTGCTTTCGCGTTGCTCCGCTGCACCCGATAATAAAGCTAAGTGTTCCTCTTTCAAAAAGTTCACTATTATTTACTTTCGCCACACCCAAATACTCGGGGGCTGCGTTATTACATCTTTACAAAATAATACACCAGACACTCAGAGAGACGCCATTACTTCGTTACCACAAATATACTCGGTTACTTGGTGGATTTTTTTTTTCGGCTCTGGATGTATCTTCTCCGGCACAGTGGAATTATTTTCTTCGGCTCAGTGGAATTATTTTCTTCGACTTAGTGGATTTATCTTCTTCGGAACAGTGGATTTATCTTCTTCGGCTTGCTAGATTATTTCTCTTCGGATTATTATGGGTTCACTCTTATAGAATACTACCCGATGCGTTTCCGGGTCAATGGATTCATCCTCTATGGTTATTACTGGAACTATTTTCTTCGGGTCAATTGATTCATCCTCTATCAAGGGATTCATCTTCTATGGTTATTACTGGATTCTTCGGATCAATGTATTCATCCTCTATGATATCAGCGGATTCATCTTCTATGGTTATTACGGGATTCTTCGGGTCAATGGGGTCATCCTCTACGATATCGGCGGATTCATCCTCAATATATGCTCTATATTTAATGGCATAATCCTCAATATGGGTTCATCTCAAGTACTTCATCTTGGATTCATCTTCATGGACTCATATTATATTATTGACAATGGTTTCATCTTAAATGGCTTCACCTTATATGACGCCGCGACTCCATCAACTTATTTCGACATCATGGCTAACGCTCGGGGGCTCGACAACGATTTCGCCTCGGGTCACGACTGCGACATAACAATCATGACATCACCCCAGCAGTGCTTGGGGGCTTGGCTATTCCTTCATCAACAATTTGGCGGCATCCATTATTTGCTATTTGGTGGTTTCTACTATTGGCTAGATTTCTTATCTACACTCGAAGACTTCATTGTGCATCGACTCCGTCGTAACCAATAAGCTAAGTGTTCCTTTATTTTACACAAAGTTGATTATCGTTTACTTTCATCGCACCCGACACTCGGGGGCTGCGCGGCATATATTCACTCTACATATCATCGAATCCGAGCATCTGACACAGCATGCGAAAAAGAGAGTCAAGGAAAAGATAGAAAAAGTTTGTTTATTTGTGCAGGAGATAGCAAATTTCAAAGTATATAAGAGAGAACCCGACGAAAATGTTTTCAAGAGAGAACAGGACCCGACAAAATCTTCTTCAGGGAGGAACCCGACGAAATCAAAATAGCACCCGACGAAATCTTCTTCAGGGAGGAACCCGATAAAATCGTGAGAGAACCCGACAAAATTTTCTTCAAAAGAGAACCCGACGAAAAATTACCTTCAAGGAGGTCCCGAAGAATTATCCTCAAAGAGGTGCCGAAGAATTATCTTCAAGGAGTTGCCGAAGAATTATCCTCAAGGAGGTGCCGAAGAATTGTCCTCAAATAGGACCCGAAGAAATTTTCCTGAAGGAGAAACCCGAAGAATTGTCCTCAAGGAGGACCCGAAGAAATTTTCCTGAGGGAGGAACTCGACGAAATTATCATCAAGGAGAAACCAAAAAAAAAAAAAAAAAAAGAGGAGTAGAAAAAAAAGGGAGGAAAAAAAAGAGGATGGACAAATCTTCGGGTCCATTGACTCGTCATTTGTTCAGAGCAAGAGCATCGGTGATGTACCCGACAATATAGAAGAACCAATATATTCGGCTGTCTCATCAAGCCCGAGAGAAAAATAGAAGAACCCGTAAAATGGGTCATTGCATCAGCCGAACAAGGCATTCGACAATATATTCTCAGAGCGCCAAAGTCGCAAACAATCTCTGAATGCCGCAAAACTCTGCGAAGGTAAGACCCCAGATCCGTTCTGTGTGGCGTGGCATCGCCAAAGACTGCGCTCTGCTACTTTTATCCGTATCAACAGATACGAAGAAAAATCCTAACGGACGCGTTAGGTACCCGATAAAATATGACTGGGACTCGATAGAATGGTAAGACCTTAAGCGGCACCTGTCGAGTTAACACCAGTATCCCGAGATCATGTCCAGGGACATGATCTTGAAGTAGGTTTTTGCGGATTGCCACTAGAGCAGTTAACTAGTACCTGATCCGTCAGATGAACTAGCCCCAATTACCATTATCCCTGTACAATATAGATATGGATGTCAAATAAAAATAGCAACGGCCTGAAGTCGATATAAAGAGGGGCTGCGCCAAGTTGTTTATCGAGTAGTACAACTTGAGCATATGTCTAGGTGCAAGCACCTTCTCATTGGCTCGGGGGCTACTCTTATCGAGAGTATTGTTCACTCTCCCGATAAGAAAGAGGAAAAATTGTGGAGTCAATTACAAGCAAGTTGAGCCTACACCCAAGTGCAAACACTTGGATGTAGCCTCGGGGGCTACTCCCATCGGGAGCGCTGGTCGCGCACCCGATAGAAAATAACTTCGACAGCATCTATGACAATCAAGGTTTGCAGACTCAACTCGATTCTACGACTCGAGTGGAGCCTACTCCCATCGGGAGCACATGGATTTCATCGAGTCCTCCGAAATATAGTTAAGTTCTTCATCGAGTAGTACAACTTGAGTCTATGCCCAAGTGCAAGCACTTGCCCATAGACTCGGGGGCTACTCCCATCGGGAGCGCTGCCGCGCACCCGATAATTTCAAGAATCGTCGACATCATCTACGCTACACATGATCTACGACATGGACCTCACCTTGTATTTTCTTCGACTCTGGAGATGGTTATGCTTGGAGTTTCTACGCAAGTCTTCGACTTCCCTATAAACTCGGGGGCTATCGACATGGGCATACCCTTCGGGTACCCATTATTAGTATACCTGGCTCGGCCCAATATGGAGAAGACCAATATGAAGAAGGCCCAACAAGGCAACCCGAAGAAGTAGTCGACTAGGACTCTTGTAAAACCCTAGGCTGGTTGCATATATAAAACTAGCCAGGGCACCCGAAAGAAGGAGGACAACAGATAGACAGAATATAGACAACATAGCTCCGCCTATGGCGGCACCATGTAAACATATTATGCTCATATACTGGATTGCTAGCAGCACGTAGGGATCCTCCACCGAGGGGACCCGAAGCTGGGTACGTCGTGTGCCTATTCTCGTCCCCGGAATCTCCATCGTCGCTCTCTCCCGAAACCCTAGTCTACAATACGTAGGCATTGCCGAGGTGATCCCTCGTCAGCAGCCTCCAAACCTTCACAATCTTGCCCGGAGCAAATCCACAGCCCGGATGCTTCCGGACTCCTCTTGCCCACCTAGGGTTACCAAGGAACCGTAGGAAGCAAGCTTCTCGATGAATACAAGGGGGAATGAGATTTGGCTTGGTAGAACAGTAGATCGGGTCCTCCTCTAGCGATTCCCCGGAGGGATTTGAGTTTGGGTGGAGGAGGAGGTAGATCTGAGGCTTTTGGTGTTTCTAGCAAAGGAGTAAGAGAGAGAGAGCTCAAGAACAGCTTGTAGTGTAGTGCCTAACTGTTCAGAGGTAGGAGAAGACCTATTTATAGTGTTCTTCGAAATATGGCCGTTGGTCACTTGCCACCTCAGCTTTTTCCTCGAGAAACCCGGTTGACCGGGCCACGGACCGGACAGCCCGGTGGTGAGGCCGGTCGGACCGGACCGGTGGACCGGACCCCCTTGTTGGTCCCGGAGCTCCTCCGGTTGGCGGCCGGTTGGCGCCCGGTTGGCGACCGGTCGGCCGGGCCGTGCGCCGGTCCCGCCGGTCGATAGGCCGGTTGACCGGTCGGCAACCGGATTTCTTCGTTCCGGTGAAGACCCCGGTTGGCGGCCGGTCGGCCGGGTCGTGCGCCGGACTTCCCGGTTGGCGACCGGTTGACCGAGCTGTGCGCCGGACAGTCCGGTTCTGTCGGCCCGTTGTACCGAGCTGCGGACCGGATTCTGTCTGTTGACCCCTTTTTGATTGTTGTTGAAGTGGGGGGTCTCCTTTAGCCTTCTTGTTCCTTTGATACACAATTTATGCCTCATTGCCTAATACCTGAGATTATCCTTATAAACATATTAGGTCAAATACTCTAGCATGGTGTCATTGTTACCAAAATAATGGATAAGGGTAAAATACCCTTACAAAATCATATGAGATGAATGAAGTGACTCAAAGCAATGGTCTATAGTTTGCTAACGAAAAGATAATGACTAAACAACTGAATCATATAGCAAAAACTTTTCATGAATAGTACTTTCAAGACAAGCATCAAAAAGTCTTGCATAAGAGTTAACTCATAAAGCAATAGATTCTTAATAAGAGGTTTTGAAGCAACACAAAGGAAGATTTAAGTTTCAGCAATTGCTTTCAACTTTCAACATGCATATCTCATGGATAATTGTCAGCACAAAGTAATATAATAAGTGCAATAAGCAAGCATGTAAGAATCAGTGCACACAGTTGACACAAGTGTTTGCTTCTAAGATAGAAAGAAGTAGGTAAACTGACTCAACATAAAGTAAAGAAAGGCCTTCGCAGAGGGAAGCAGGGATTAAATCATGTGCTAGAGCTTTTCACGTTTTGAAATCATATAGAGAGCATAAAGATAAAGTTTTGAGAGGTGTTTGTTGTTGTCAACGAATGGTAGTGGGCACTCTAACCCCCTTGTCAAACAGACTTTCAAAGAGCGGCTCCCATGAAGGACGTTATCTCTACCAAGCAAGGTAGATCATCCCTCTTCTCTTTTGTTTACACATGTATTTTAGTTTTATTTATAGATGACACTCCTCCCAACCTTTTGCTTTCACAAACCATGGCTAACCGAATTCTCGGGTGCCTTCCAACATTTCACATACCATGGAGGAGTGTCTATTGCAAAATTAAGTTGCTTACTGATAAATCAGGGCAAAACATGTGAAGAGAATTATTAATGAAAGTTAATTAATTGGGGCTGGGCACCCCGTTGCCAGCTCTTTTTGCAAAATTATTGGATAAGCGGATGTATATGCCACTAGTCCATTGGTGAAAGTCTGGCCAACAAGATTGAAAGATGAAACACCACATACTTCCTCATGAGCTATAAAACATTGACACAAATAAGGAGTAATAAAGTTTTGAATTGTTTAAAGGTAGCACATGAAGTATTTACTTGGAATGGCAGAAAAATACCACATAGTAGGTAGTTATGGTGGACACAAATGGCATAGGTTTTGGCTCAAGGTTTTGGATGCACGAGAAGTATTCCCTCTCAGGACAAGGCTTTGGCTAGCAAGGTTGTTTGAAGCAAACACAAGTATAAACCGTACAACAAAACTCACATAAGAACATATTGCAAGCATTATAAGACTCTACACCTGTCTTCCTTGTTGCTCAAACACTTTTACCGAAAAATATCTAGACCTTAGAGAGACCAATCATGCAAACCAAATTTCAACAAGCTCTACGGTAGTTCTCCACTAATAGGTTTAAACTACATGATGCAAGAGCTTAAACATGATCTACTTGAGAGCTCAAAACAATTGCCAAGTATCAAATTATTTAAGACAATATACCAATTACCACATGGAGCATTTTCTGTTTCCAACCAAATAACAATAAGTGCTGCGGCTTTCAGCTTTCGCCATGAACATGAAAAATAAAACTAAGAACACAAGTGTTCAAATGAAAAAGCGGAGCGTGTCTCTCTCCCACACAAGCATGTTAGGATCCGATTTATTAAGAAAACTTAAAATAACAAACGAGAATAAAAGCACACGGACGCTCCAAGTAAAGCAAATAAGATGTGACGGAATTAAAATATAGTTTCACTAGAGGTGACCTGATAAGTTGTTGATGAAGAAGGGGATGCCTTGGGTATCCCCAAGCTTAGACGCTTGAGTCTTCTTGAAATATGCAGGGATGAACCACGGGGGCATCCCAAAGCTTAGACTTTTCACTCTTCTTGATCATATTATATCATCCTCCTCTCTTGATCCTTGAAAACTTCCTTCACACCAAACTCAAAGCAATCTCATTAGAGGGTTAGTGCATAATCAAAAATTCACATGTTCAGCAAGGACACAATCATTCCCAACACTTCTGGACATTACCCAAGGCTACTGAAATTTAATGGAGCAAAGAAATCCACTCAAACATAGTAAAAGAGGCAATGCGAAATAAAAGGCAGAATCTGTCAAAACAGAACCATCCGTAAAGACGATTTTTTTCGAGGCACTTAACATGCTCAGATGAAAAAGCTCCAGTTGAACGAAAGTTGCGTACATATCTGAGGATTACGCATGAATTTTTTTTCAGGATTTTACGAGTTTTCTACAGAGAGAAAACTCAAATTCGTGATAGCTAAAAATCTGTTTCTGCGCAGAAATCCAAATCTAGTATCAACTTCCTATCAAAGACTTTACTTGGCACAACAATGCAAGAAAATAAAGATACAAAGGTATTTCTACAGTAGTAACAAGCACCTTGACTCAAATATAAAACAAAAATTGCAGAAATAAAATAATGGGTTGTCTCCCATAAGCGCTTTTCTTTAACGCCTTTCAGCTAGGCGCAGAAAGTGAAAATCAAGTAACATCAAGAGAAGAAGCATTAACATTATTACCAAGGGCTTTACGCCTACCCCTCTTACTCTTATTCTTACTCTTGGGTCTAGGGAATACATGACCGCATCCGGGTGTAGAGGTAAAATTTAGAGTGCCTTTTCCCACATCTACGGTTGCTCCCAAGAGTTTCAGCAGGGATCTTCCAAGTGTGATTTGTCCTGTCCCTACACATTCAATAACGAGATAATCAGTGGAGACCGTTCTTCCAAAAAAGGTTGTGAACACACCTTCAGCTATCCCCTTAGGAATTAGAACAGAATTATCAGCAAGAGTTATTCCTTCTCCACCTTCAGTAAGTCCCCAAAGTTTCAAAGATTCATAAATACTTTTAGGCATAAGGCAAAACTCAGACATAATATCACAACGGGCATAAAAAATTTCAACACAAATATCAACCTTAATAGTAGGGACCCACATTGAAGGTTCAAAGCTTACTGGAACATAATCATAATATTCACGAATCTGGTTATACCCTTCTTTTAAACAAGATATATTTGTCTCGAGAGTGTTTAATCTATTATGAATGCTAGCAAGAGATGAATCAAAATTATTAGCTGAGCTAGATGATGCAACCAATTTTTTTATGGCATTAAAAGCTTGATCCCCATCGCAGTGAAGGAAATCTCCTCCCACTACAGCATCCAAAGCATATCTATAGCGAAGAATAAGCCCAAAATAAAAGTTACTAAGAAGCAGGCTTAGAGTCATTTTAGGTTCAGTTTTACCATAAGAATCAAAAATTCTAGACCAAGATTCTTTAAGACTCTCCTCATCCCCTTGTTTAAAAGTAAAGATCAATTCCTCAGGTGACAGAGTAACAAGTACAGGACTAGACATGATAACAAAATAAATTAAATGCAAGTAACTAATTTTTTTTGTTTTTGATATAAAGAAAGCAAACAAGACAGAAAATAAAATAAAGCAAGACAATAAACAAAGTAAAGAGATTGGGTGTGAGAGACTCCCCTTGTAGCGTGTCTTGATCTCCTCGGCAACGGCGCCAGAAAAGTAGCTGCTTGTGACGGTAAAGCACACGTCCGTTGGGAACCCCAAGAGGAAGGTATGATGCGTACAGCAGCGAGTTTTCCCTCAGAAAGAAACCAAGGTTATCGAACCAGTAGGAGATGAAGATCACGTGAAGGTTGTTGGTGAAGGAGTGTAGTGCGGCGCAACACCAGGGATTCCGGTGCCAACGTGGAACCTGCACAACACAATCAAAATACTTTGCCCCAACTTAACAGTGAGGTTGTCAATCTCACCGGCTTGCTGAAAACAAAGGATTAAACGTATGGTGTGGAAAATGATGTTTGCTTGCAGTAAACAAAAGAGAATAATGATTGCAGTAGATTGTATTTCAGATGTAAAAGAATGGACCGGGGTCCACAGTTCACTAGTGGTGTCTCTCCAATAAGATAAATAACATGTTGGGTGAACAAATTACAGTTGGGCAATTGAAAAATAGAGAGGGCATAACAATGCACATACATATCATGATGACTACTATGAGATTTACTTAGGGCATTACGACAAAGAACATAGACCGCCGACCGAGCATGCATCTATGCCTAAAAAGTCCACCTTCGGGTTAGCATCCGCACCCCTTCCGAGTATTAAGTTGCAAACAACAGACAATTGCATTAAGTACCGTGCGTAATGTAAACAATACAAATATCCTTAGACAAAGCATTGATGTTTATCCCTAGTGGCAACAAAGACATCCACAACCTTAGGGGTTGTTGTCACTCCCCCAGATTCTATGGAGACATGAACCCACTATCTAGCATAAATACTCCCTCTTGGAGTTACAAGTATCATCTTGGCCAGAGCCTCTACTAGCAACGGAGAGCATGCAAGATCATAAATAACATATATAATAGATCAATAATCAACTTGACATAGTATTCCATATTCATCGGATCACAACAAACACAACATGTAGCATTATAAATAGATGATCTTGATCATGACAGGCAGCTCACAAGATCTAAACATGATGGCACAAGAGGAGAAGACAACCATCTAGCTACTGCTATGGACCCATAGTCCAAGGATGAACTACTCACGCATCAGTCCGGAGGCGGGCATGGTGATGTAGAGCCCTCCGGTGATGATTCCCCTCTCCGGCAGGGTGCCGAAGGAGATCTCCTAAACCCCCCGAGTTAGGGTTGACGGCGGCGGCGTCTCTGGAACTCTTCTGGTATTCTGGCTCTCAGTGCTAGGGTTTTCGGGGACGAAGGAATAAATAGGCGAAGGGGCAGCGTCGGGGGAGCCAGGGGGCTCCCTCCCCATATGTCGGCGCGAGGGGGCCCACTGCCGCGCCGCCCTATGGTGTGGGCCCCCTGCTGGCCTTCCTCGACTCTTCTTCGGTCTTCTGGAACACTCCGTGGAAAATAGGGCCGTGGGCTTTTGTTTCATCCAATTCCGAGAATATTCGTAAACTAACTTTTCTGAAATAAAAAATAGCAGAAAACAGGAACTGGCACTGTGGCATCTTGTTATTAGGTTAGTCCCAGAAAATTCATAAAAACATTATAAAGTGTGAATAAAACATGTAGGTATTGTCATAAAACTAGCATGGAACATAAGAAATTATAGATACGCTGGAGACGTATCACTACTACCAATCACGCCCTTAACGTTGAGAGATGTTGGCAATTCTCCCGGATTTGATAGTTTGGCCCCGAACTCTGGACGCCTGCAAGGAAGCAAGAACATGCTCCAGATGAGTGAGAACATTATCATGCCATGCCATATTTGCCATGGACCTCTTGGAGCGTGATTGGTTGCCAACAATGGCATGCCTCGCTTGAGTTGGGCAAAACTCGGTTGTTTGGTAGCCCAAATGGAAAAAGATTCCCTGCACAACATGGTTCTTAAAACAACCTAGATGTAGGGAAAACTTAGCCTGGCAAGAACACTTGATTCGGCCATTTTTCCGTGGTCAAGCGCTGGCGAGTACGGGGGTGGGAATGTTGCACGCGTCGGGAAGCGCAGGAGACACCGCGACGCCTCGAGAAGGCGCGCCATAATTTCCCTCACCGCCCATCTCCCCTCTCACTCTACCCTCTCACTCTCGGCAGTTCTCACTCACCTTCTCCTCTCTCCTCTCACTACCGGCAGTTCTACTGCCGCCGGTAGATCGAAGACCACCACGAGCAGGCCTGAGGAGAGGACATTCGAGGATGCCATCATCGGCGTCGCGTAGACGGTATGCTTCTTCTCCAGGCTCAAGCTCTGCTCGGCAACGACATCCATGGCGGTAAGACCCCTAATCCAACCTTTTAGGCTTGATTGTTTATAGATCGGTTGTTCTCCGGTGTTTGATCTACGTTTATTTGCCGCATGCATCTTAGACCTGCTCCGATTTGGGTTATAGTTTGTTCTTGTTTTTGTCTAGCTACATTTCTGGCTTCAAATCGGTAGAGTGGTGTTCTTGCACCTTGTTTTGGCAGCAAAGAACATACCGTTATGGCCAGATCTAGGTTTTAGGTTGACACTGTGGCAGATTGGGGTTTTACTATTCATGCCGATGATTACACGGTAGCGCTAAGCCACTGGAGTGATGTTTCTTCAAAACCTAGTGCCATGATCGAAGTTCGTTTTTTTATATTACATAAGCCACTAGAGAGAACAAGGCACAATTGTGGTGATTGTAGATTGATGCCTTATTATTTTGCATGCATCATTGTTCTAATCATGCTGCTCATTTGGCGAATGATTAATTTGTGGCACAATCACATGCAAGGGGTTGGTCCTAAACCTAGTCCAGTGTGCAAGAACATTGCTTCTACACTGGACTTAGTTTGGGGATAGTCCCTTTGCCTGTGGTGTTCATAGGTATGAGCCCTTATTGTTTTGCTTGCATCATTCTTGGCATGTTGTTGCTCCTTTGGCCAATGATTTAAGATGTGGCACAAAACATAGGTAAGGGGCTGTCCGTAAACCTAGTCCTTTGTGCAAGAACATTGCTTGTACAGTAGACTTAGTTTGCAGAAAGTTCCTCTGCCTGTGGTGTTCATAGGTATGAGGCCTTCGGTGTCTTGTTCTCATTAGGTCTCTCAACCATAGGATCATATGAGGGTTGGCCATCATCATGTTGTGCTCATTAAAATTGTTTCTTCATCTTGCAGTGCTTCAAGCTGCTGATGGGTGGAGCTGACATCCCTTTTGGCGAGGGAACCTCCAACAAAGCAGCTGGAGAATCTAGCTCTGCCAAGAGGCCTAGGAAAGGTCTGTCAAGGTTGGCCATTTCCATGACAACCTCGGACCAACCCACTTTGCGAAGGTGGTGTTGTCTCCAGGGTTGGAAATATTGCCAATCCCGACAGGCTTCCGTCGCTACCTTGGCACTGTCTCCAGGACGATCATCCTCAAGACGAACACCGACTGCTCCTAGATGGTGAAGCTGAGGGACGTGAAGGGCACTGTCTGCCTGGATCAGGGGTGGCCTGGATTTGCCATTGCCCACCAGATCAAGATAGGCTACTCCTAACCTTCAAGGTGATGAGGGGCGACATCTTCAAGGTCACCGTCTTTGACTACACCATGACTGAGGTGGTCGAGAGGTGCCCTCACCAACATCCAACCCTTGCCATGATCGAAGACTGAACTCTCTGCCTGCATTTGTGCCGTACTCTGTTTAATTCCGTCTTGAATTATGTCTACTGTCTGTCGAACTAAGTTTACTATGTCATGCTGAATATTATCGTGCTAAATATTCTCGTGCTTGCTAGATTTGTGTGGTTTGTGCTGAATAAGTATGTGGTAGAATGTGTGCATGATGCTAGTGGTAACCTCACCATTTGGGAAAGAGGTGATTACATTCCTCGTTCCACACACAACTAAACACGCCGATCTGTTTCTTTCGAACGCAAAACAACCTACCAAACAAAGTGCTTCTCGTTTCTCCACTCGAGCACAATTAAAATTGTTGGCATCCAAACATAGTGTCAATTCTAGCCTATATCTAGTTTACACTCATAGGATAGGTGTTGGACCAAGTTGCATAAGATAGACAGAAACATAAAAAATTGTTGGCAACCAATCACGTCTTTGGTATTTTTTTTTTGCGGAACACATTACAATCAAAGACACTCATACATACGCGCACACACTCACCCCTATGAACGCACAAACGCACACATACCCCTATGAGCACCTCCAAGAAACTGCATTGAAGAACTGGTCCGGCGGGTCTTGAGATTGACAAAGTCACCATAGGCGTCTCGCTATCGACGGGAACATCGCCTCCCAGTGAAGAATATTTCACCTTTATGAGACAACAAAATGTTAAATCTGAAATTTGAACTCTGGTGACTGAGGGTGCCACTGCCATCCAACCACACATATTGGTTCTCCGCTCTTGGTAAATTCGCATATGCAGTGGAGCCGCGGCGCCGGCGTGGTTCGTGGATCGGCAGCCAGCCCCGATGAAAGCGAAACATCCCAGCGATCAGTACGTTCATGCCTCCCTCTTCTGTTTTCCTTGTCCGGCTTCGCTGTGGGACACATAGCTGAGTCCATGTCGCGGCTGTTCAAAGTGAAAAGCCATCATCCGCCGTAGGAGTACCACCACCGGAAATCTGAATTTAATCAAATTGATCACCAGCAGTACGAGACAACTGGTACCATGTTGTCTGTCGGGCAGTAAAGCGTGTGCGAAACAACTTAATTTCTCTACGATTAAATGTACACAGTACATTGAATTTTCTGGGCTGCCTTCATCATAAATGTACAGTTCCAGATCGGCCTATTGCAGCCCCGCGGCCGCCGCAGCGCCTGGGCCGGAGTAACATTCAGAAATCATAATCGGAGTACAACAAGACTTTACCTCCGCAGGTTGGTGACAAATATTACAGCAAACAGAAATCTACAGAGGTTACAACACTGTATTTTGGGTTGCCAACGCCCGCAAGCAGAGATCTGAAGAAACTGTGTGTCGTGCGCCATGCCGCTCTGTACATGAAGATGCCAGAAACTGGAAATAGACTGGACTGAGAACCCTATGTAAAGCAAGATCGCTTGGTCAGGATGTATCAGTCTTCTGCTACTCTCTCGTATAAGTAGTGTTGATCCTAGCGGCACCTGTCTCGAGCCTTGAGAAACCCTGACCTAGGTTGCTTCGTTGTCCCAGTAGTTCCTCAGCTGCGACATGTGGAGGAGCAGGCCGTCGCGGCCTAACCCAGTAGTGCTACTCGTCATGATCCATGGAGGAGGCTCTGGATACACCAACTTGATATTTTCCTGGAACTCCTTGATGTTCTCTTCGGGCCGCCCTCCTTTGCCTTTCTTCACTTTGTCACACTTGGTGAACACAAAGGTTAATCCGACCTATGATCAGAAAGCAATTGAATAGACAGATAGTTGCTGGAGATCAGTATAATTGGCAGATGTACCATCAATCGTGGAGATAAAAGTCAGTGGATATTTTAATAGCCAACCAGCATTAAGAGACATTATAAGATGAAGAGAAAGCTGTCTCACATTGTTACGACCAAGCCAGTTGGCGCAGTCAAGGTCAATTTTCTGAGGTGGAACACTAGCATCGACCAGGAGCAGTACACCAACCAAGGTGTCTCTGTTCAAGAAATACCCCTTGGTAAATGAAGACCAATCCATTCGAGCTGTCTTGGACGCAGCTGCAAACCTACAGGTAGGAAGAAGCTTCATTTGATCATGTTCACCGGAGTGGCCAGGCAAGTCCTAAAGTACGTTAAAGTAGTTCATGCTGGGAAAATGACATAATGAGTATGAAAGCATAATCTAAAAATTAAGACATAAAAAATTAATGCTAGCAGGCCTTTCCAGTTCCATTTACACATCCTTGCTTCATGCAGTATGTATTGATCACTATCCTCAGAAATGGCAATCAAATGACAACTCATACAGAAGCTGGCAGAGCATATGTCTGTTCTAATATTGGAGTCGGAAAAAAATCATGAAGGGATTCCAAGACTAATAATTTCGACTGAAATTAATTTATCTTTAGACCCGTCTCATATCCTATGCTATTTCTTTAGGAATAACCTATGATATGCAGTATCCGCAGTTTGAACCAAATAAGAACCTATAAGACAATGTGTATACATATACATACTCTAACATTCAATTACATCACAACCAAATAACAGGTATGCAAAAGAAAAGAAAAAACAGAGGATGCCACTTATGAACTCCTGACGAAGATGCCATTTTTTAATTACTAATCAGATATCACTGAACACAACTTGCTTGGGAAAAAGGATTTTATCTGGTTGTAATCAGATATCACTGTGAAAACTCAAGTTCCTTCAAACTAATAAACTGTAGCTTCATATATTGTGATAGAGTAGTCAGCTAGTTCGCATTTAGCACAGGTGAAGAAACTTAACATACCCGTAACCAGGCAAATCCACAAGGTACCAACTCTTGTTAATCAAAAAGTGGTTGATTGTCTGGGTCTTCCCTGCAAAAAAAATAGACTCAGTCCCAGATACGATATTTAACAGCAACAGAAGGACAAGTTTCTAGCAGTAAAGTACATTCAGGAAATTTGCTATAAGATTAATGATATAATACACCCTCCAAGACCTCGATGGGAAAAGACTGATGAGCCAATAAGTCTGTCCATACTTAAGTACAATTCATAATCACTCCGATAATATGGTTGAAAGCCATAACAGAAGCAGAGCATTATCAAGTACACGACATGATCCTATATAACTAAATACTACCCCACTAACCTATATAACTAAATACTACCCCACATCAGCAAACATGCCACCTGAGGAAAAACTGCCGGCCACCAATTATGTTCCTTGTGCACATTTTACCATTCCCTTCCTTCATATGTGCGTTATGTTTACTTCATGCTGACCAGCGATCCAGGATCAGGCCCAACACCTGGAGCCCATCAATCTAACTTTCTTTAGGCTTCAGTTATTATTTTGCCGTTCCGTACATCATAAAAAAGGCTATTGTGTCCTCTCCGCTCCCTTTCGCATGGCCGCACGATATTACCTTGCCATCAATTCCCCTTCCCATCCTTGCCTCCCATCCCTCGCACACCCTTCGCTTCGCTCACCGATGCCACCCGGCGCCATCTTCTCATCCTCAGTTGGAAGGCAGTCAGTTGTCTCACACACCGCCCTCTGCAAGATCGTCTTGGTCGCTCGTCTTCAGTTCGGATTGGGTACGTGCCATCTGAATCGATATCATCTTAGGTTGATGTTCTTACATTCTAATTGATATGAGATAATCAGCCAGGATTTTCCCTCTGACAGTCTTCATTTGTTGGTGGAAGTCAGTCCTCAGCCTACAGTTGCTAATGGGCTAAACCTAAGTGCACCAGGTCTCACAGCTTTACTGTTAACAATCATCTTTAAATGCTTATCAGATTCCTATGTGATTCCCCTTTCTACCTGTAACTGATTGGAGCAGGAGGCAGACTGCAGTCTTCAGAGCAACTAGATGATGGAATTAGGTTCGTCAAATGCTTAATCTTTGATTCTTTTTATTGCAGAAGCAGCAGTTGGAAAATCGAAAATTCAGTGCTAGAGTGTGTTGCACTCATTAGTTGTTCAAGTCAGGTGGAGTGATTTTTTCCACTCACTGGTTGCAAGAAAATACAGTATGTCCATCATCTCCTATTATGTCGCTTCTGCTCATTGAGCTCTTTCTATTCATATGATTTTTGCGGTTCCTCCTGAATTGTGATTTTGCCTGTGCAAGGTGGAGTTATTTATTCGGAAATAGGAATAGATGGGATGGCCCAGGTAACAATCTGTAATGATCTACACATTCCTTACCCCCACCTATTTTCTTCCTCTACAAATGTATGCTACCTTGAATTCATAGGTGGTATGAATAGCATTTCATAGGTTCTATCATTATTCTTCATTTCATCCAGGAGAATTCCTGAATTTTTGTTTTCTTATAAAATTTAATTCATACTTCTGCTAATAAATTGGGAGGGCTCATTTCCTGAACGAAAGAAAAGATTTAACATCATGTATACCGCAGCAACACACGGTTATAAACTAGATCACTACCACTTGCTAGAATATCCGAACCAAAAAGGCAAACTTAGTTTGGCAGTTTTAAACCACTAGCTACTCTACATTGATTGTACCAGAATCCACAAAGCACCAACCCATCATAGAGTAATGCATACAACACGAAATTAGGACCATACCTCTACAACCAAAGAAATGAAAAGGATTTTACCAGGCTTCTTGGAGGTGAGCGCGGCTTCCTTGCGGCGCGTGAGCGCGTTGATGAGAGAGGACTTGCCGACGTTGGAGCGTCCTAGGACGGCGAACTCGGGGCGGTCGTCCTTGGGGCAGTCACGCGCGTGCGCGCTGCACCCGATGAACTCGGCCTCCTTCACCCTCGAGTCCCCGGCGTACGGCCCCACCACGATGTTCGACCCCGGCAACACCATCTCCTCCGTCACAGCCGCGTCCCGCTCCACCCCCGGCGGGAAGAACAGCGCCGTGTTCACGGACACCCTAGGCGGGACGGGCGTCCTGGAGTTCTTGTGGCGGGTTCGTGGCGCCGGCGGGGGCGCATCGCCGCGGGGGGCGGCGTCAGCTGCCGCGGCGTGCGCTGAGAGCGTGCGGCGGACCGCGAGGGGGCCGCGGGCGGAGTGGAATGGCTTGAGGGCCTGGAGGAGGAAGGGGCGTGGCCGGAGGAGCATAGCAGCGGCGGCGCGTGCGGGATGCTCGGCCGAATGGCGGATGAGGCGTCAGGCGCTGGCTCGCGCGGTCGCCGTTTCCTGCACAATCGTGGGCTTCCTTTTCTTTTTCTTTCTGTTCCGTGGTAGAGGCCGACTGGTTATGCAAAATCAGCCCGTTCACGAAACAGATATGGAGGTGGTCTGAAAGGAGATGGCCCAAAAGTTAGTGTCGGCCCAATTGATTTACATGCTGAACTGTGTGCAGCTGTGCATGTTTTTTTTTGAACAGATAAGGTCCCGAAGGACCGAGAAGCTCTATTAGTCGGTGGGTACAATTCAGAAAGGACCTTAGCATGAGTAACATTAGCACAAGAGCCCTATAGTTTTATAAGAAGGATCCTAGAAAGATAAAGAAAAAAGCAATCAGGTCCTTCTTCTCCACCGCGTCGATAACTGGATCTCATAGCACAGTCGCCGGCGACGACGCCGGGGACTACGCCACTTGGTTCGTCGTCAGGATGGATCACCATGCCGAGATCAAAGATCATCCCCCTCAGCTCTAAGGCCTGGAGGAAGTTGATTCTCCCCGGAGCAGCTTCCGAGGTGCGGAGAGGCCCCCTTGGCCAAAGATAACGTGGGCTGAAGACGCTGACGCTTGAGATCTGCCGCCGATTGAGAGCTTCAGTCGTGGTGAGCACTGCACGCTCACCGGTGTGCCTCGTAACTCCAGATCGATGAACTCTGGGGCTCACACCCTCCTGTCTATCTCCACGAACACAAGGAGGGACAAGACCAGCCCAGGAATTCACCAAACTTGGAGTCAGAGAGAAGTACCTGGTGTTGACTGCCAAAACCCACCGGCGGGCAGCGGCCTTGTCAACACCGTAGAGCCGGGAAGAGCCTAGAGCTGCGGCTGGCTGAGACCCCTCCGAGCGACGGCCCGCAATGCTCTTCTGGTCACACGCGGCGTTGCGAAGTGCAAGGGCGTGCCACCCGACCTATACCTCGGTCGAGAAGGTGATGGGGATGCCTCGCTTAGTTTCCTCGCAGGGCATACATGTAAACATTAAATACGAGCCTCGATCGGCTCTCGAGTTATCCCGTGAATCGGCTCAAAGAGCCGATCCACCCATGATTCGTACGGGGTGCACGAATACTTGGTGGTCCCGCTTGATCAAGATGAAGCTAATGAGATCTACGACGATTTAGGGTTTTCACCGCATAATCGGATCATCCTACTCCGAGTTGGGCCTCGCGGCCACGCACGGTGCTCGTAAGCCGATCCTAAACAAGGCCAAAAAACCAACATGAAGTTGATCCTCGGAACATCCCGTTTAGGACTTGTGAACGCCACCCTACGTGCCACCGGATCCTCCCCCCTTTGTAAGGCCTAACTATTGCGTATATTAAACTAATCCTTGTAGAACAAGGAGCAATCGTAACGGATCGAGATCTACTAAATAATGATCAAGCGGGTGCCGCCCCCACACCCGAGATAGGCGTGAGGGCGGCTAGATATGCAAGGGTTGCACTACGTAAGCATGCTTAAACGAAGAACAATGCTAACCCTAACACATCTAATGATAACTACGTTGCTCGCCATCAAAAGCGCTTCAGCACGAGCAACGCATGAACAACGTGAGCTTAGTGCTGCCTAGATCGCAAGATGCGATCTAGGCAGCATGTCGCTACTCGATAGAAACCCTCGAGACGAAGGAGTTGGCGATGCGCCGAGATTGGTTTGTTTTGGGGTTGAACGTGAGTTGTTGTTTATTCCATAAACCCTAGGTACATATTTATAGTCCAACGGACTCTCTAATGCGGGCGTGCACCAAACCGTGCACGAATAAGATTCTATCCCTAAACTAAGATACGATCTAATATGTTAGATATACACGGGCAATTAAGCCCAACTTGGTAAAAAGGCCGATCCACATACTTCTTCTATACATATTTCTTCACACCCATCTTCGATCGCGGCCCACCTCTGACTTGGTCAAATTCTGGTGATAACACATGCCCCCTGGTTTTGGAAATGATATTTCCAAAATCATTACGTTTTCCTTTCGTCGGGTCATGTCATGGCAGCAGCGAACCATTGCAGCATTTTTCGTCGGGTCATGTCATGGCAGAGCAGAACCATTGCTCCGCACAATTTGACCGTTGTCTTTGAGTACTGCCTCCTCGAAAACTGCTGTGGCATTGAATTTTTTCACCGTAGCCTCCCTTTTTATTTAACCGTTCTGAGTGGTTCTCCATTTCACCATCCTGCTCCGTCCTGGCCGTCGGTACCAAAAAACCCCCAAACTCCCACAGCCATGTCTTCCTCTTCTTCCTCTTCCTCGTCGGTCTTCCACGACTCCTCCTCCGAGCTTTCCTACGGGTCCTCCTCCTCCCGCGAGACGCCACCGGACATCCGCGCCCCAGAAGCATGGGACCTGGAAGACCATGCCTCCTCCGTCTGGTCCGAAGACGACCAGTCCCCGACCAGCGGGGACGAAGATCTTCGGTTCCTCGCCGTCGGGGAACCGGAGTCGGAGAGCGAAGACGACCGGTTCCCCGGGACGGCTGCCCCACCTCTCGAAGAAGAGGAAGAGGAAGACGATGACGACGACGACGACTCCCTCGAGGGTTACCCGCGGCCGAAGCGCCTCCGCATGTGGTGGGACGATGACAGCGGCGACGATGAAGACGAAGACGAAGCTCCCGTAGAGGGTTACGGGAGCAACGACGAGGGAACCCATCGGCGATGAGTGCCGATGAGAGTTCCGAGGACGACGACGAAGGAAGCGACGGCCCGTAGATTAAGATCTACTAGTATAGGCCTAGCAATAGTAGATTGGTCAATAGACCCTTCTTTCGTTCTCCCTTCCCGAGCAATCGACTCTTTCTTTGTAAGAAATCCCCTTATCAATGAAGAAAATCCCTCAACTAATTTCGCTCCCTTGTCGATTGCCGAATGGAGTTGTCGTACAGGGAGCCGATGGCAAAATATCGGCTTATCTTGCTGTCTGGGGCCAAGCTGTTGTATAAACTTATTTCGCTAAAGTCGATATCGCCGTATCGGCTCGTTCTCTCGAAGTCGATGCCCGTGCATCGGCTGAACTTGCATACCGTTAATCTCCATACGTTTTCTCAAGTCGATGCCCGTGCATCGGCTCTGATGTATATATGTTTTTTTTTTACTGGTCGATTCTGAAATCGGCCCCCACATCTTACTGTCCATCATCCCACATGCTTGGGAAATATTTCTTGAGGTGTTGACCATTAACAGCCACGGGGAATTTTTCGCCGCTCAATTCCTCCAGACATGTACGCATTACCCTTCAAGGCCTGGACCACTTTGTACGGGCCGTGCCAATTAGGAGACCATTTGCCATATGCCTTATCCCCGGTTCCCAATGGCAACACAGACTTTCTCACACAAGATCACCAACTTGGAACTCCTTTGGCCTAACCTTTTTGTTGTAAGCACGAGCCACCCCGGCTTTGTTCTCCTTAATCTTCTCCAACGACCAAAGCCCGAGTTCTCGTTGCGTCCTCAATAGTGTCGCTCATCAAAGCCGCATACTCTTCAGCTGTCAGATCATTCTGAAACGTGACGCGTCTTGATCCAGCCGTAATTTCCCAAGGCAATACGGCCTCCCGTCCATAGACAAGCTGGTACGGCGAGGTCTTTATAGCTCCATGGCACGACATGCGGTAGGCCCATAACGCTTCCGATAGCTTCTCGTGCCAATCCCGAGGGTTCTCGTCAATTTTCCTCTTGATCGCCTTGATCGGGCTTTGATTGGACGCCTCGGCCTCGTCCGTTAGCTTGAGCATAGTATGGGGATGATCGGATCGGCTTAATCCCTACGTCATCACGGAACTTCCCGAATTCTTTAGAAGTGAAGACCGAACCTCCATCGGTCGTGATAGTCCGGGGAATTCCAAACCTATGAATGACGTGTTCTTTCACAAACTTGATCACGTCCTCCGATGTTACTTTTTTCATAGGGACGGCCTCCACCCACTTGGTGAAGTAATCTGTGATAACCAAAATCCATTCATGTTTTTTACCCGATGCCGGATGGATTTTGCCGATCATATCCATGCCCCACCCCGAAACGGCCAAGGCTTGATGATGGGGTTCATCGCCGATGCCGGCACCATCTGAATTTTTCCAAACATCCGACATGCTTGGCACCCCCGTAATAATTGAAGCAATCTTCAAGCATAGTGGGCCAATAAAACCCCGATCGCCCGATCAACCACTTCATCTTATGAGCCGACCGATGTGTTCCACGGGCGCCTTCATGCACCTCATGTAAGAGCCGATTGGACTCGGCCGGTCCTAGGCACTTGAGTAGCAACCCTTCTAATGTCCCGTAGAACATATCGTCTCCTATAAGGACATACTTCATGGCTCGTATCTCACCCGTTTAGGTGCCCCTCGAGCCGAATCTTTCAAATAATCGAAGATCTCGGCTCTCCAATCATTCTCGTTCCAGGAATTGTATCTCGAACTTCCGCTCCGTCGGCTATATCTATGTAGCCTCGACGCCATTTGTGCGAGATTGTTGGCATCGGTATTCCGGGACCTTGGGATCCAATTGAAGTTGATGTACCGGAACCGTGTCATCAACTCACGGCATTCCACCCAATATGGGAACAGCCGATTCACTTTCGCAATTATATTCCTCCGTGAGCTGGTTAATCACCAACTTTGAGTCCCCGAATAGCTCTACAGCCTTCAGCCTCCAGCTTTCCAATAACAATTCCATTCCTTTACGTATTGCCTCATATTCCGCTACGTTGTTGGTGCAAGGGGTAGATAATCTGATGGAGAAGGAGTATTCTCGCCCCCGAGGCGATACGAGCAGTAATGCCGATGCCGCAACCATCGTCACAAACCGATCCATCGAAGAACATAGCCCATGCACGAATGGATAGTGCTCGCTATATTGGTGCTCGATCCGTTCGGCGATGAGATCGGCTAACGCTTGGCCCTTAATCGCCTTCGCGGAGTTGGTACCGGAGATCAAATTCCGACAGCAGCAAGCATCCATTTACCGAGTCGGCCTTTCAAAACAGGGGCCGACAACATGTGTTTGACGACGTCTGATTTACAGATGACGATGATCTCCGCCGTCAGAAGGATGTGATGAAGCTTGGTGCAGGTGAAGAATAAGCAGAGGCAAAGTTTCTCGACCTCAGGGTATCTTGTCTCCGCGTCCAACATCCTTCTGCTGAGGTAGAAAACGACTCTTTCAACGCCATCATAAAGTTGCACCACCACTGAAGCGATGGACGTATCAGCTCATCGACATGTAGATGTAGAATGGCTCGTCTTGTCGGGGCGGAACTAGCACGAGCGGCGTTGTCGCATATCGCTTAATTTCATCAAACGCCTGTTCGTCGTTCCGCCCCCGTGAAACTCGTCGTCGGACTTGGTCCTCACCGCCGCCATGAACGGCTCGATTCGTCCCGACAGATTAGAGATGAACCGCCGGACGAAATTGATCTTGCCGATGAGGCGTTGAAGCTCTTTTTCGTGGTCGGCGGCTGCATGGTACGCACCGCCTCCCCGACTTTTCAGGCCGATCTCAATTCCCCGTTCATGAACCAGAAAACCTAGGAATTGACCAGCCGTCACGCCAAAGGCACACTTCTTTGGATTCATTCTCAGCCCGAATTTCCGAGTCCGTTCTAGGACGCGCCGTAGATCGTCCAAGTGCCCCTCCATGGATACCGATTTGACCACCACGTCGTCGATATAGATCTCCACCAACTTGACGATCAGATCATGAAATATATAATTCATGGCTCGCTGGTACGTTGCACCAGCATTCTTCAACCCAAAGGTCATGACCACGTACTCGAACAAGCCTACCGCCCCGGTACTCGAATGCGGTCTTGTGTATGTCTTCCGAGCCATGAAAATCTGATTATAACCGGCGTTGCCATCCATGAAGCCTCAACACCTTGTGGCCAGCAGCCGGCGTTTATCAATGTTTCCGCCACGGGCATCGGATATTCGTCCTTTGGGGTAGCTCGTTAAGATCTCGGAAATCGATGGCCACGCGCCATCGGCCGTCTTTCTTCTCCACCGAACTATACTCGGAGATCCACTCAAAGCATACCTCGCATGGCCTGATGAATCCGGCGGCCAACATTTTCTCAATCTCCTTCTTGACTTCTTCCAGAATCTCGGCCCTCATCTGACGTGCTCGTTGTTGGAACGGCCGAAATCCTTTCTTCGTGGGGAGGCGATGCTCAATGATGCTCCCGTCCAAACCAGGCATCTCTCGTGTAATCCCATGCAAAGCAATCCGGGTATTCCTTCAACAAGGCTATCATCTCGTCCCCCGAGCTGCGGATCTAACTTCTTGCTGATAAAAGTAGGTCGAGGCTTATCCCCAGGACCGATGTCAACTTCCTCTAGCTCGTCGACCGATGTGAACCCGTACCCCGGCCTTCCCGTCACCTGTGAGGTCGACTCCGCATACCGGGAGAGCGGGCGATACGGATACGGCCGGGCCGATTACTAGCGTCGGCTTCTACCTTGATCATCACCAGGATGTTTTGGCGGTGTCGGGGCCGATCACATGGAGCAGCCTCTTCCTTGTCTTTGCCACGAGAGCAGCTTGCCCTCGCCTTTATCTTCATCAAGGGTGCCCCGGCTCTATCATGTTGATGTTGAACGGATGTCCTGGTTGGCACCTCCAGGGGTGAGTACCGTTAATCCCGTCAACGGCACGCGCCGGTGAATTATGCGCTCCCGGTGTCGCCGATGTGCGCGACAACGGCGGCGGGGCTGGAGTGGCACTTTTCCTTGGTAGGTTCCGAGAGCCGACTCTAACAAAGAGTGCCGACTCTTCATGACCTCCCCGATCATCCGAACGGCGACATGCTCCAAAGTATTCACCGGTGCTCTCGGAATGGAGGCGCAACGAGTGAGCCACCATGCCACCAATCTCGTGGCGTACGGCCCTGGTACGTTCTTCTGACGGGACAGATAGGTCCACTTCATCGAGTGCGCCTTCCGGTGAGAACTCCTTCCGCGTGACGCCATGCGGACAGGTTCTGCGATATGAGCCGATGAGGTCGGCTTCAAGGGCAGCCTTGATCTCGTTGTACTGCTTCTTGAGCTCGCCAGGCAGATCCTCGTAGGTGACTGGCGTGCCGTCCGCCATCTTAGATGTAGATGGCGATGTGGTTGATGTAGACGATTGTCCCACCGGGCGTGCCAGAATGTGTTGATCGCCAAAACCCACCGGCGGGCAGCGGCCTTGTCAACACCGTAGAGCCGGGAAGAGCCTAGAGCTGCGGCTGGCTGAGACCCCTCCGAGCGACGGCCCGCAATGCTCTTCCGGTCACACGCGGCGTTGCGAAGTGCAGGGGCGTGCCACCCGACCTATACCCGGTCGGGAAGGTGATGGGGATGCCTCGCTTAGTTTCTCGCGAGGCATACATGTAAACATTAAATACGAGCCTCGATCGGCTCTCAGGTTATCCCGTGAATCGGCTCAAAGAGCCGATCCACCCATGATTCGTACGGGGTGCATGAATACTTGGTGGTCCTGCTTGATCAAGATGAAGCTAATGAGATCTACGACGATTTAGGGTTTTCACCGCATAATCGGATCATCCTACTCCGGAGTTGGGCCTCGCGGCCACGCACGGTGCTCGTAAGCCGATCCTAAACAAGGCCAAAAAACCAACATGAAGTTGATCCTCGGAACATCCCGTTTAGGACTTGCGAACGCCACCCTACGTGCCACTCGGATCCTCCCCCCTTTGTAAGGCCTAACTATTGCGAGATATTAAACTAATCCTTGTAGAACAAGGAGCAATCGTAACGGATCAGATCTACTAAATAATGATCAAGCGGTGCCGCCCCCACACCGAGATAGGCGTGAGGGCGGCTAGATATGCAAGGGTTGCACTACGTAAGCATGCTTAAACGAAGAACAATGCTAACCCTAACACATCTAATGATAACTACGTTGCTCGCCATCAAAAGCGCTTCGGTACGAGCAACGCATGAACAACGTGGGGCTTAGTGCTGCCTAGATCGCAAGATGCGATCTAGGCAGCATGTCGCTACCCGATAGAAACCCTCGAGACGAAGGAGTTGGCGATGCGCCGAGATTGGTTTGTTTTGGGGTTGAACGTGAGTTGTTGTTTATTCCATAAACCCTAGGTACATATTTATAGTCCAGCGGACTCTCTAATGCGGGCGTGCACCAAACCGTGCACGAATAAGATTCTATCCCTAAACTAAGATACGATCTAATATGTTAGATATACACGGGCAATTAAGCCCAACTTGGTAAAAAGGCCGATCCACATACTTCTTCTATACATATTTCTTCACACCCATCTTCGATCGCGGCCCACCTCCGACTTGGTCAAATTCTGGTGATAACACCTGGATCTCTGCTCCGCCGGGGAGAGCACACCGCTTCGCCTCTCCTCCTCGCCTCCACGGCCGGCCAGAAGAAGCGCCATCGTGTGCCGCAGGAAGCATCGCCCCTCCCTCTCGCCTCCATGGCCGGCCAGGGGAGGCTCTGCTTTGCAGCACCTCATCAGCAACAGAAGATCCGCGACTCCTACTTTATTTGCGGAGGCTGTGGATTCCTCCTCGACTCCATGGTCCAACCACCGGCACCATGGCAGCGAGCAGGAAAACCCTAACACCTAGATCTTGCCGCCTAGATCCGAGGTGCAGCTCCAAGACGCCGCAAAGGGACGAAAACTAGAAGAAGAACCTAAATATCTACATCCGGCGCCATCTCCTCTCCATCTCCGGCCGGCTATTCTGGCGGAGAGGAGGAAGGAGCGGCCCGGAGGGGAGGAAGAAACGGTCAGGGACTATAGCTCACTGAGAGCGAGAGAGGGGGAAATGAGCCCCATAGATTGTTAGTTGTGCATGTTATGCGTCTGGAAGATCAGTTGGGTGCCATGCAAGTGATGTTGGAGACCAATTCAAAACTACTTTCTACTGATGATGTCATTGAACAGAATAGAAGCTGATGCTTCTGCTATAGTGGTGATTCTAAATGAACTTAAATTTTCTATTCGTACCAGCCTTTGCTATATGTGTGATGTAGTTGCTTGTAAGTGTGCCAGCCCTGAACTTGCTCAGACTGGGTTGTCCTGTGATGCAAATAGAGCTATCCTCTAGGAATATGAGGGACCAGCATCTATTTGCTGGTATTGTGTTGGGCGTTAATAAAGTCCAGACTTTTTTTCCTAGGATTTTGAAGGGATTCGTAGCATAGAAAACAAAAAATTTCCTACCGCGAGAACGCAATCCAAGCCAAGATGCAATCTAGAAGATGGGAGCAACGAGGGGATGAACGAGACTAACCCTTGAAGATTTCCAAAGCCTACAAGAGGAGGCTTCGTTGCTGCGGTAGACGATCACTTGCCGCTTTCAAAAGCGCGTAGAAGATCTTGACGGTGCCACAATCGGGCAGCACCTCCGTACTCGGTCACACGTTCGGTGTTGATGACGACGTCCTTCTCCCCGTTCCAGCGGGCAGCGGAAGTAGTAGATCCTCCTTGGAATCCCGACAGCACGACGGCGTGGTGGCGGTGGTGGTGGAGAAATCCTGCAGGGCTTCGCCGTAGCCGTGCAAGAGGGAGGAGGAGGAAGGGGCGGCTAGGGTTTGGGGAGAGGGGGCAAGGGCTGCGACTTGTGCACCTCTTGGGGCTCCCTTGCCCTCCTTTTATAGGTGGAAAAGGTCCTTGGGTCGTCCAAGACCTGCCCCCAAAGTTTGGGGAGAGTTCCGGTAGGTTTACGTCGCCGAAACCTACCGTAACTAGGACTCTTTGCCAAATCCGAATCTGCTTTAGGGGAAACTTCTTAACCCTTAAGGAAAACATGGATACACCTATTATGGAACCCTACGGACTTCTTTAGACAGCCCGGGTCGTCCCGGACACTTCCGGAACCTTCCACAACATTCCGGACTATTCCGGTCCTTCCAAAAACCTTCTAGAAGCTCCGGTCAAAACACCGGACTTTTTCCGAACCGCGGAAAATGACTTCCCATATATGAATCTTATTCTCTGGACCATTCCGGACGTACTCATGATGTCCTGGATCCCATCCGAGACTCCGAACAAAACTTCGAACTCCATTCCATATTTCCATATCTACTTAAACGACATCAAACCTTAAGTGTGTCACCCTACGGTTCGCGAACTATGTAGACATGGTTGAGACTTCTCTCCGACCAATAACCAATAGCGGGATCCGGAGATCCATAATGACTCCCACATATTCAACAATGACTTTAGTGATCGATTGATCCATTTACATATGATACCGATTCCCTTTGTCACGCGATATTTTACTTGTCTGAGGTTTGATCATCGGTATCTCTATACCTTGTTCAACCTCGTCTTCGACAAGTACTCTTTACTCGTACCGTGGTATGTGGTCTCTTATGAACCATTCATATGCTTGCAAGCTAATTAGACGACATTCCACCGAGAGGGCCCAGAGTATATCTGTCCGTCATCGGGATGGACAAATCTCACTGTTGATCCATATGCCTCAACTCATACTTTCCAGATACTTAATCCCACCTTTATAACCACCCATTTACGCAGTGTCGTTTGATGTAATCAAAGTACCATTCCGGTATAAGTGATTTACATGATCTCATGGTCGAAAGGACTAGATAACTATGTATCGAAAGCTTATAGCAAATAACTTAATGACGTGATCTTATGCTACGCTCAATTGGGTGTGTCCATTACATCATTCATATAATGACATAATCTTGTTATTAATAACATCCAATGTTCATGATCACGAAACCATGATCATCTATTAATCAACAAGCTAGTTATACAAGAGGCTTACTAGGGACTCTTTGTTGTTCACATAACACACATGTATCAATGTTTCGGTTAATACAATTATAGCATGGTATGTAAACATTATCATAAACACAAAGATATATTATAATAACCATTTTATTATTGCCTCTTGGGCATATCTCCAACAGGTCTCCCACTTGCACTAGAGTCAATAATCTAGTTTACATTTGTAAAGATATAACACCTTGGCCTTCCGGTGGTTTATCATGTTTTGCTCACGAGAGAGGTTTTAGTCAACGGATCTGACATGCTCAGAAACGTATGTATTTTGTAATTTATTTGTGTCTCAACGCATCACTCATTTCCAAATGAGTCGGCATTAAATATGTTTGGTCTTCTGGTGGAACCTTAATTCCGCGGTCTGAAATATGTCACTAATATTGTCACACATAATATAGCTTCAAAGTTCGACTCGTCGGAACTACACCAAGTTCTCAAAGAACCTCTTGACTTAATATCCTCTGTCATTGTCAAAACAATGACATACTCTGCCTTCTTTTGTAGAATCCGTCACAATATTTTGAACTCTTCTAAATCTAGCATAGACAACTTGTAGCTCATTGTGCTACCTTTTAAACAAGACTTAGTCTAATTTGAGATTGAAATTTTATTTTCATATGTGACAAAACAAATATCGGTGCAACACCTTACAGCGATTTGTTTGTCATTTCTCCATACAAAACTATATATATATATATCCTTGGTTCTTCTTAAGTACTCAAGAATATTCTTTACTGTTTTTCAATGATCATCACATGAATCATTCTGGTACATGCTCATAACATTTTTAAGAGCACAGAACATCTGATTGTGTACATATTATTCGTGATCTATAATCACTCATGTGTTTTTACTCATTGAGTGTCAGATACACTCAAGTCTTGTCAAACCTTCACATGACAAGAACATTTTCTTAATATTTTTATATTGAACTACTTCAATATCCATTCTATGTACTTTGACTTAAACTTATTATGTGTTTCAATCTATCTTCATAGATTTTGACACTAAATTTGTTTCGACCATATCCTTTCATTGAAGTTAATTTCTCAATGAAATCTTTTAATCAAGTATATAATTACATCATTTATAACCAACTATATGTCATCTACATAAGTATTATAAATATGTCTCAGTGCTCCCACTTAATTTCTTGCAAATGCAAGCATCTTCATCGTTTCTGATGAAATCAAAAAACTCTTTGACTATTTCATCCGGTGAAGATTCCAACTCCGCGATACTCACTTCATCTAATTGAAGTTTGTATACCTATCTTAGTATTCCACGGACCAGCAAAACTCTTGGTTGTATCTTGTATACACCTTTAATACGCACTTCTGATAAGTAATGTATTTTGCCATCCTACTAGCATATCTCATAAAAGAAATATGTAGTGGTTACTAGAATAATCCACATAGACTATAAGCATTGCTACGGAAGATCTAATCTTATCGTAGTCAACTCTTTGAACTTTGTCGTAAACAACTTTTCGACAAGTAGAGCTTCTTCAAGGATATTTCATCCAAGTCCATCAATTTTATAGATCCATTTACTTTCAAAAAGTATTCATCTATCTTGGATTTCATGGCGTATAGCCATTTTAACGGAGTCAGGGCCCATCATAACTTGTTTGTTTGTAGTTGGTTTATCATTGTTCAAAATCAATCCTTTGTCCACAAATCATTTATTTGATCACAAAGTAAACCATACCTACAAGCTTCAATATGTACTTCGATCTCCATGGCTAAAACACTTTGTAGTAATGGGAGCCATGATCGTCGTGGCCGCTTCCGAAACCAATTCCGATGCTGCGCTACTCTGATCATTATGCTCAGGTTCATAAACCTTATCAAATTCTATTGTCCTCCCACTCAAATACTTCGCTAGAAACAATTTCTTGGAAATAAATAAGAAACATCGACAAACACTTTGTTCTTTGTATTCATAGTGGAAAGAATTCCCAATCAATACATTAGGATAACCAACAAAGATATTCATCCGATTTTGGTTGTAAACTCTTAGACCAAAATTTAAAGAAAGGACTATTATGGTTTATACCCATGCCATAACTCGTATGGTGTCATTTCAACGGATCATGATGATGCTCTATTTAGTGTAAAAAGCGGTAGTCACTAGAGCATAATCCACAAAAAATATAATGGCATCATTTTATTTTTATCTCATCATTAATCCAATATGGTTTGGATACATCTCTCGGATACTATATCATCACTATGATACCCCAAGAAATGTGAATTGTAGAACAATTTCATAACTCTCTTAGATGTTCGCTAAAACTCGTAATTCAAATATTTTTCCAATGATCGAATCATAGATATTTGACTTTTCTATTACGATGATTTCCACTTCATGCTGAAATTTATTTGAATCCATTCAAATGTTTCAAACTTCTTCCTTATCGAATATATCCACATATATATACTCAATTCATTGTTGGAAGTTTTCATGAAATAGAAGAATCTCCCGCACACAACTATGCCCAGTGAACCACATATATCATCATGTATGTTTTCACTAAGTTAGTTGCCCGTTCAACTCTTGGCCTATGAACGATATTTTAGTCATTTTCTTTTAGAAAAGATTTGCAAGCGCCAAACGATTCAAAAAATCAAATGACTCCAAAAATACATTTGCATGGAGTTCCTTCATGCGTTCCTTTCTAACATGACCTAAATGGCGGTTCCACAAATAAGTGGAATTCAAATAATTTGCCTTTATGGCATTTTAGCGTCAGTATTATGTGTGTGTGTTTCACCATTAAGATTTATAATAACTTATCCATCGTACATGGAGTAATGTCATAATTTGAACAACTCATTGTTTTCATTTGACCAGAGCAAAATAACAATTATTAAGTTCTTTATTATAAATTCTAAGGGCTATGTAGAATGCCAATGACAAACATGATAACACTTTATTATGTTCCAGACGTGCATTATTACCATATTCCTTATTAGTCACTTAGGCCATCGTATTCTTGTATTGCGTTGTATTGTATGACATCTCATATCAACCAACCTGGTACAAATACCCAAGAATTTCATTATGTGACCAAACAAGGAATATATCCATAACATGTATATCATTTATATACACCTGAGCTAGACTTTCTAGTCTTTTCTTTCTTTCTGCCAATAATCTTTTGTAGTTTCTCTTTTAGCTTTCCTCATTATTCAGAAAAACACTTCAACATCAATAACTTCTAGGTTTGTTGGTCAAATACTAATAACATCGAGGTTCTAACTTTGAAGTTGATCATCATATGAAAAGTGTTCCCGATTTCACTATTAGTAACCTTTTAATATGATGAACAATTTCACTCATAATTTTATCATATCATGAAGACTATTCGAGACCATGTCTGTACATGCTAGGCTCGTAAAGTATAACCTCAGTATTCGCATGTGCAAATCTGGCTTGCACCCGTTGTATGCACACGTAGAATCTATAACACCCGATCATCACGTGATGCTTCAAAACGACGAGTCTTAGCAACGGTGCATACTAAGGACGATCACTTCATGGATATGCGAATATTGTTAGTGCCCCAATAGTTGGAGGATTGGGACGCCTTGCGTCTTCAACCTTCGTACATTCCCATAAAACTTATGAGTTTATGTAGTCTCACCAAATTATATTCTATCATCTTGCAATAAGGTCTTAGATATCATATATATCTCATACCTTGATTATTTCGAAAACTAAATTTTCAGCTCCTTACTTTTCAAACAGATTTGAACTTCAAGTTTCACGGAGACAAGATAACTTTAGGTACTAATTGAAACCATAGCTCTACGAATCAACAATGTGAGGTTTACTAAAAGTTTGCAATAGGACTTAATCATTTCTTGATTCTTTAACAATACGGTACCAATCCGTAAAGTTTCTTGTCAGATTTTAACAGTATTTCTATCTCAATAACAAGACTAGCGCATGGTAGAAAACGGATGCCAATACTACAAAATTAATTCAGAATCCTACTCAGACTATGTTCATGATAATTAGTTCATGTTTTAATCTAATTAATAATGAACTCCCACTTAATACAACATCCCTCATAGTTGTTAAGTGGTACACGTTCCAAATCCACTACACCAAAACCGATCATCACGTGAGATGCTGTAGCTTCAATGGTGAACATCAACATGTTGATCATATCATCCATATGACTCGTGTTCAACCTTTCGGTTTCCGTTGTCCCGAGGCCATGTCTGTACATGCTAGGCTCGTCAAGCAAACCCTAGTATTCCGCGTGTGCAACATGGCTTACACCCGTTGTATGTGAACGTTGAGTCTATCACATCCGATCATCACGAGATGCTTCGAAACGACGAACCGTGCAACGGTGCATACGAGGGGAGAACACTTTATTATCTTGATATTAATGTGAGGGATCATCTTATAATGCTACCGTCGCGATCTAAGCAAAATAAGATGCATAAAGGATTAACATCACATGCAATTCATATGTGATATGATATGGCCGTTTAGTCTTTGCGCCTTCGATCTTCATCTCCAAAGCACGGACATGATCTCCATCATCAACGGGCATGATCTCCATCATCGTCGGCGTAGCGTCAAGGTCCATGGCGCCGTCTTCATGGTAGTTCACTTCATGTAGCAACTATTACAACTACTTTGAAATACTACTCAACATGAAATTTTAAAGACAACCATAAGGCTCCTGCCGGTTGCCACAATACAATAATGATCATCTCATACATATTCATCATCATATAATGGCCATATCACATCACCAAACCCTGCAAAAACAAGTTAGACGTCTCTAATTTGGTTTGCATATTTTACGTGGTTTAGGATTTTCGAGTAAGATCTAATCTACCTACGAACATGAACCACAACGGTGATACTAGTGTTGTCAATAGAAAGAGTAAATTGAATCTTCACTATGGTGGGAGAGACAGACACCCGCAAAGCCACTTATGCAATACAAGTTGCATGTCGAACGTGGAGCAAGTCTCATGAACGCGGTCATGTAAAGTTAGCCCGAGCCGCTTCATCCCACCATGCCACAAAGATGCAAAGTACTCGAACTAAAGACAACAAAGCATCAACGCCCACAAAACAATTGTGTTCTACTCGTGAAACCATCTATGCATAGACACGGCTCTGATACCACTGAAGGGATTCGTAGCATAGAAAACAAAAAAATTCCTACCGCGAGAACGCAATCCAAGCCAAGATGCAATCTAGAAGATGGGAGCAACGAGGGGATGAACGAGACTAACCCTTGAAGATTTCCAAAGCCTACAAGAGGAGGCTCTCGTTGCTGCGGTAGACGATCACTTGCCGCTTTCAAAAGCGCGTAGAAGATCTTGACGGTGCCACAATCGGGCAGCACCTCCGTACTCGGTCACACGTTCGGTGTTGATGACGACGTCCTTCTCCCCGTTCCGGCGGGCAGCGGAAGTAGTAGATCCTCCTTGGAATCCCGACAGCACGACGGCGTGGTGGCGGTGGTGGTGGAGAAATCCTGCAGGGCTTCGCCGTAGCCGTGCAAGAGGGAGGAGGAGGAAGGGGCGGCTAGGGTTTGGGGAGAGGGGGCAAGGGCTGCGACTTGTGCACCTCTTGGGGCTCCCCTTGCCCTCCTTTTATAGGTGGAAAAGGTCCTTGGGTCGTCCAAGACCTGCCCCCAAAGTTTGGGAGAGTTCCGGTAGGTTTCTGTCAGCCGAAACCTACCAGAACTAGGACTCTTTGCCAAATCCGAATCTGCTTTAGGGGAAACTTCTTAACCCTTAAGAAAAACATGGATACACCTATTATGGAACCCTACGGACTTCCTTAGACAGCCCGGGTCGTCCCGGACACTTCCGGAACCTTCCACAACATTCCGGACTATTCCGGTCCTTCCAAAAACCTTCTAGAAGCTCCGGTCAAAACACCGGACTTTTTCCGAACCCCGGAAAATGACTTCCCATATATGAATCTTATTCTCCGGACCATTCCGGACGTACTCGTGATGTCCTGGATCCCATCCGAGACTCCGAACAAAACTTCGAACTCCATTCCATATTTCCATATCTACTTAAACGACATCAAACCTTAAGTGTGTCACTCTACGGTTCGCGAACTATGTAGACATGGTTGAGACTTCTCTCCGACCAATAACCAATAGCGGGATCTGAAGATCCATAATGACTCCCACATATTCAACGATGACTTTAGTGATCGACTGAACCATTTACATATGATACCGATTCCCTTTGTCACGCGATATTTTACTTGTCCGAGGTTTGATCATCGGTATCTCTATACCTTGTTCAACCTCGTCTCCGACAAGTACTCTTTACTCGTACCGTGGTATGTGGTCTCTTATGAACCATTCATATGCTTGCAAGCTAATTAGACGACATTCACCGAGAGGGCCCGGAGTATATCTATCCGTCATCGGGATGGACAAATCCCATCGTTGATCCATATGCCTCAACTCATACTTTCCAGGATACTTAATCCCACCTTTATAACCACCCATTTACGCAGTGAGCGTTTGATGTAATCAAAGTACCATTCCGGTATAAGTGATTTACATGATCTCATGGTCGAAAGGACTAGATAACTATGTATCGAAAGCTTATAGCAAATAACTTAATGACGTGATCTTATGCTACGCTCAATTGGGTGTGTCCATTACATCATTCATATAATGACATAATCTTGTTATTAATAACATCCAATGTTCATGATCACGAAACCATGATCATCTATTGATCAACAAGCTAGTTATACAAGAGGCTTACTAGGGACTCTTTGTTGTTCACATAACACACATGTATCAATGTTTCGGTTAATACAATTATAGCATGGTATGTAAACATTATCATAAACACAAAGATATATTATAATAACCATTTTATTATTGCCTCTTGGGCATATCTCCAACAGATTTCTCCTTAGAACCTGAAAGATGCAAAATCCAAATAGGAAATCACTATAGCTAAATAATTTAAGTTGATGGCCATCAATGTTGTTGAAGTAGTTCGTCTAAGTTTTGCTGGAGGGAAACCTCTTTTAAAACATTGGTGCTATGTTAGTACCAACTATTTTTGGTACAATTAACGTTTATACACATAATTCTCATGCATTATGATTACGTCCATGGTGGAGAAAATCAGGACAGACATGATCTGTTCGGTTATTTTAAGTTTTTCAATAAATTTGTGAGCCATAAGAAACCACACAATGATTTTTAATGAATGGTTCTATGTTTCAGTTTATTATTCCATTGCAACGACACGGACATTCAATTAGTAGGTATAATAGGTGAACTAGCACAAAACCCGTGCGTTGCCACATGTGTTTTTTATTTAAAATATATATTTTCTATGTATAATTTCAATACCATAATAAAACATCATCCGATTCCCAAAAATATATAATATTTCCTACACAGAGAAATCGTTATGTAAGATAAAATGCTGTAAAAATGGAGACGCCGTTCAATTAGTGTTTCGTAAAAAGGATAATCAAAAGAGAGTATCAAGCGAGAAATCAAACTTGTAAAATATTTTGATGTGTTGTCGAGCCAAAACAGGTCCATTGAGCCATCCTTGTTGCCAGTTTTGCCGATCCAGAGCTGATGATGGTCACCTGCATTCTGCAATGGACCTACAATGTGCACACATATATGCCTAGAAACCTTTTGCTATTTTTATACCACTCATATAAGCATTATCTGTTCTCTTTCCACTCTCATACGTATTGTTGTTATTGCATTTCCGTAGAATTTGCATTATATTGGAAATTGAGAAGAAGCTAACTCTGATGTGACCAGGAGAATTGCCGTCATGCCAATTGACATCAGTGTCCCTCAAAACCGTGTTCACTGAGTCTAAATAGTTGATTTAACCAACCCATGATCTTGAGCTTATCTGAAGGTCAAATTACCTTTAGCTTGCAATAGGGTAGATCATGAATTCAGAAACATAACTTGTAGAGACCTCTAAAGTGGCATGGTATTAGCCATTGTTGCAGGGACATGTCTTAAGTTTAGGAAGACCGGATTGGCGTTTTTGCATTATCGTACGAACTACTTTGAACATTGGTGATTAGACAAACCACAAAATATGTCCAACTCCAATGACGTGTCCTAGTAATCAGTTCCAGTTTGAATTTGCATAAGGAAAGGACAAAAATTCAAGTTTGTATCAGTTGCATTTTGACATACCTTAGAACTTCTGATAACTTCAAATTCAAAAATACAGTTGTGCAACACTTCTAAACTAATCTGTGGAGACCATGAGGCACCTTCTCACATGATGCTCCTTCTTCAGGACGATTTGGTTTGAGGTCCTGTTATGGATCCGATCCATCTCAGGCCCTCCCACGGCTGAGGGTGACTTTGTAGAGTGGTGGTCGCTGGTGGTGCGGACCGCCCCTCGCCAACTGCGCAAGGGTACTTCGTCGGTTATCATGCTTACGGTATGGTGGATTTGGAAACACCGAAACGCGGCGGTCTTCGAGAACGCACGGCCTTCGGTGACATCCTTGTTCAACGACATCGTGGGCGAGGCGCGGCTATGGGCGGACGCGGGCGCCCGAGGTGTGCGCCAGTTACTCCCCTAGTTTAGACTTTTTGTTCCTTTTCTTGGGTCGAGTTGTACAGCGTGTTGTGTCCGTCCTCGGACTTGTACATAAACTCTTCTTTTTTTATCAATGCATCAAAATGCAAGGCTTTTGCGTTTTCACGAAAAAAAAATAAACGCCAGCTAGCTCGATACTCCAACCCACGTTAGGTGATGATCTATAGAGGATACCTGACAAGGTGAATAGATTATTCAACCGGACAGAAGAAAATATTCTTATGATCAAGTCACGTAAACTGTTTCATGAGTTTGGCTGTCAGCTACCTTCTCATCATCTAGAGCGGAGTTTTGGTCTCTTGTAAAATATCACTCGTATCTTACTATGCTGCCATCTGAGCGTGCCACCAAGATCACCATGCTGGGTCGGGCTGTGATTCCATATGATAATCGTGGACTGTGGACACTGCGAGCTCCGGATGAAAGTGGACAAGTCCACGGAATTTTCCACGTTACCTGCATCAGCCGCACAAGGCGCCTGCGTCCGCTACTGCAACTGCCTGCAGAGCCCAGCAGGATTTGCAGGACATGTAGGACCTGCTCTAGCTCGCCGTCGTCGAGCAACGTCTCCCTCTCCCGGCCGCACCCTCCTCCACCGCCTCCTCCTTCGCTCAATCGCCGCATCCGGCATCTCCGCGCGATCCAATTCCCCCACCGCCGCCGCACCGAGGAGCCCATGAATCCAAGAATCCGGCCATGGACACGGACCCGCTGCTCCCGACCACCGCCGCCCCGCACCTCCTGCAGCCGCTGCCGGAGAACTTCTCCTTCTCCGACTCCGGTGGCGCCCCCCAACTCGCCCTCCCCGTCCTCCTCCTACAAGGACCGCTTCATCTTCGGGCCCCTTCTCGACCACCAGCCGTCGCCCCCTCCCCAGCCCCGCCGCCGCTGCCGCCGCTGCCGCACCACTACAACGTTCCCATGTGGTGCCTGGCCCGCACTTTGCTTGTGCGGCTGATGCAGGTAACGTGGAAAATTCCGTGGACTTGTCCACTTTCATCCGGAGAAAGACCGGCCGGAAGCTTTTGTTCGAAATGGATCAAACGATAGCATCCCCGTCACCGTCCCAGTAGCAGTTATGTCGATGTCGTGCCCGGCTGCTCGAGCCAAGAGGCGAGTGCCGTGTGCCGTCGATGGCACCAACACTCACGGCCGTGAGTGGCGGCTACAATCGCCAGGGCGAAGCTGCTCGCGTGCGCGCACAACGGGGAAACCGATCCAAAGACGTTCGCCTATGCCTGCGTTCAAGAAAACCAACAAAGCATCGCTGACCTTTTTAGCGACGGGATTACTTCTGGTGTGTGCCTATGTTTCAGTTGACTGAGATTTTTTTAAGTCTCAGTCAACTCAGAAAAGTTCAACTGCAGTTCAAAAAAATGCGCAACTCAAATCAGTTGCACTTTTCTAGTAGAGAAGTGAAATTGCACTTTTTTGATAGAAAAGTGCAATTCAGGTGCATTTTTTTAGGTGACTGAGACTTAAATAATTCTCAGTTGAGACTTAGCAAAACCGTTACTTCTGTGTCTCATGCCATGTTTATTGAAGCAAAGATCACAGCCCAGCACTGATTTGACGAGATAATGTACTGACGCCGGACTGACTACTGACCTACTCGTCTAGCAATTGATGTGACTTGCAAATAGATAGCCAGCAACACAGTTTAAGAACTCAGAATTACAATAAGGTAGTACTTGAAATCAAACAAGCAATTCAGTGCAAGGGCCACAAGCCGCAGCAAAAGAGATGATAGACAGCAGATAAATAGTTGAGCATACAGCAGATAATACCATGCCGAACAACAGGCCAAGACATACTTCAGCAGAACAACACCACACCATACAATAGCATTACTTTTTTTTCCCGACTGATTAGAGCGATTAGAACTCCTCCTGCTCGTCCCGCTACAGGTCCAAACACAGGCACACTACACCACCTCCTCCTCCTCCTCGTTACCGCAATCGCATAGCCAGGCCAAGGCGTAGCCCTGGGTGCTGGACTGGGTGAGGATGTCCCACTCAAAGTCCCTCAGATCCTGCACAGTCCGGATGGCATCGAGCTCGATCTGATCGAGTTTGGGCCTGCAGGAGATACGCGGGAGGACGGGAGGGGCCGGCTGCAGCGTCATGAAGCAGTCGACCATCTCCTGGTCCACCCGCTCCAGTCTTCTCGCGCACTTCTGCCCCGTCTCCTGGGACTTGATGCACGGCTTGCCGCCTTCCGCGATCATCCTGCACGTGAAGCCCGGAGAGCCCTTCTTCCGGCCACTGATGATCAGAGCGGCGAGGTCGAGCTCGGAGATTTTCGCCGCCTCCTTCTCGGGGCTGGGGGTCTTGACGAACTCTATTTTGTTGGAGTCCAAGGGAGAAGCCGGCGCTCCGAGAAGCGGAACCTGCACCAACGGAGCGCTCGCCATTGCCTCCTTCCTCTTCCTCTGCTCCTCGCTCTCAACCTAGGGCTTGATCTCGATCTCGACTTGTTGGGGGCTGGGGCTGTGGGAGCGCAAGCGATTGTGTAGGGGGAGAGCGCAGGCCCGGGGGTATGTATAGGCAGCCAACCCTAGATCGGCACCTTCGAATCGGATCCCGTCTCCGAGTCCGACTCTCCTTTGTCTATTGCCGTCTCTTCCTTTGACCAAAATTCTTGTGCAAAATAGGGGTACACTTAGTTTGAATCATCAGCATCAACTTGATTGGATAAAAGCGGGAGGAGGAGGAGAGAGAAAGCTATTTTTCCATCTACCATGGCGAGTGGGAATTTCGAGGAATAAACCACCCTCCGAGATTCAAAGAGAGAGAGAGAGAGAGAGAGAGAGAGAGAGACGTTTTGAGGCGGCTCTAAAACCCATCTAGGGTTTCGTCCCTCTTGCCGGCGATGATGCCGGTCCGCTCCGTCTCCGGTGCCGTTGGGGCTTTGGAGGTGTGGTGGACCGCGGCCTCTCGCCGGCGGGAAGGTTTCAGTTTTCAGTTCTTCGTTTAGTTTGTTTTCGGTGTCTTCTTTGGGATGGTGAGGCGACTGCTACTTCCTGAAGTCAGAATAAGATGCTCCCCATCCTATCCTCGCTTCGGTGGTGCATCTAGCGCAGACGGAGGATGCGTGGAGTTGTGTGTCTGGCGGATCCCCCGTGATCCGATCGTCTTTCGTGTTCGATTGTGTGGTTTCAGGTCAGTCTCTTACGAGCTATGGTTGTCATCATTGGCGATGGTTGCTGCTCTGGTCCGCTGGTCCTTTGGGGCCTTAGCACGACGACTTTCCGTGTGTCTACTACAACAAGCTCTACTACGACAAGTTTTTCCTGGCTCCGATGATGGAGGGGCGAGGACGGCGGCGCGCCTTCAGCTCGTGCTAGTGTCTGTAGTCGTCGCTAGGTGGTCCAACGACCTATTTGTAATTTTTATTACTTTTAGGCATCTTTGTACTTGATGATTATTAATGGATTGGTGGAATTTTCGCAGAAACATTGGATCAAACGACGAAAGACTATATCATGGTTTTTCATTCTGAAATTCCAAGTCAAGCAAACACCAAACGGCATCTTCAACAAGGGAATGACACGGAAAAAAAAGCTACCATTGCGAGGGAAAACCACTTAGATCAAATCTAGGGCTTTCATCGGTGAGATCTGGATTGGGTACTAGAATAACACCACCAAATCGATGCCAAATGGAATAGAACAATCTATGAAAGCGGTTGGTCATTGACATGGCCAAATTGTATATTCGTTTGCATAACATAACTGTAGCTATAAGGAAAAGTGAGACATCAATGGCTTCACCGACTGCTGGCCTAACAGGTACGGAATAAAGCTATGCAGTCCTGATATGACACTGGCAGGTTCATCAAGGATATATGAGTTGGCGAGCTGATTCTAAAGTTTGAACATCCTAATGGAGTTGACTTTAGAGCAAAGGTCTCGCATCCTATCAGGGTATGTACAATTGTCCAAATCAGCTGTCTGCAAGCAGGTGTCACCTAGGATTTTTTAGGACGTGGATGAAAGAGAAGGATGGAGGAGACGAAAGGTGTCAACAATCTTACCGACGCTCCGCATATAGAACTGACGACAGGTTTTCGACTGACGACACCTCTTCTCTGAAACTAAATCAAGTGGCAACTGCTCCTTATAAGACATTACAGAGTGGAACCAACTATTGGAGCAGATAATAACAGAGTTGACAAACAAAGCATGCACTATTCGGTCCAGACTCAACCGCTACAGAAACTTTATCAATTATTTTGCCACTAGGAGCTTGACAAATAATGATGGAGTAATAGACCAAGTAAGGAACTCTGACAGCAGAAAAGTCAATGCGCTTATAATAGCGAGAGCAGGTAGGCTGGTTCTGGTCGTCTAATCCTGACTGCTTCTAGTCCTCTCTGCATTGTTGGACAGTTCCATTCCGTAGAGCCAGATTCATGACGTCGAGTTGGCTAACTAACAATCAGCTTAGCTGCGATGGTTTAACCAATGATGAAGACCAGTATGTCGGCTGAATTATAGTGGCGATTCTTGCACGCATATTCTTGAAATAGTACGTCAATACAAGAGGAAGCGGACTTTTGGCTCTTGGGTGCAACGCACCCCCATAGAGCAAAAAAAATTATAGTAATTTAAAAAAGTCAAAACAAATTTGAATCTTTCTGAAAATCAAGGATGATCAAGTTTGTACTTGTAAAAAAATGTTTGGAAAGGAAATGTTTCCCATGGTCTTCACGGCAAAAAAGACAAAATTATGACGAATATAAAGTGAATAGTACATGGTCATGGGATGTTTCAAGTTTGTTTTCTTTGTCCTAGGATACAATTAAAGTAATTTCCTAGGGAAATACAGTACCTCATCATCTTTGATGAATTTTTTTAAATATTTTTTTATTTTTCCAAGTATAGGGGGGTGTGTGGCATCCGGGAACCAATATGTATTTCCCGTTAATATATTCATTATAAAAAGTACAAAAGTAGTATTGTAGCAAGTAGAAATTTTAGCGACATGAAGCACATGGAATACACATGCTCGATCGAAAAAAACACACACACATGCTGATCGGTGTGCACAGTGCGTGTCGAGAACAGAGCTACATACCTACAGTATATGCATGATAACTAGATACATGACCTAAGGAGAAGGCAACAAGGGAATCATGCAAAAAGAGGCGACTATAGGTATAGTAATTCACATGGGACAGGACCGCAGAACAGGTTGACGTGCTCATGAAGGATGCCATCTTAACAAGCTAGGTCCCTGGCGATCGAAATTGAGGCTTCATGCAGAGTTCATGGAGTCCCTTTGTAAGCACGAGCAGCTTCAGCACGCCGGATAATCTAGTTGTGTTTCCCTTGGGTGTAGATGTAGTCGGTGTGAGCGACGAGGGTCCTCCTCATCAGGCACTCCTCCGCTCCTTCCCCTCCCTCGCAGTCTCTCATCGCCTCCACCGGATCTTCCTGCGCCATCACCATCCCGGTTCCTAAGGCAGCGCTCTTCTCATGGGCAATGGCGGATTCAGCACCCTGCAAAACAGCGAACCGGACATTGTATTTGTAAGATGGCAAGCGACGGAACCATCGTCAAATTGTGCGCAGTTCAGGTTAAAAGCAACACGAAGTGCAGATTGCTAGGTTATCGTCGTACCTGTGATTTGTGCTGGCTGGATCCTGGTCCGGTCCTCGCCGCCTGCCCCCTCGGGCAGAGTAGGCACAGCAGCAGCAGAGCTGCCACCAACAAGAGAGTGGCCTGCTTGGAGAAGAAGGCCATCTCTTCAGCTGTCTGTGATCGGGGTTGGGTAGGTGGTATGCAAGCATCCACCCATGGACATATATATAGCGAGAGAGAGAAGAGATGCCGTGGCTAGTTCTAGGCGAGTGGGTGGCCTAGGCACACGACAAGTATGCACTGGCACACAGGAGCCGTGCGGCCGTGCCGTAGCACTTAGGTATCCGGCGTTCTTCGAGTATATCTACCTTCTGGATTCTGACGATGACGCGCCCGCATGTTCACTTAAGAGAGATAATTTCAGCTTTCGTGTAATTATCAGCGGCCGGACTGGATTGTCGTCCTTTCTAGAGGCTATCCGTCCCTCAAGTACTTGAGCTTTGAAAAATTGGAGGTGGTGGTTGGTTGAGAAATGACTTTGCCGTGCACGAAACCATTATGTTTGGTTGCGAACTAATACTTGTGAGATATCCGAAATATAACGAAACTTAATGATCCCCTATAGGCTAAGGAGGAAATAGTGCAAGTTCGCCGGTAACCACATGCACGAGACAATTGCTGCTCTCGTTGTCGGGGGGATGATCCCCTATAGGCTAAGGGTATAGCATAATAGCCAAGTTATCTCCATATGCCGGCTCGGATAATCTTATTTGCTGGTAAACTAGCGTTGACCAAACTGGAGGTCGTCCGGTGGTCTGCGTTAGGGGTAGCCAGCATAGGATGACCGACTTACCTATGTCGGCATACCAAAACCGACATACCCTGACTCGGCTAACTCGGATTATGTTAAGGAAGCTAGAAGTGAGAAACTGGCATACTTTGTGGGAGGCGACAATTGTGATCGGCATAGGGCCAACGGTCATAGGCTTGTCCTGAAGGTCAGCGCTAAAGTCCCATCGCTACAATCACGGAGGAATCTCATCATCATGGTGAGCACGTCGTTACATTCCAAGCGCCGTATGAGTTCATCATGCGCTGACCACCGTGACAAAGGGAAAAGTGGTCAGTGTGGCCACAGAGTCAAGTACAGGTATGTCGATCGAGTCCCATCGAGGATGTCCTGGGCGACAAGATGGAGGTCTAAGCAAGGCCCAGGTGAAGACTTTGGCACCATAGAAATTGGTTTTATGCTATACCAGGGCTTCTGACATGTATATATAAGGGGGTGCAGGGCCCCTATGGCAAATGATTGCCCAGCCCCCCCCCCCTCCCTAGGCATAGAGGGACATAGCTTCTTCCTCTCGCTACACAGATGAAGGAGCACCATTGTTGAGGGATTTCCACCTCGAGATATATACATCCATACAAGCAGGAGTATGTATTTTATCTCCTCATGATGGCTCTAAACCTAGGTAGATTGTTTTTTTTCGATAAAGGGAATATATTAATATCAAAAAGATACCAATTACACCCAGCCTCTGCAACAACGCACCACCCTAATGGCACTACGGATGCACACAGCCAAAAAAAGGAAAAGAAAACTAAGAAACAAAAGTCCCGCTACAGTACCTCGGGCCTAACAACAGCAATACATCCACCGCCAAAACAACACCTGAAATACAGACTCTCCAAAAACGACGCCTCCAAGAAGAGAACAGTGCTCTAACACCGTCGTCGCCCAATCAACAATCTCAGGTTTTCACCCTGAAGATAGTCCCCGCTCTCAAAACAATGCCTCCAACAAGGTCATTGCCAGGCACAACCAATTAAGGTCAGACCTTGGGTTTTCACCCTGAAAGGTAGGACTCTGAACTTCACCTGTGTTGTCGCCCCCACTTTCATACCGCTGTCGTGAAGCCCGGAACACCAAGCAAGTCCCTCAACAGCGCGGAGACTTGAACCTCCCTTAGCTAGTCCTCCCTCCGGCCTTCATGAACTTCTCTTCTTCCGACTTTCATCATGGATCCATAGTCACTTGATGTCAACACGGAAAAAGAGCTTCGCGCCGCTCCTCCGGAACCAATCGGTCGGAATAAAAGCATGGGTGCGCACGACCGAATACCACCGATCCAGCAAACTCCGGGCAAAAGCACCGTTACATTCGCCGGCGGAGCCTTCCGGAACTCAACACTCCGGCTAGATCACGAGTCCGAGGCCTCGGTAGGTCTTCCTCTTCACGCAAGAGAGACCCTAGGACCACCGCCTTTATTCAGAGTCGGACCCCACGTCGGCGACCATCCCGGGCTGGCCACTCCAACCCTCCACCGGCGACTCCGTCGCCGGCTCTCCATGCATCTCCATCTCGCCGTCGGAACGTGGTGATAGATCGATAGATCCACCACCACCAACCGAAGGCCGACCCTCTCCGGCGAAGAAGAGGGCCACCTCCACCGTCGTACCCAAGGCTGCTGCCTCGGGCGACCTCGTGTCGCGGGTGAAGCCCGAGATCGCCTCCACTCACCGGCGAGAGACGGGGGGAAAATGGCGCAGGCCATGGGCCTGGCCGCCGCCCACCACCAGCCCCTGCCGGAGTGCTGCGGAGAGCTGACGGGAGGAGGGCGCAGGCAGGCCGCCGCCGCCCATCCCAACCGCGCCGGCCGATCCACCGGGGGAGAGCCGACGGGAGAGGGGGCGCAGCGCAGGCTGCCGCCGCCCATCCCATCCACGCGTCCGCCATGCTCGAGGGAGGGAGATCCGGCCGCCGTCCACCATGCGTCGACGAGGAAGGGCCCCCGCCGCCGCCACGCCCCGTGGGTCTTTGCCCCGGCGGCACTACCGGCGGCGGCGGCGACGGCTAGGGCTGGGAGGCTGGGGGTACCTAGGTAGATTGTTGTCTCCCATGTGTGCTTGTTAGTCAATCTTCTCTCTTAGGATCTTCCGGTATACATCCGGTCCGAACTTAAACCTACCCGTAGCATCTGCCGTGACACTACCATGACACTCGTGGTTCTTGGTTAGGTTTGGCCGGGATTATAATTCTTGTGGATAGCAAGATCCCCGGTAATTCGCTGTAAGTGCACAGGATGTGCGTGTGGATAGCAGCGCCGGGTGACGGTGGCCGAGCGTAGCTAGATCGGATCGTGCTCGCGCGCGCCGTAGAACATCCCGTTGACGGCGAGTTCACGACCAGTCGTACGTCTCCGGTGTGTGTGAACATGGTACTTATATAAGTAGCGTGTTATACATGGAAGATCGATCGGCCCACGCCTGTGGTCGTACCAGTCGAACGTCGTACTCCTCCCATCATCGATCGAACCATCTGATCTAGTAGCTAGCTGACCACATGTATCTCTGACCGGCCAAGGCGCAAACAAGTCATGCAATGCCAGTTCGCCATGCATGTCGCGCTCGCGCCCACGTGACACGACCAGGCGATGAGGCCGACAGGTACACATCTTGATCGAAAGAACTTCGAGAAGACGCATCGCGCTCTCGCGTACGCACTGGGGACGTGTGCGTGCCGCACATCGGCCGGCGGCAACTTGGCGCGGCGGATCTGTCCCGGTCGGCGCGGCACCCGGGTGTAGCGGCTGCTCGGCGCATGGCTCTTGCACGCTCGGTGCGGCAACCTTGCAGTGTGTGCCAGTTTGGTCCGACGGCGACGTACTTACTCGCACGCGACGGGCCGTGCGTGCAGTCGTGGACATGCCGGCACCCAATGAGTGGCTTGAAGCATCACGTATATCCATTTCCGTGAGGTGCAGGCCTACCCAGAGCTCTGGACAGGTTCAGTGGGTACGCTGCGTGCAGCGCAACGATTGCCATGTAAATTCTGCTACCTCTACGCCAACGCACGTAAGGAACACGCAAATTTGTGGTGGAAAGTGCGGAAATTGCTTTTGCATCCCGAGCTCTAGTGATCTCGTTCCAATGATCTCGTTATTTTGAAAAAAATAAAAGATATTTTTACAAGTTATCAATAAATCTGAAAATAAGTTTGGAGATTGAAGCGTACTACAAAGGAGGTCTTTATAGCATCTTTACCGGACCCTTTGAACCCGTTCCATAAAAGATAAAAGAATTGTTTCTAAAATCCCCCACTCCACCCCACCCAATAACACGACCGAACATATACACCATATCCTCATGACCTTTAACTTTCTTCAAGGGTATCGGAAAACTATGACCTCGGCCCACACATACCAAGTTTCCGCGGTCGACGGTGCCCTCTATCTCATGGAAACCACAAATTTGTGTGAGAAGAATCTTTTAGCCCCCACTAGGACATTTCGGCCAGCACTAGAAAATTTATAAAAAAGTAGTCAATTTCTATAAATCCTATGTATATATAATAAAAAAAATATTTCATGATGTATGTAATAATACTAATTTGGCATAATAGATGTTCATATTTTGTCTAAAACTTGGGCAAACTTTATACTATTCAAAATTAGAATAAATTTTTAAACCTTTTATTCTCGTTGAGGAAACTGTGCTTAGTACAGAATTTACTTGGATCAACTGTGTAGTGTGCTCTTTCTAGTTTAAGATATATTTTATTGATCAATATTTTTCACTTTTTTGACAGTGTACATTTTTCTGTCAGATTGACTGATCACTACTAGAGGCCTTCGCTACTTTGTTATGCTTTATTAAAATTGAATTCAATGGTGTAAGAACCAGTGAAAAATCTTGCTGACGCTATGGAAATTTGTTCGAACATTGTGAATGTTCTTGTGTTCTATGAACAAATATTTTCAAACCATGAGCACGTTTCTCGCAATGTGAGTTTTTTTTTCAATATAAATATTGGAAAGAAAAAAAAAATCCATAACATATTATAAAATGAAAAATATGAAAATAGAAAAAAAAGTGAAATGGGCCGGCCCTCTATCCGGCGCGGGGGAATCACCATACAGGTGCGTGGTGGGGGAAATGGAGGGCAAATCCTATACACCGACCAGGTCGGCCGCTACCGCGCGCCGCACACCCCCCGCGCGCGGTATGGGCCGGCCTGGTCGGCCCAGTTCGCTCTCTTTTTTCTGTTTTCTATTTCTCTTTCTTTCTTTTCTTTTCTTTTCTTTTTTCTTTTCTTTCCTTTTCTTTTTTATTTTCCGTTCCTTTTTGTTTCTTTTTTTGTTTTGTTTCTTTTTTGTTTATATTTATTTTTGTTCAAATTTGAAAATATTTCAAATTCAGAAAAAATTGAAAATTGAAAAATGTTCAAAATTTTAAAAATGTTCAAATTTTAAAAGCGTTCAAATTTTAAAACCGTTTAAATACAAAAAATGTTCAAATTTGAAATCCTTTCAAATTTGAAAAATGTTCAAATACAAAAAATTGTTCAAATTTGAAATCCGTTCAAATTTGAAAAATGTTCAAATACAAAAAATGTTCAAATTAGAAAAGCGTTCAAATTTGAAATCCGTTCAAATATATGAAACGTTTAAATTTGGAAAAAAATGTTCAAATTTCCAAAAAAATTATATAAAAATCTGAAACATTTTTATAATTTCTGAAATTTCGAATCTGAACAGATTTTGAAAATTCATTTTCTGAAATAATTTTTTTAAAAGTTAGATTTTAAAAAAGAAAATATTAACAAAAAAGAAATAGCAAAAAAAAGAAAAATGACGTACTCCTACCTACTACTAATGGCCCGTGGCCCAACCAACCGGCCTGGTCGGTGGGGTGTGCGGTGGCCCGTACACACCGACCAGGTCGATGTACAGCACTCCCCGAAATGGAGTTGGCGAAACGGCTAAGCCGGTAGCCAGTTACGGCCCGGCCCGGCACACTAGAAGTTTGTGCTACGGGTGCTAGTTGAGTTCAGGCTCCCATATCGCAGCTGGCCTGGCACGCCCATATCGCAGCTAGTTGAGCGGCTCCCATTACTGTAGATGATTTGACAAACATGACACCTGCACTCCCGTAGCTGTTTTTCTCCACGGTGGATTACAAAACATGCTGACTTAGGCTAGCTATAGTGCTAGTATCATCAACTAAGATCACGCATCTCAGCCCCACCAAAATGCTGATGTGGCAGATAATTATGGATGAGAGAGGAGATTAGAGTATCATAGGTAAATACTGTATCATAGCGCACATCACGAGAAAAATTAGTATCAAATAAATCTTGTACACAAATTTGTATTGGGATTCTACAAATCAATTAATATACAAAACTATGATACTAGTCTATGATACTATGCATTATGGATCTAGTATCATAGAGAAGTATCATATACATGATACTACTATATGATACTACCCACTATGGCCAGCCTTAAAGATAAATAAATAGTTACACGTAAACGGCCAGTCCCGACTACGAAGCACCAGAAAACTAAATACACTCCAGTTTCCGTACTACTCCGGAGTACATTACTTTGTACTACCTTTGTGGTGCTGATTTTTATCAAAGTGTACAAACAGCAGAACAGACTGCTACTTCCCGCTGCCATTCTAGGCAAAATAAAATCACGTGTCGAACTGTCGATGATGTATGCTACTCCAAATCACGTCCTATAGTGGTGGACGCGGGGCGGGAGCTACGCGTCTGCAACTCTGCAAGTTTCTGCACGCCGTCTCCTTTCCTTCAGTCACAGTTCCAAGGTCTGTACAGAACCAAATGAGGCGAGTCAGTGGAGGCGTGCTGACCTGAGTCAACCAGGACCTTGCCTGAACCGGCGGTCCCGGCCGGGGTTTGATGGTGAAGTGACACTGGGGCAGCATTTCCTGCTTTCCGTCGCACACCTATGAAAGGCCTGCAGCGGAAGCACGATAGATGAACGTAGCGATCGATCGTGAAGCATGCATCTCGATGGAGTTTAGGCATACTTCCGCCATCTTCGATCCGTAGAATAGCGAAGGAAAAACACATGTGATGGCACCATCCTCCATTTGATTCAAAAAAATGTATCATAGAAAATATAGATTTGTTTTTCTATATTTGTAAGATAATTAATATATCATTCAGCAATGCCATTCGCAGCATGTTCCAAGTAATGCCATTCGCAGCATGTTCCAAGCAATGCCATTTGCTGCGAACGGCGAAGACTTGCTCCTACAAACGAACAAAGCTTATTTGTAGATAATTAGTAGTCAATAATTATGAGAATATTTTACTTGGAAATTGGCCCCTTTAATCATTTTTTTCTAGATTAACAGCGCTAAGTTTGGTCTGAAGACCATAAATATGCTGATACCAACTTAGAATTACTACCTTGGTTGGGCCCGTACCTCTCTTTGCCCGGGGCAAGCACCCCCGTTGCCCCGGTCTATGTGCCAACCCGTATCGCATTTGATCCACCACCTTTGCTTTGGGTGCACTACTTTCTTCATCCATCGTTGTTTCACTTGGAATATGCTCGTGATCGGCATTGTTGCATGAAACGGTTCTAATTTGTAACCGCTAGTGCAACAACCAATTACTTTTTCACAAAATGTTTGGATAGCCCAGGTTGCCACTTTGTTGTGTGGCTTAGCCTATGATATGCTCTCCAATCCAGATGTAATGAACAATATTGATATAAATTATTTCCAAAATTAATATTCTAGTAAACTAGATAAATTTCACTACACATTTTTTTAGAAGTTTTGTTCCTTTCCGATCACTCGTTGGGTTAAAATATCTGCTTACCATTTGTTCTGAGTTCTGACACAAGCAATCCATACCTACGTGACGTTAAAGCATGTTATTGATTTTAAAAAGTATCAATATCTCTAGATCTTTTGTGAAAATATTTCATAACTACTCTTTGTTATTTCTTAAAATGTGATCACATATACAGAATCCTCAAAGTCACACTTTCAGGAATATATCCATGTCTAGAGAATGGCTAAGTGAGAGATTTTTTTTACAATTTGGCCATACTAAAGATGATGGCCACCGAGCTAGTTAATCATACTAGAAAACCTTAGAAATCAGTAACATCAATATGGAAATACATATGCATGTTCCGTTTGAGATTTAGTTTACCTATGGACCGATGTCCCTCTAAATTCGAAGCGATTGACATCCTACAAATAAATAAATCTTTGAAGGTACAGAAGTCGTTTCAACTAGCGGCAGGAACGTGCTGCTACCGACGTTTAGCTATAGCCGTCGGGGCAAGCTAGCAGCCCGAACACGCATAACCTTTTCTACCGGTGACCTGCATGCCGTTGGTAGCAGCATGCGGGCGTAGCCCAACTATAGCCGCCCTATACCTGCAGTGCTCGCGACTAGCTTTGCATCGGGAAGGTAAATTCGCGTACCCGCGATGTCGACAAGGAATTCAGTTCGACAGAGTACCCGCAAATTTAACTTCAGTCTGAGGGCATCTCCACCTATGTTCCAGCGGGTGACACATAGTAACTGGATATGTGACACATACCGCGTGTCCTCTTCCACGGGCCCGCCTGACAGAGATCCTAGCTCGAGCTGACGCGAATTTAAGCGCAACAACTGCCGGGAAGGGCAATCGTCGGAGTGGCAACCACGTCGATTGACACGCGAACGGCTGGAATGGAGAGCGAACCGCCGCGGAAGAGCAACCGCAGCTCTCTTTGGTATCTACGCCACCATTAATCTCCGCTCAGTAAGACCCCTACGTCTGCGCATAAGGACCTCCAACCGGCCGGCGCCATTCATCTCTACGACTGAGCTATGAGCAACCTCTCTTTGCCATCGGACACCGATAGTGAGCGGAAGCCGTCGGGATGGCGCCATTGGTGGGATAGACCTGCCACGCCGAGCAGCTACTCCCTGCCGACGGACGGCCAGGAGGAGAAGGGGGAGGTCATCGCCGACGATGTCCATAACGAGGAGAGGGACGCCGTTGCCGATGATGGCCAATACGAGGAGGGAGACGCCGTTGCTGACGACGGCCAGGACGAGGAGGAGGAAAAAAAAGAGGATGAAAATGCAAGGTGGAGACGGCTGGAGGCGGAGAAGGCGGCCGAGGAGGCGGCGGCGGTAAAGAAGGAGGCAAGCGCCCGGACGAAGGCTAAGGAGCAGATGGAGGCGCAACAGGCGTGCACCGACGATGACGAAGATACCAATGACTACTCGTCGGAGGGGGATACATGCCTGTCGCAAGCGTCGACCGCCACTAGCTCTTCCGAGGAGGTGACCGAAGGAAGCGCCCCCATGAGGATGACGAGCAGGAAGCACCACCGTGAAGAAGAAGTAGCTAGTTTAGAAGTTAGTTTGAACATATTTTTCGTAGTTTGTATGTTTAATTTGTTTCAATATATTGCACTATTTTCAAAATCTCAATTCTACCTAGAAATATGAATATCGCAATCATATCTACCATGATGAACATTTTTTTCTCTCTAGTTTTAAAATAGAGCACATCCCGATCTTGTCGGACGCAATGTGTCGGCCCGCTAGAGCTGCCCCCGCAAACGAACGCAACCAGTAGATTTTGACGTCTGATTTACAACACCACGTTAGAGATGCCTTGAAAATTCACGGAAAAAACTTGTACAGCGGCTAGATATCTACCGGCATGGCAATTGTCAAGCCGTGATTAGATTCATATCCGCTTACAAACTTTTGAAGCTTGAACGACAACACGGTAGACCATTGATCGGACCGCCGGTTTTTCCTTCTCGCCTTCGCCCTTTTACTTTTCTTGTGATGTTACGTCGATCACGACTCGCACAGAACGGGACTGGTAATATAAATATTCTACTATTAGATTTTCACTTGAAACATGGCAAAAGACTTCCATTTTTCATTAATTAAGCCGAAAAGAGTTGTCTAACTAGGGGTGGGTTTAGTAGGCTGGTTCGGAATCATGCACCATTCCCGCAGTGAGATGGGCGCACTTGTACGTCGCGAACGTGCCACGGACCAGATTCGGCCTAGTGTTTGGTCTCCTTTGTTGCATCGATGCGTACAGAAATACAAGTTATTTGGATGCCTAAAAAATGTTCAATCTCTTTTTAGCCACAACACATGTGTTTGATTGTCATTTTAGGCACCTGGGCTGTGCTTCTCCTCACCACATTCAAATATGTTGAGCTTACCATCACATAACGGCAAACAAGACGATCATAAGCACAACACACAGTTATCTCTATCTCTACTTTTATTTTTATTTTTTTACTTTAAAAAAACAAAGTTCCTCTTTTTCCTCCGGTCGCAGCTTTCGTCAAGCATATTTTTGATAAGACCATTTTACCCTTCCACCAAACCACTTTAGAAAATTGCAGCACCACAAGATTTCTGACACTTTCCAGAAAAAAAACGCGCTGCCAACCTCCATGATTTGAGCCTAAATCAATTTCATTACACATCCACATGTTTGGACAGTCCACGATTCCAGCCTAAAATGCTCAGGAAGAACATCAACGCACCTACAAGTCCACATATTTGGAAAATTCCTTCCTCGCCATAAGGCATCACTGGTAGAAAATGGCCTTCCGTCCAGCCCCATTAGTCGCCAAAATATAGGAACCGCGACTAATGGGGTCTTTAGTCGCGGTTCGGGTGGCGAACCGCGACTAAAGAGCTGGGCCCAGCGCGCTCGCTGGCCAGCTGGTGGACGGGAGGGGCTTTAGTCGCGGTTGGCCGGGCCAACCGCCACTAAAGGTCCTCGTGCTTGGCTCGAGGCCTTTAGTCGCGGTTGGCCAGGCCAACCGGGACTAAAGGCCCATCCCTATAAAAGGGATTCAGCTCACAGCACTTAGCCATTTGGTGCCACTTCTCTTCACAAGCTTCACAAGGGGGTGTAGGTTTGCTTTTGGTTCCTCTTATGCATACAAGGTGTTTGATAAAATGCCCCAAGAGCATGAAACAAACATGATATGAAGTGTTGGAGCCACACTTGAGCTTCCTCATTTATTTTTTCCTCCTCGATCGCGGTTAGCAACTTGAACCTTTCATGCATGTGTGTCATTGATAAAATATGCATGTGTGTAGTTTATTGTTTAATTTATATTGTTTGTAGCTACTTAGTTTAACAAATGCATGATGGTTAATTATATATTTTATATTATAATAATGCAGATGAATCGGCAATGGATGTACGGTAACCGACTCTCCGGCGAGTTCACTACGGGTTTGAAAGATTTCCTCGTAGTGGCTAATGCGAACAAGCAGGGGGTTTTGTTATCTGTCCATGTGTTGCCCGTAAGAATCGAAGGGTTACTCTTCCTCAAGAGATGTTCACATGCACCTGCTTCGGCACGAGTTTCATGCCAAGCTATAATTGTTGGACCAAGCATGGAGAAAGAGGGGTTATAATGGAAGAAGATGAAGAAGGGGATGATTTCATCGATGAAAGCTATCTTGCTCATTTCGGTGATACTTTCATGGAGGATGTCGAAGGTGAAGGGGAAGGTGAAGAAGAGGCACGTGATGAGCCCGTTGATGATCTTGGTCGGACCATTGCCGATGCACGGAGATGCTGCGAAACCGAAAAGGAGAGGGAGAATTTGGATCGCATGTTAGAGGATCACGTGAAAGTCGCTGTACCCCGGATGCGATAATGGTCTGAAAAAGCTGGGCTGCACACTGGATTTGCTAAAATGGAAGGCACAGGCAGGTGTAGCCGACTCGGCATTTGAAAACTTGCTGAAAATGTTGAAGAATATGTTTCCAAAGAATAACGAGTTGCCTGCCAGTACGTACGAAGCAAAGAAGGTTGTCTGCCCTCTAGGTTTAGAGGTTCCGAAGATACATGCATGCATCAACGATCGCATCCTCTACCGCGGTGAATACGAGAATTTGAATGAATGCCCGGTATGCACCGCATTGCGTTATAAGATCGAGGCGATGACCCCGGTGACGATGTTGAGGGCGAGAAACCCAGGAAGAGGGTTCCCGCCAAGGTGATGTGGTATGCTCCTATAATACCACGGTTGAAACGTCTGTTCGGGAACAAAGAGCATGCCAAGTTATTGCGATGGCACAAAGAGGACCGTAAGTCGGACGGGGAGTTGAGACACCCCGCGATGGAACGCAATGGAGAAAGATCGACAGAGAGTTCAAAGATTTTGAAGCTGACGCAAGGAACATAAGATTTGGTCTAAGTACAGATGACATGAATCCTTTTGGCGAGCAGAGCTCCAGCCATAGCACCTGGCCCGTGACTCTATGCATCTACAACCTTCCTCCTTCGTTGTGCATGAAGCGGAAGTTCATTTGATGCCAGTGCTTGATACGTCTCCGACGTATCGATAATTTCTTATGTTCCATGCCACATTATTGATGTTATCTACATGTTTTATGCACACTTTATGTCATATTCGTGCATTTTCTGGAACTAACCTATTAACAAGATGCCGAAGTGCCGCTCCTCGTTTTCTCGCTGTTTTTGGTTTCGAAATCCTAGTAACGAAATATTCTCGGAATCGGACGAAATCAACGCCCAAGTTCCTGATTTTCACCGGAAGCATCCGTAACACCCGGAAGGACCGGAGGGGGCACCGGGCCCCTGCACCCTAGGCCGGCGCGGCCCAGGCCCCGGCCGCGCCGCCCTATGGTGTCGTCGCCCCTCCGACCCTCCCGGCGCCGCCTCTTCGCCTATTTAAAGCCCCCGGATCGAAAACCCCGATACGTTCGACGAAACCACAAACCTTCCGCAGCCGCCGCCATCGCGAGGCCAAGATCCGGGGGACAGGAGTCTCTGTTCCGGCACCCCGCCGGAG